>NW_017729000.1:4921933-4941512 GCF_001723915.1 Gavialis gangeticus | reverse complement strand
TTGGGTAGAATGGTTTTCTTTAATCTTTACTAATCTATAGAAGAGCCTCTAGGCCACCAGAGATCTAGTGAGAGAATGGTATGGTAGAAGGGAAAGCCTATTATGGCAGCAGGTTTGTCAGGCTGTAAAGGAGACCTGGTTTGCAAATATTTTAATGAAGGTTATATTAAACAACAAGAATGCATGTTTTGTAGAAAACAGTGATTTAAATCGAGGCTTCCTGAAGAGTGATTTAAATCAAATTGATTTAAATCAAATCCACCCTGCTGGGTACTGTTGATTGGTTTCCCTGTGGTCATCATACTGTCCATGTTCTGTCCTTTCAGCCTATTCCTTTGTTTCCACAAACCAGTCACATGTATCTTAATTTGGGCATGCCCCAACCTCCTGACTTGGTCCATCCACCAAAACTGGAAATCCCAGGAGTCCTGCATCTGGTCACAGTGACCTAATGCCTCCTTACCTTATATTATGAGTACACTGATCATGTTTTCAGTTTCCCCAGCCTGTTTGTCTACTGGCTTTGGCCTCTAAGGCTGAGAACGTGAAACCTCATCACAAAGAGGCTTTTAGAAACCAATTAACCCTTGCCATTCACTTGGTCCATTGTTCAAATGCAAGATCTACTCTACCTACAAGTCAATTCATAAAGCAGATATCTCTAAATATCATTATTGAGCCATCAGGGGGTATAGACCACACTAGGACTTTGCCCACAGTTCCCCAAGGCAGTGGTTTCTAGCTGAAATCCTCTTCTGTGTTTTTGGATTGTGCGTTGCAGTCCCAGTGTTACTCTTGCTTGGTAATAACAGGCTAGAGGTACATTATCCAAGCAATAGGGGGCCAGGCATAGATCCATACTTGCAGTGTACCGTACCTAGTGGGGATTGGATTAAGAAGACCGTTGAGGTCCCTTCCAACCCTGTGATCTTATGATGGCTAACTGATGCTGAGATCTCTCTCTATCTTTCCTGGGCATTTATCTTCTCCTGTGAGATACTTAAACAGGCAAATGAACACCACACCTGCAATTTGTGACCTCCTCGCTCTCTCCAGAAGTTTCAGCTCTGCAGCTGTGAACCTTTAGTGGACCTTTAGCAAAGCCGGGGCATCTGGCTAATAAGGGGCACATTAGCATTTGAGGATATCCACTTCTCTCCTGTCATGCGCCAGCCTCTAAGGCCAAGGAGACAATGGGAAGAGAATCATTGCTACAATGAAATGCTGGAGGGTAATAAGTCATTGCATGTGTGGAGTTGGATTGGGAAACCTGGTTGGGTGTCAAATCAGTGCTATTCCTTTAACCTCTGCCTCTCTGGTTGTTTCAATTGACTATGGGAGCTTATTTTCCCACCCTGTTTTTATTGTCACAGTGGGTCAGCGGTATGAATGACTCAGTAGGCGACAAGACGCTAGCACTATGCAAAGCTACAGGAGCTTCCTCTTTGTATAGTCTCTTCCCTATCACCTCTTCTTAGATTTGTCACCCCTGAGCATCTCGTCTTCTTTTCCCCTCTGGCTCCCTTTGTTCCCCAAGCAGCTCAAAGGAAAACAGTTCAGAAAAAGCAAACCTTTTTTGCTTTTCTCTGTGCTACTTTAGGAAGTTCTCTTATATTAAACAAATTAATTCCATTAAAACCAAACCAAATGTTGCATAGGCACAACAGTACCCAGGGCACCTGACCTAGGGGACCCATTCTAGGAGTAGTCTTGCATAGATTCATTGGTTTGAAGAGGAGAAACCCAGAAAGTTGCGGGGGGTGGGGGGATGAAACTAGTTAATCTCACAAATCCTAGACCCTGTAGGTTTGCGTGAGTGGCCAGATGCTTGCACAGTTATAAGTCCCAGTACGTAGTGGGAGAAGATGCTTTCTAGCTCATTCTGTTGGCGAAAAGGGAACGTGGACCATGTGTTCCTACCTGCTGCCAAGTTTGATTTGCAGATGGAAGCTCCCAGAATTTCTTTGGAGGTAAAAAGAGAGAAATGGCGATCTTTCTTATTGCTGCGAGGCTTACTTCACTTAAATTTTAATGGAGGCCAAAAAAAAAAAAAAAGTCTTTGAAATCATATTACTTTGAGTTTCTTTTTCTTTTCTTTTTTTTTCTTAGGAAGGATGTTAAATGCATTAGGTAGCTGGGTATCATGACTGAAGGTATAGAGAAATATGAATTGATGAGAGCTACTTTTGTACAAAATGGCTGATTCTAACCATTAGTCTTAGACTTAGTTGCAAAGCTCAAGGCAGGCATAGAAACAGGGTCCTGCTCTGGTGGGAAATGCCTCGAGTCTGAGTCCTGCAGGTGCCTTGTTGCATATGGGTTTTCCTCGGTGAGGGCAGCCATGACTCCGATTCAGTTGGGAAGTTCCCTGTAGTCTAGTGGGACTGAGCTGGTTAGGTAACAGTTTGGAAAGGAGCTGGTCCAGGGGAAGAGCAGCCAGGGATGCAGGTGGTGTCTGAATTATGGCAGCCTGAGTCACTCGGTGATTCATCAACCAGCACCGATAGTCGTAGATGGAGCAGTCCTCAGTAGATGCTGTGCAGCGGAGCCCCAGCGCTCCCTTAACCACAGCACAGGCAGGCTTTGAACTTCTAAGTGAAAAAAAATGTTGGGGCTCTGAAAGCCACAAAGCAGCTCATGAATCAGTCAAGGTCTCTCGGCGTGTGGCTGTTTGAGAGTCTCGGAGACTAATGCCCAGGGACTCACTGAGAGGAGAAGGAGGCTCTGTTAAAACTTTTATGCCTGGGTACCGGGAGAGAGCAGAGTGATTTGCTTGCTCTGCAATGCTGACACCCTCGACAGTGTCCTCTGCTCCTTTCTACCACTGCTAGCACCTGGCAGAAGGATTACCTATGGGGACACAGCCATACACTCTCCTGCTAAGCATAATTTACGTGCCATTGATTGTAGATGAGGATTTTATTTATAGTACCGCCTTTCCCTCGCCCTCCACCAAAAGCACTTAGGGTGCTGTACATCATCTTCATAAAGGCCATTAAAATAAAATACTGCCTTGGAAATCTTGGACAGAGGACGCAGATGAGAGAGAGCCAAAAAGAAAGTGGCAAAGCGAAGGGTGAGAGGAGAGGATGGGAGGCAAATGTCTCTGAGTGCAGAAGCAATGAGCCTTCAATGGACCAGGGCAAGAAATAGGGCAAGAAGGGTCCTTCTCACCATGGTAAACCTGACTGCTGAGCTATAATGTAATGCTGTAACCCCCCGGGACAGTCAAAACCAAAACTGGTCAAAGGCGTCCAGTGCCGACAGTGTGTTTGTGTATTTTTTTTTTTCTTCAGTAGAAAACAACTTTTTGCCAAAACGGGTGTTTTTCCAGGAGACATCTGTTTTGGCCACGTTTTTAGCATCAAGTGTCCAAGAGCCCCAAATCTGAAAATCAAGGGGGAAAAATTGCTTTTGGTTAAAAATAACCAAATAAAAAAATCTTTGGGTGCAAAAAATTCCTTTGCCCAGATGTAGTTTGAAGCCACGTACCAGTCAGGTCCTGAGGATATACCTGGCCAGGGCTGTCACACATGTATGTTAATGCTAATACCAGTGTCCATGTTATGCAGGCTCAATTTTAGCCGCACTCCCTATTCTTCTCTCATCCTGCCGTCTCCGATCTTTTCCCCAGTTGTTGCAACCCAGCCCTTCAGCCTTTAAAACCTCTGGTTTCCTGAAAAACATGAGCAGGGCAATGAGAGACAAATGGTCTTTCTATAGGGCTGTGCGGGTTAGACTCCACCTGTGGTTCTAGCCAGCGCTGGTTCATTATGCAGTCATGAAAAGATGTCGGGGAATATGCTGACCTTGTTATAATTAATGGATAGTAGGGTAATGGTTCTGTGTGACTCATTAGATACAGAAAAGGGATCCAGCGCCTCCACATTTAGTTTAATTGAAAATCTGAAACATTTATTACTTCAGGCACACTATAGTAACAGGGGTTTTTAAATCTTAAATTAATGATTTCAGCCACTTACAGGAAGGAAACCAGAGGGTGGGCAATAGTGGAGATCCAGTATCTTCAAGGGCACGGGAACCCTCAGAAGTGACTTAGTATTACATGCTATCCCTTGCTTGAAAAAGGGAAAGATGCCACATCATTTAGCCCAAATAGATGACCTGAATGCACCCTTTAAAAGCAGCGGTTAGGTGTTGAAAGGCTCTCCATGTTCCAGCTGCTGTTTGTCACAGTGCATTTAAATACAGGTAACAAGAGGGCAAGCAACTGCTTCTGCAGCATTGAATACTGAAGGAAGGACTTGAGCAATGTCTCAGACAGACTCTGGCCACCTGGGGAGAGGAGCTCAGCAGGAAAGTGAGGTAGGACTGTCCGGGAGATGACATGTGGCCTGGAAGTTAGAGTCCGGGGCTGGAACTGGGGGTGACTGGGTTTCTTCCTAGTTACAGCCGGTTGTGAGATTGAGTGAACATTTCTCCATTTTCTATTCCTATTGCAAATTCTTTGCAGCATGGACTCTCACTGTGTGCACGCACCGGCCTCTGATTTCAGCTGGGGTTGGTAGAGGCTGTTGCAGTAGCAACAATCTGTGGCCTGTCTGTTGCATGCCCTCGTGCATTATATCAAGTTATATAAATAAAAGCAGAAGGCACATGCCTAATTCTCTTTACACGGAGGCTGAATTTGTCACACCAGATGAAACTGGGAGTCCATCAAATCTGTGCCGTTGCAGGGATCAGAAATAATGGTGGTGATTCCGCGTTGATTATCACACATGGAACTGAGCAGCAAGGCAGAAAATAACCGTCCGTGTGCTGCCATTGCAAGACATTTGACTTCCGGTGCGGCCCACGCGCAGAGCTTCACATGCATTGCTCACTGCAAAATTTCCAGGTGCTGAGCAATATGGAAATTCCCCGGGGTGCTTTCCACAGAAGGGGCTCCTCTATCTCACCACGAGGGCGAGTTGCCCCTGTGTAGATACCTTCAGGATGCAGCTAGAGCAAGGGTGGCTCAGCGCTACCTTTGTCCAGCCTGTTCCCACGTTGAGAGTAGGGCCTCTGAATCAGATCCCACGAGTCCCTGAGTATGTGCCAGCTCTGCTATCTCCCACGGCTTTTGGGCTGGTGATGTTTCTTGTGTGGGCAGGGTCGGTAGCAAATGGAGGGGAGGCTTCTCATGGAGGACAACGCGAGATCATGTCATGCCAGGTGAGAGACGGGAATCTTGAGATGCAGGGAATAGCTTCATGGAAGAAGGCCTCAACATGGATCAACACATAAAGGCAGGTCTTACTCTTGACCCTGTGCCTTACCCACATGCGACTTCCCTTCCTTTCAGTTGCTGGTATCATGGGTGATATCAAGGGTGCTGCTGCATGTCAAATAATATCTGGAGTATGGTACATTGATTAGCCTAGGAGTGAAAGCTGCTGCCTTCTCTGGTAGGTCAAAGGAGACGAGTGTGACAAGAAATGCCGTGTGACACTGTCAGTGCTATATGCTCATGGCAGCATCAAGCTGGGTTGGAAGTTCAGAGGGAAACAGGCATTGCTAGGAGCACTGCATATCCTTGGCCTTACTGGCCATGTGGCGTAAAGGCCTGGACAAAGCCCTTGGCTTGATGAGACCAGTGCAGCCCGCTAAGGTTTACTGTTAGGTGGATTGGCTGAATAACCACAAGCAAAAGGTAACTATAAATGGATCAATGTCAGACTGGCAGGAGGTTTCAAGTGGGGCTCCCCAGGGATCTCTGCTGGGTCTGATGGTGATTAACACTTTTACTAATGAGTCAGGTGGAGCAATTATAGAGCTTCCCAGTAGAGTTTGCAGATGACACGGAAGTGGGAAAGGGCTGAAAGCACTTTGGAGGATAGGAGGAAGGTCAAAAGGGTATTGGTAACTCGGGGGACTGGATTATGGGCAACAGGAGGAAATTCAGCACAGACCAAAAGAAAGGAAGAAATGTAAATGCATGCAAGATGAAGGGAAAGTAATGGGCCAGGCTGTTTGTGTTGCCAAAAAGGATCTGGGGTGTCATGGTGGATCACAGATAAACAGGAATCAGCAGTGTGACCTTGTGACTACTTTGCTCACATCCTCCAGATCATATTCCCTGGTGCTTCTGGAAGCAGAGATGTTGTGGTCCGTAGTGGCCATGTTTCCCTTGTAGCGTGAGTGATGGGCATTTTAACTCCAGCAGCTATTAGGTTGCTGTTGTTGTTCCTAAGGGCCTACTTCAGCATTCCCCTGGGACTTGTATCTGAGCAGGAAGTCAGTTTATGCATCTAAAGCTTTCCTGAATCTTTATTAACCTATTTTTCTCAACAATACATGCAGGTTGATACAAGACTATGGAAAGAACCGTTTTCTTTTTAGTTGTGCTTTGGCACCTTTAAAATATGGGATAAGTGGTTTAGGACTAATATATGGCTACTGGTCAGTCTGTGCGCTTTTATGCTGTATTTTCTTTTAGCTTGTCAATGGCAGTGTCATTTCAGGGAGCCTGGGCCCAGGGTGTCACATTGGTGCTTATGTGAAATCCTCCCCTCCCAATTCTAGTTCTTTTGGAAATTACCCTTTGTCTTATGGTCAAATCAAACCTAGTCCGCCTGGTGCTGCAGACTCTTTTATAAACCAGCTCAAGATGAAGAGACCATGTTGAAAATTTATGGAAAATCAGTAATTGAATTTTGGCTGCCCTTATAAATCATATCAGCTTGTTATCAAACAGTTGCGAGTATGGTAACACATTTAAAAAGCTGTGTAATTGATGGCTTCTCAGCCACAGCCCAGCACACGTGACCAGCCTTTGCAAAAAGAATCTTTTTCATCCCCCACAAGTACTGTATTTTCTCATGTGCAATGCACCCGGTTCCCAAAATACAGCTGTTGGAAATTGGAGCATGCATTATATTCAAGAAATATAGTTGGAACAATTTCGGCTATTTGCCAGGCCAAAAGGAAAACCTGTAATAACTTGCAGGGATGAGAATAGCGGGCAGCCTTGGCTCCCATACTGCTGCTGCTCAGTTATTTACTATAAGGAAAGATGTTTTTTTCCCCTCCTTCGTTCTGCCTTTCAGAAACACAGTGCTGCTGATCTTCTGCCGCATGTTGTATGCAAGAAAATACAGTATGCCTTGGAGATGCCAGGGATGGCAACAGCTCCCTGATGGCTGAAGCAGAACTGTAAATTGAAATGTAAGGATACCTAGTTGTTGGCTCTGGAAAACCGGGACTCGGGCCCTCCTGCTCTGGGGCCTTGTTAGCTGGTGCCACTTCTATCTTGTGTTATGGGCAGTGTGGTACACGCTCCCTCTGCTTCCAGACTGTTTTCCAGACTGTGTCCTTGACATCTTGTTGTGTTAGACAGCCTGTCTGCTTCCAAGGCTGTGTAAAACTGTGCGACTGTGCGACCCAGACTCTTAGAAGTCAACTCACCCTTGCTGCCCATCCTGACCCATTCTAATGCATCTATCTATACCTATAAGGTAATTCCCCCAAAACAAACCTTTAAATGCCATTTCTAAGCCAACACCAGTTTCCTGTATAAGAGCTTTCTTTTTGCAAATATCTTGCCCCCTTTTATGGCCAGGCTATAACAATAGTCTCTGGCGTGGCGACATCTCAGACTTCACGGCTCTGGTGAGAAAGAGGGTCATTGCTGGCATTACAGCTCAGGGCTGTGAGAGGTACCATTCTTTAGACAAGGAGTCAAACCAAAGTCCTTTGTGCAGTGTGCTTGGGTGGAGGCAAAGACCCCCCCAGTAGTCTCCGTAATGTTGTTCCGCTCTGTTTAAACTGAATACCATGCCCAGGGCCGGCGGTGTGTGTGTTATCACAGGGGCCACGATGGTGGCTACATCTGCTTACACAGATGCTGTGCTGTCAATACTGAATTCATAGCTTTGCTTTGTTGTGCTTTGCAGACAATCTTGTGCCATAAAGCTGCTATAGAAAACCCCGCTCGGGGCTGGAATCGCAGGACTGCAGCAGGGCAGGACGGAGATGCATTGACGGAGCGGTGCGAGCTCCCATTACCATTTTAACAAGGGGGTTTACAAGCCTGGCACATTGCAGCTGCATGGCAGATCTACAAAAGGACAGGAGGCAGAGCAGTACAGTGAGCTGTGAATGCCTGCGCAGGCTTGCGTGTATGATGTCTATCCTGAGCTCACAGCTTCAGGCCTCCAGGAGGGCCCCTGCACCCCAATTAAGCTTTCCAAAGCCTGAGGAAATAGCCACATTATTTCGGAAGAAAATACAGCACTTTGCTTACCCTTCTCGAAGTCTTTCTGACTTACTTTCCCAGCAGAAAGGATTCATGTCTTCTTACTTAGCCAGAGATCAGTCCACCCTTTGACCATCCTTGTAGTTCTAAGGACATGGGCTTCCTCTGATGGATTTGCCCTCTCAAAACATTGCTAAGTTATTCTTAGGGAGGAAATTAATTATTAGACAGTAAGAGATAACAAGCTCTCTCTTTTTCATGGTAGCAACACATTTATCTCAGTGGAGTCTGAATGGGATGTACTTTATATGCAGGTTGGCTGCAAAACAGAAGAAATGCAAACTGTGGCGGAACTGGAACATGGTGTTTGGATGTTGGGCACATCTGGTTACATGGGAATTTAGTGCAAAATGTGAAACAAAAAATTTGGCTCTGGGTTTTATGCAGTGCAGATCAAAAGGCTGGGTATAGGCCAAAGCAGCCAGTAACTGCATTGTGCCTAGCCCTCACTCCCGCCAGAGTCATTTCCAGAGTTAGCGTGCCTCTATGGTCCAAGCTAGAACTTTGCTTGGATCAAGAGGAGCGCAGTGTGCTGGGATTTATGGTCACCGTAGACCGTAATTCCCAACTGGTTGCAGTTCGTACCAAGCAGGTTTCTGGTATTGGTCAATGCTGTCTTCGGGTGAGCAAAGTTTGGATGCTCCTGTTCTTCAGTGCTAGCTTCAAGACGTGAAAGGAAAACCATAGCAATTACTTTGGGATGTGTGACACTTTCATAAGCAATTTGTATTTTAAGAGGTTTTGTTGATTAGTTTGTTGATTCATTTTTTAAACATATTTTTGAACTGAAAAATCCCTCTTGGAAAAAAAAAAAAAAGAAAAGAAAAGAAAACAAAAACCAACCCAGAACTAAGAAGCATTTCTCTTCCCTGGGAAGGAAAGTGATTTTAAAGTTCTACAGTGAAAGAAGATCCAGTGAGTTTTAAATTCAAAGTTTTAGCACTCACCTCTAGTTGCAGTGAAATTTCAGAACGCCACATTCCCACAGCAGGAAGTTGACTTAACCTTCTGCAGTGCTGGGGCGGAAGCTGTGCTCTGTTGTGGCTCTATATTTTATTGCAAAGCCTCATACATTCATACCCATCTCTGATTTGTCTTGCTTCTATCCTCCAGGACTAACCTGTGACCTGACCTCACCTCTCTCTTTACCGGAGTGTCAGTGTGGGACACCAGCCCCTCGGAAAAATATCCGCAAACTTTGTAAAACCAGGTGATTCAACAGAAACAAATGAAGTGGAAAACATGAAGTGACATTCCCTGGACATCTTACTGGTAAGTGGGATTTTTGCAAACATTACTGTATTAGTATTATCATCCTGAGAGTTTCAATGATAACAATAATGGAAAAAAACCTTTTGGGAAGACCACAGCTATGCAAGGTGGAGAGAGAGATGCACTGGAAACAGAGGGATTTCTTTGATAAGGCAGTGCAATTTCAAGGTAACCCCAAAGGACATTCCCATTCTTCCTGGACCAAGGGCCATCTCCACTCTGCTTGCTTCTGTGTTCCCACATACAGAGCTGGGTATCCAAACAACTTTAATTCTGCCCCATAGTCACACTGTTCAATAATCATATAGTTCCAGTTATAGCATTTTAGTGTTTGGAGCACTAGATTAGACTAAACTGATTTCTACAGACACATCGGGGTACATCTACATGTGCAGTAATGCACTTCAGTTATTGAGCATTAAATCTAGTACCTTCTTGGGACATTTATACATATGCCCTGGGGAGTGGGTTTTAACTAGAGTGGCTCCGAGACCCACTCTAACTAAAGCATCCAGAGCATCATGTGTATTAGGGCCTCCACAGTTAAAAATGGTGGCGGGGGCACTTTATGTAAAGCTAATTGAATGAGCTTTAGTTAAAGCACGCCTGACTCCATTTTTCAGTGTGGGGACACTGATACACAAGACACTGAATGCTGCCAGAGCACGGTAATTAGCACCGCATCGGAGCAGCCTCACTACCTGTGTTTAGGCTCCCTCCCTTGTGAGCTACTAAGAAAATGTGCGTTAGTCTGTCTTAATGTGCTTTAACTAAAGAGCACAGGGCACCATTACAAGCTTTATTTCAGGTGCCCTCGCCACCGTTTTTAAGTGCAGGGATGTTGACACATGAGACACAGGAGGCTGCTGGAGCGTGGCAATTGCCATGTTTCGGCAGACTCAGTTAATTAAGTCTGTTCCAATACGCTGAAATTCCAGTGTATTGGAGAAGCCTCTGTGCTCGTGTATAGGTGCCCATGGATTTTTAGTGATGCTTAATGCACAGTAGCCTATTTTAATGTGCATTAACTAAATAGCACGTTTTTTCATGACACTTTAATGTGCATTAAAGTGCATGTGTAGATGCACTCAGTTAGGTCTTCTTGCAGAAAGTTAGGGGTCAGGCTGTTCTAGATGCCCTCACTATACATTTCCATATACAGGTATACCTCGGAGATATTGCAGGTTCGGTTCCAGACGACCGCAATAAAGCGAATATCACGATAAAGCGAGTCACACGAATTTTTTGGTTTCCCAGTGCATATAAAAGTTATGTTTACACTATACTGTAGTCTATTAAGTGTGCAATGTTCATACCTTAATTAAAAAATACTTTATTGCTAAAAAATGCTAACCGTCATCTGAGCCTTCAGCGAGTTGTAATCTTTTTGCTGGTGGAGGGTCTTGCCTCAATTTGTAAAAAACGCAATATCTGCGAAGCGCAATAAAGCGAAGCGCAGTAAAATGAGGTATGCCTGTAGTAACACATTTGCATTTATTTTAAAGCTTTTCTCTCATTTTCCTGGATTTAAAACACTTTTGGTTTTGGGTTAATTACAACATTCCTGAATGTTCCCCTTAGTGTCTGGTGTAAGCTTTCAACCATAACACCATCTAAATAGTCTCCTTTTTGTCTGGGAAAGACCATTTTTTTTTAATTAAAATTTTCATATGGGAGCACTAACCAAGCAACCCAATGAGACTAGCAATGTATTGTCTAATGTTTTGAGGATATGAAATATTGATTAGCTATTCTTTTTTTTAATTATTACTTGAAATGTTATTGCCTGAGTCGCTGGTATGATCTGGCTGCATGATGCAGTGCAAAGAAGGGCAAGTGCTTAATTATTGCTGTTTCCTCTTCTCTGGATCCTCTGTGCTCTTCAAAGCTTCTTGTATTCCCCTGAATATAAGTCCCAAGTCCTCTCTGGTCCTTCATGTTGCTCTGGGCATATCTCTGCCCTAGCCTCCCCGGCTCTCCTGCACCATTTGTGTTCCTCTGTGGATGCACACTTGGCCCCCAGTTTTTATCCACTTCCATACCCTCCCTCACTTTTCCTCTCCATTCTCACTATCTTGAATAGACATACTGCAAGAGACTTCAGATTGCCCACCCTTTAGGACTTCCCAAGCCTTAGCTGCCTGGGATCTCAGCCAGCACAAAACTCACTTGGGGCCCCATTACCTGTCCATAGTGAGGTAGGGAGGCCTCAGGAAAGCTGATGGCAGGAATGGGTTTGCCTGCTTGCAAAGCTTGTGAAAAGTCAGGAGTAGATATACAACAAAGTGTTTGATTAACTTCTCCCTCCCATCTACCCTCTTAGACTTATCTGTTTCTAAAGAAATCTGTTTTGGGTTGTTTTTTTTTGAGTGGGGGTAGGGGATAGATAGATAGATGCTTGTTGCTGGTTCTGCTGCATTGCGTGCAGGGTCTATTCCAGAGGCAGAACAAGCCAGCCTTGTCTGCACCAGTCATTCCTCTCTGGGTTTTCTGATGTGCTTTTCTCCTGTCCCTTTTCCTGGTTGTGGTCACTAGTTCTCTATTATGTGTGGCTCAGCCTTGTTTTCTAGGTCTTTTTGCCCCACTCGTGAGAAAGTTGGGGATAAGAACCTGCCTCTGCATCTCATATCTGGGTTAGGTCTTTGTTCGGTGGACTCGGGCAGGTGGGCTACTTTGTGTTTCTGGCAGTTGGTGGCATTGGGATGCAGGGTTCTCCCAGCCGCCATCCCAGGACCATGTACCACCTCTTTGCAATGGGGAGATCTTCAGGGATGAATGATGTAGCAATTTCACCCAGCCAAGTCTCCAGTTCCCATATCTTCACACCCAGGTCTTCCCTGAGAATCCAATGCCAGATGGACCAGGTAGGGCTGAGATCCTGCTTTCCTCAGCTTTCCTTTCCCTTCCTCCCATGCTCTGTTGGGCTTTTGAGTTTATGTTGCAGAAATAAGGGCTGCACCCAGCTGCTTTTCCACTAGCGTGTACAACAGGTGATGCACCCTCTTCCAGACAGATGCTGGACAGTCCTTCCCACACAGGTTGGGGCTGAGCTCATTGCTGACTGCAAAGAACTGGGTTTTGGGGCAGTTGTCATTATACAGAGATGAAGTGATTCTTCATTCCTTTCTCCCAACTTTTTTGACAATTGTGTGAGCAGTGAGCAGGGGGATTAAACCAGCTTTCTCCGAGTCTCCTTTCTCTGCCAGGTTTGGGTAGCTATTCTGCTTAGTTGGAATGGGCACACTGAAAGCACCGGTAAAATCGTTTAAAAAGTTGAGCCAAATTAACCGCTAGTGAGAACTCTTATTAAGTGTCTAGTCTCCCTCTGGCTGAACACTTGCAAATAACAGAACTAATGCATGCAAATGAAAGAACCGGGTAGAAGAAGGCTGGTGATTGGTTGTGTTACCTCTGTTACAATAGCCACACTGCCGAATTACCTGGGGCTTGCTGTAATCTATATAATTATAATAATTAGATACAACCATCATTAATAAACTCACTTAATTACAACCCAATTTCTGTAACTATTGTCGACTGCGCAAGATTTCAATTAATTTTAATTATATGGCAAGTCAAAGAGTCTATTATTTCATTATTAAGATCATTCAGAACAGAAAAGAAAAGAAAAGAAAAGAAAAGGACACACAGATGCTGAGTTTCTTAAAGGACCCCATTTTAAATTAATTTTATCTCCTAACGAATGGACTTACTTATGCACTCTCAGAAAATCCATTCTGTCCTCAAAAAGCCAATGTGGGAATCTTGGGGAAACTTAAGGGACTTGTTGAATCTTTGCTTCATGTGCAAAATGGTCCTGAACTGTGGAGTTGCAACTGGTGCCTCCATAAATATCAGCTGCTTCAGAGCTCTTGATCATTTTGGTTGATTCTGTGCTGTTGTCTGCTGGCTGTTAAGGCACTTTATACTTTTGCTGTGTGACATGCAATACTTTGTGCTACCGGGAAGCCCATTTTTTTGCAAGGCCCCATTTGTTGGAGATCACGCGTTGCAGGAAGGACTTTGCTGATTTGTGGCTGCATATTTGGAGCTGGTTTCAAACAGGTGCAGCTGGCTGAACTCATTGTTGGCGTCGCTGCTTCAGCCTAGCTGGGTAGACAGGGATGATGCATTTATTCTATTGTAATAGGATCAGGGCTGTGCGAAATATTGCCAATGAAACTTGTATATTAGGAGGAAGTGTTACAAATCCTGCTCAGGATGAGGGAGTGCAGCATTGTCTCTTCGCAGAGAAACCTTGTGTGAAGTAAGTATTTCTTTGGGTGATATCTTTTACTGGACCGACTGTATAGCTGGGCTAGAGTTAGAGAAGCTTTCCAATGCAAGACATTCTTCAGGTAACGAAATAAAAAAGACTGCAGGGGGGGAAATCCAAAGGCAGAGGAAAATGCGAGGGTTGCAACTCCATGCTGCAGATAGGCTTTGGGATTGATTGGATACTGGTCTGGGGAGATGCACCCCCAAAGGGATTGATGGTCAAATCCCTAATGCACTTCCTGCACATGGAAGTACCCAAGTATCCCAGGACTGAGGTTGTAATAGGTCTTCCCTGGGTTTGTACAAATGCAGCGGGGGCAGGACTTGGGGTGGCCCATCAATGTAGTGCCCCAGGTGAGGGATGATGCTGGTTGGGTTCAGCACCGAGCGGCACTCGCTAGGATCCTGGTAGGACACAGTGTGTGGGGAGGCAGGCTGTCCCGGCGCTGTGCAGCAGGCTGCAGGATTTCTAAGCCTGGTGTCTGCAGGGTTTCTTCCACGGGAAGGGATTTCCCAGGGAAGATTTGCAATCAGTGGGCAATGGTGCTCCCACGGTGATGCACTTCTTGGCTCTCTACACCAGGCAGTCAGTAGGCCTTTCCCTCCTGCTGCCTGGCACATGGACCACCCCTCTCACCCAGGGTGGTGCCCACCAAACCTCACCCTGTCTTCAGCTTCTCCTTGACAGTCTGCTCCGCTCGCTAGGCTGTTCTTCCTCCCCCACTGCCCGCCTCTTCGACCTTCACCCCCATCCAGCAGCATCTTACCCTGCTCAGCTCATTTCCTTCTGTCCCCTTTCCTCCCCTTGCTTAGCTGCCTCTGCCCTGTGCATTCACTGCTCCAGACTGCTTAGCCCACTCTCTGCCTCTGTGTTGAAACCTTTTGCTCTGGTTCCCTGCCTCATTTTGCCTCAACAGAGACTTCCCTGCTGCTCCCCTGTATACACCCTCCTCCCCCAAAAAGGAACAGTGGAGGCTATACATACATTGAGAAACTTCCTACATTTCATCTGAGGTCTTCAGAGGAGCCTCTGGGCATGGGACCCTGGAATCTCATTACCTTCCCATGGGATTGGAGCGGTGCTGTGGCCATGGTCATCCAGGGCAATTGCCTTCCTTTGGTGCCTGGGGAAACTCCCAGCTCTACAGCCTTACTTTCCTGATGGTGCCTGCTCCCAAGCAGGTAGATTGTTCAGCCCTTCCTGCATGCAAGTGGATGTACAAGCATTGGGACAACACTGCAGAGGTGGCTGGGAGGGAATTAGGGCATATGAGTGAGATCTGAGCCTTCTCCAGCCATATTTCGGCCAGTCTCTTCCTAGCTGCACCTCAAGTTCATGCGATGAGCTGGGCTGCACCCCTCCATCCCTCTATTTAGACTGTACCTACCTTGCAAGGGTATTTCTAACATTAATAAAAGGTTTGATAATTGCTTGGAGATGCAGAGGACCATATACAATTGCATAGATTTTTTTTTTTTTTTTAGCCTGTTTTGCTTGTTTGGCTTGTTTTCTTGGTTCTTTGTCCAGGACGATGTATGTATTCTGGATCCCGGGAACTGATGATGCAGAGCATACAACATCGAGGCAGATTCTTCCTCAGTGCTATCACCTTGCAGCCTGGTCCAAACAGCTATTATTTATTTCTCTCTCTCTACATTCATGGGTCTGACCTTACTTGTGCCCGTTGTAGACTCTTGTGATCTCACTGACCTCCAGATTAACTATGAGATCAGAACCGAGTCCTGAATCTCCTCCGGAGTATATAGATACATATTTGTATCCTACCAAGATTTCTTGCCATAGGACATGCAGTCCAAGATGGGTTGTGAGTCCCTTTTCCATCTTCCTCACAGGAAATTACCATCTACAAGGGCACCCTGTCAAAAAGAAGGAGAGGGCTTACGCTGATATGCAAGTTACATTTAAGAAGAACTGAAAGTCTCAGCCAGCATAAGGCAAACTCAGGAGCAAGCTGTCAGAACACAGAAATCTTTTATTCCCCTGTATGTTCAGGAAGCATTGCTGTATAATACACATTGCTGTCCTCCACGATACACATTGGGTGCCAGGAAATAGCAAAACCACTTTTTAGGGCTAAAATGTAAACTGGAGGCCAAACTTATGTGGGCAGCTCCAGCTACTTCCTGACAAAGCTGCAGCGGTGAACCTTGTTGAACTGTCTGGCTGAAATGGGTTGAGGGCTGATTTTCCTCTTCAAAGTGCAAAGCAGGTAGATTGCCTCAGTAATATGTACCTACACACTTCTCTTCTTTCCATTCACATCCTCCTTGTGATTGTTCTGTGAAGTTTCTTTAAAAAAAATGAAAGGAAGACTTCATTACTCTTTTTCCCAATTAAACCTAATTGCAAGTTCAGCCCTGATGAGCAAACCAACTATGCCAAGCCAGCACTTACAGCATCTATTGAATGCCTTATATACTTTTTGGAGATGTAGGCAGGTTCTCTCTCTGGGAGTGAATTTCACCCCAGATGGGTGAAGAGGTACTTACATGCCAAAACACCTGCTTAGATGGGGATTTTGGAGTATGCAGTGATTGTCCATCTTTTGCCCCTTCAGCTTGGCTGCTGTTCTTTGAAAATCTTTCCAATGATGTTTTTGAATGTGTTTGTAAATGGCCGTGCCTTTCACCACAGTGCCTGGTATGTGCCGGTCTATTGGGTGTCGCTGTTGTCTGTGGAATGATGTTCAATAATCAAGACAGGTTCCAGAGGGTCCTCAGTGGCTCTCACCTGCCATGACTTTGCAGAAATAAATATGTTTATTAGGGAGAAAGATGTATGTTCCATCCCGCCTGGTCCCCTCCTTCATCCTTTCATCGATCTTCCCGTTTAGGGGCTCTATCTCCCCTACACCCCACCTAGCGCCAACCACTCATGGCATATCCCAGTCTTCTGGGTTTGGGTCACGATCTGGGTACACAGCTTTACCATTTGAAGTAGTAAGCTGTGTATGGGCATCAGTTAGCCTCACTTGACGTTGGCCTCAGAGGGACCAACTTAGCTTCTTTCTGTCTCCGGGTTACCTGGTTTCCTGGTGTTGGACTCAATCCTTCTAACTTGTCATTAACGTGGTGTGGACAGCTGTCTGTCCTTCTTTCCACAGGCTCTGGGATCGCCCAGTCTGTCTGGGAGACATCTGGAATCCAAGGATCAGCTTCTGGTAAGTACTGGTGCCCTCCTGGGCTCTCACTCTCTCTCTCATTCCCCTTTTGGGGGCTGTCACCATTTGGCCTCTGTGGGGCACTGCTCTGCCCTGGGACACTGTGCACCTGCAGGGGAACCCAATTCTGGTCCCCCGGGCTTCCTGCTTGTCAGGGATTTTATCCCTGGGTCTGCAGGCCGGCTGGCAAATTGGCACCAGCACGCAGGCATAAAGCAGGACCATGCCGATGCAGGAGCTGCTCCTGGCTCCTCCTGGCTCAGCTGTTCTTCCAAAGTTTTTTCTTCTGCCATGGCACTTTTTCTTGCCGTGGCTCTGCGCCCACAGCTCCCTCGGCTCGGCGCGGCCTCGCACCGGCTCCAGTCTTCAGCCTCAGGTGAGTTTCCCTCTGGGGCTTTACTTTTATCACAGTATTTCTTTCTTTTTTTACAAGATCACTGAAGCTTTTGGTGTGGGGAAAAAAGTCCTTATCCAAAATTTCAGAGGCTTTGCAATAGGAAATAATAGTGTAGGTCACTATCTAGTTAGGCCAGCAATGAAGTTGTCTTTGGGTGTGTTGAATTTCGGTCTTTGGTCACATGGAGGTAATGATCTGATGCAGATATTGGCAGATGTACGTGCAAAAATTATCCACGGTGCTTGGCATCTGCTCGGGACAGGCAAAGGTTTGAACCATTTAGGGTGTTACAGCCAGATAGGGTTAAGGCGAGTTGGCAGATTTGTGTGAAAGACCAGATGTAGAATAACAGGAGGTCATTGCAGACGTGTTCATAGACCATCATGGGAAGCTGAAATGATCACATTCATCTCTATGTATCAGCAAGTGTTTGTCCAACCCATCCAACATCGTCTTGGATTGTTTGCTGCTGTGTTGAACTTGTCCTCTAAAGACTCAAAAGGGAATACCCAAAACCTACTTGAAGAAGGTCAGTTGTTAGCAGAGCCAGCTGTCCTGAGTAATGGTGGAAAGCACCCAGGAAACATCACTGGATTAGATCCAGCATTTTTTTAGCAGAGCAGGTGGGACAGAGACTTACCAAGATCTTTAGGCAGCACATTTCCAGCTGATGGGTAGGTTCTGTGGGTAAGAGTCTGTCCCCAAAGTATTCAACAAATGCAGGGGCTTCTTGACATACCCAGGGGACCAAGCAGCTCCACAATGGGATGGAGGAAGGGATCACCCATGAAGACGTTCCACTGTCCCCACCCCGAGAACAAACATGATGCTGCTTAATATAGACAGGACAGCTCCAGCCTGGAGGGCAGAGAGTCGAAGGAAGCAGGGGACCTGAAAGAGAGGAGTTATATTAAATGGGACATTCATGCTGTGGTTAGCGTGAGTGTCTGAGAAGACTGTGACCGGTCTTGAAGTCACTGACCTACTTCGTGACTGCATTTTATCAAGGGAAAGGTACTGGGAGGTGCCATCAATGGGTGAAAGCATCACTTGCTACCGTACTAGGTAAGTGTTAGACCTCACAATCTATGCTTATATTGGTTACAGGAAGACGCATGGGCTGTATAGTGTCACTTGCCTTAGAGAGAGACTCGGTCCCCCTGGCAGCACCCTGAGGAAGTGAGGAAGGTGTGTTACACTATCAGTCCATCATGCTTTCCTTTTAACCCTGTCCATGAGATCCAGAATGCCTTAATCTTAACTGTGGCATGGCCTGTATTCTAGTTGCATTGGGATTTCCTTGCAGCCTCATCCCGTGTGCATGCACAAGGATTGCTAAGGCAAATAGTCTCTCCCCACTCCTCTTGGAGGATTAGATTCAACAAGGTACTGAGCCCTCCCCAAATTTATCAGCTGAAATCCAGATCAGTTCCTTAAGCTTCAGTGTTTGGAAATTGCAACAAAGAGCTCATCTCTTCTTTTGGGAGTCCTTTTTCTAAAGAAATGTTTATATGAAGAATGCCATTGTGGGACCAGATGCTTGTCCCAGTGACACCAGTGTTGGTCTGGAGTAACTCCAGTGCCATTGATTAAGTTCCTTGAGATCTTCGTGGAACTGAGCAGGATTTAGCCCAAGAGAGTTAGGTAAATTGGAAGAGCATCTGGAGTTATACAAATATAGCTGAACCAAACTTCTAGTCCTTTTGAGGCTCAGGCATTAGCAAGAACGGCCCAAGAATCTTCCAAGGCATTTTGGAAACTCTCGTCTTGATGAAAATTAGGCCTGTGTGAAGTGGCTAGCATTTGCTTTGGATTCGGATTCTGCCGATTCAGGGGACAGTGACTCAATTTGAATCGGTGATTTGAATCATTGTCCCGATTTGATTCGGCTTAATCTGATTCGGAGATTTGGCTGCTGCCAAATCTCTGAATCAGCCAGGCCAGGCCCATCCCCTGCCCAGCAATGGCTGCCCCAGCTTCCAGAACTCGTTAAAAAAAAAAAAAAAAAGCCCCAATGTTCACTGGGTGCTGGCAGGCAGGGGCAATCCCCGCTGCCCCGCACCATGTGGGGGGCTCTGCACGAGCCCCCAAAGCCTCAAGGCCACTGCAGGAGCGGTGAGTCCTGGAGCTTTTCTTGTTTGTTTTTTTCTTAAAAGGCCAGAGTTGGCTCGAGCGGGATACCCATGGGAGGGG
>NW_017729000.1:4921184-4921829 GCF_001723915.1 Gavialis gangeticus | reverse complement strand
CATGCAGCATGGTGCAGTGGGGGGGCAGCAGGGATGGCCCCCTGCCCAACAGCACCTGGTGAGCACTGGGGCTTTTTTTTAAAGTACCAAACTGGGGCGGGTGGGGGCAGCCATGGGGGGTCAGGGTGGCTGCGGGAGCTTCCTGCTGCCGAATCATCAAAGCTCTCCGAATCTTTTCCAAAGATTTGAAGAGCTTTGAATTGATTCGGACCTTTAAACTGGTCCCCTGATTCGATTCGGATCCGGAGATTCGGCTGCCGAATCAAGCCAAATCTCCTCCATATTAAATCACCACCCAAAGCTTCGCACAGCCCTAATGAAACCACTAAAGGCGAAACCCCGCTCCCCTTGCCCTGAAGTGCCAGCCCTGACGTCGACTTCAACAGAGCCAAGAGCACATTCAAAATATCCCTCTTATTTCATGTGCCTTGTGTTTTCCCACCCTCTCTAAATACCACCCCTGAAAGAAAACCAAGGCGGGCAAATTAGTCTGAGGCTGTGCTCCTTAGATCATTTCATCCCTCTGCCCTTTCACTTCCTATAGCCCTGAAGCTAACTAACAGTTCACTCATTGCTAAAAATTGTATCAGTGCACATCGGCCAGTGAAGGCCACTGACCAGTAACAGAGATCAGCAGTGACCCTT
>NW_017729000.1:4908149-4916184 GCF_001723915.1 Gavialis gangeticus | reverse complement strand
CCCTCTGCCCTTTCAGCTTCCTATAGCCCTGAAGCTAACTAACAGTTCACTCATTGCTAAAAATTGTATCAGTGCACATCGGCCAGTGAAGGCCACTGACCAGTAACAGAGATCAGCAGTGACCCTTGGGTCGTTGAAGGCGACATGTTACTTCGATGCATGCTGTACCTTCCTGTGCTCGGTTACTTGACCGTAACGCGTTACCCTGGTAGGAGTTGGGTAACCAGGTCGCAGCCACATGGGCCTAGAGGCAGCAAGAACTTGTGGTAGAGGTGATCTCTTTTATTCGACCAACTTTTTTTGCAAAAAGAAATTCTTTAATGTCAGGCTTTCAGACAGGAATTCTGTGGGGGGGAGACTTCTTCAAAGAACCTGTTGAGACCATCGACCATTATTATTCAAACAACCGCAAGAGGACAGCTGTTAAAATGATTGGAGCGCCGGGCAGAATAAATTGAAAGGTGCGCCGGGAAGGGAAGAGGTTGAAAAGAACAGTTGTGGGCAAAGCCTGTGCATTATTTATAATATTTTTCTGACTTCCAGAACCTTGTCACAATTAATTTGCTTATGAATCTCTGCAGCAAAAAAAGATGCTAGAGGCTTCTGGTGGTACAAGGTTGCTCTGGGTTTGACAAATCGATGTCATCGGAGGTAAAAAATAAAATAAAATTGCAGGATGATTGCTAGTCAGGTTTGCCAGTAATTTTACCAGAACGCCACCCGTTGCTTTCCAGGAGCACCGCAGAGAGGAACGTGGGTGTGTACAGAGTCACGGTAAATTGCCGGCAGTTGAGGTTGACTGAACACACAATACTTTGGTTAGATTTGGTAGATGAGCTACCAAAGTTTTGCCAAGCACGTCGGCCCAAGCCGTGCTTGGTAGAAGCACTGCTGCTGTCACCAGCTGGCAGAGACTTCACTGCAGAAGGCTCCTTGCCCAAGGCAGCGTTTGCTTCCACCCATCCTCTTGACTCACTTTTCTTCCCCCTCCACCCCATTTCCTTTTTTCTGCCTCTGTTTCATTTCTCTTTTTGCCTCCCCTCCTCCTCCCACCCGGGGAAACGTCCGTCCAAATTAGAACACGGCACGGGGAGGATTATGGGGTTTAGCTGTGAGGATCAGAAAACCTTTTTCTGTTACAATTTCCTCCTTTTTTTCTCATCTCTTTAGCTCCCCTACCATGAACATTTGTGGGCAGAATTCACCATGGCACTGCTCCTTTTCTCTCCTTTAGTTCCATGCAAAATCCTATCCAGAAGTTATTCAGTGCCTGCCTTGAGGTTAAGCGACAAGGCTGGAGTTGGAGAAAACCTTTTCATCTCCTAATGAAAATCCCTGAATTGAGTTCTTACTGCTGGCTGGTGTCCGTGGGGATTAGGGAACAATAATGCGATGGTGGTTTTTGTTTCAGAAGGCAAGAGTTTTATATTTGTGATTGTGGGGCGCTGCTGTCTCTTTGCTGTTTGGTGGAACTGCTTCGAGTTCACATGCCTGCTCGCTAGTAGCGGACCAGGAAAGGAAAGCGAGATGCTGAGCACCCGGACTTGGATCCAGCACCATGCACAACCAAGTTGCTCCCCAGGCCTCCCTTGTATGCTTAAATTGAAACATGCTAATGCGCTTTGATGGAGACGGGGCCAGAGAGCTGGGAACTTTTCAGGGCGAAGCCCTTACAATAGAGGGAAATGTGTGGGGGCTGACAGTTTGGAGGCATGGAGATGTCAGGGGCTTGGATGCAATGGTCCTTGTGATGTCCAGGATAACTTTGGCCTTGGCATTAGAGCATGCATCTGTTCCAGCTAGATCACTGCCTGACCTTGGATGCTGGTGGCTGTCCGGCAGCCTGTGTCTCGGTTCAGCACCTTAATGTCGACATCACTAAAATCACAGTTGTTTGCTAAGCCTGAACGGCCTGTAGGAGCGAACTTCTCCCCTGATGCACCCTAGGGCGATCACTTCAAATCAGGGAGAAGGTCAGGACTGGGTGAATAATTCATGATGACTAATTTAGTCAGTGAATTTTGCCTTTCTGTGTACTAATTGTGCATGAACAGACTATACCAGCCGGGACTTTATTTGCTGTTTGACGTTAATGTTTTCTGTGAGCAGTCCTCAGCCTATAAATTGTATCACCAGCTGCATGGTTTTATTTAATATTCAAAAATTGAATGGCATTGGCTAGCTTTAATTGGGCACCTCGATCACACTGTGGTGTTACTTTTCTGTGACTGGATGCGTCTAACTGTTAGAATAAAATTTCCTCTGCAAATATTTGTGCCTCGAAGTTCAGAATTGGCCGTTTGTGGATATTCTCCAACGTTGCTCTAAAATGGATTGTTCTTGCAGAAATTCCTGCAGATAAACTCCTTGGCTAGGCTATCCACAGGTAGCAAACACAGAAAGGTATAAACTGAGATGAAGTGAATTAGTTGGGGGAAAAATGTGCGTTATTTAAGATTTGTTAGTGAAAGGGTCTGGGAGTTAATTTTTTTGCTGTTGCTGCTGCTGGTTGTGCTATATATACATATCTTCTAGACGAATATTGTACCAAATTTCAGTTTCCAGAGCAATGCATATGGTATGTTTCTTCGTTCTTATAGTTGCACAAAAGTAGATTTTTGTTTAGGGGTCTATTTTAATAAAATACAGATCAGGATATAGAGTTATGTCCCTGGCACCTCCATGAAAAGTCTGATTTTTCTCTACAACAATCTCCATATGTTACTTATACACAGCCAAGGTCCTGGCACTAGAGAGAGACTACACTGACTGATATACAGTCTGTGCACTGCATAATGTGGCTATGTTTCTTTTTCCCTTGGGCATTCAACCAATACCTTTCTCTGCCGTCTCATGATCCCACCTGATTCATCACTGCTTCCTAGCATATAAACTCTCCAGCAGCCCCAAAGTACAGGAGTCTTCAACCACATCACGTTTCGCCCGGTGTGGTTTATGTAGGTGGGTTTTACAAACAAAATTAATGTGCTTTGCCCATGAAATTAAATAAGTGTTATACAGTCATGATCTCAGCCCTGTCGAATTTTGCTATTTTTCCCGAAATCAAAAAGGAGTTTCCAGCCCTCTCCAGCTAGCAAACATTCTGCTTAGGTTTTCTTAAGGTTGGCCAAGATATTAAACATTTATTTGCATTCAGAGTGTAGTTACTTTTGAAACATTACCCGGGAAAAGGGTGTTTGGAGCTGGAAATAACACCCAGAAATCCACAAATTCTTGCAAAGTCCTGAGCACACTGAATACAAATGAGTGGTAATTTAGTGCTGCACAGCGATGCTCACACTGGCAAGGCTGGTTTTAATGCATCGCCTTACCTCTTCTTCTGTAAGATCTGGGACAGCAGTTCAAGAAACTGATTTAACTTAACTCAGTTAAGTCTGATACTACATCTATCCAGGTTTATCTGAAACTGGTTTGGGCTTTTTTGAAAGCAGTTCATGTGCACTGAACTTCTGTTGTGTTACAGATTTGAAGCAGTTTCCAAACACTTGTACTGGTATATGTGTAATTTCTGTTGCTAGCCTGATAACTGGAGCTAATCAATGGGCCAGGACATGTGTAGGTTCTCTCTTTATTTCTAACTCCAGTAGAGCACAGGAAAGGTTTGACCCGGAGAAGTGCTGAATGCCCTCAAATCCCATTTAAGTCCAGTGTGGCCTAGGAGAGAAGCCTTACCTTATCATTAAAAGGCAGAGGGAGTAACTACACATTAAGAATGCCAAAGTTTCCCTACAGCAGCAAAAAAGGACCAGGACAACTGTTCTACTTTGATCCCTACAATCACCCTCCCTGCTCGGTGCATGCATCCGGGCCCATCTCTCAACCTTGTTCGGAAAGTCGAGCTGCAATTGAGCATTACTAAAGGCTAATTTGTAATTTGTAGCACTTTATTCATGCTGCATAATACTGAATTTTACAATCCGTCCCATTGATTTCAAAGAATACAGCGCTGCCCAGCATAAACAGGGCAAATAAATAACAATCTGTTTCTTAGCTGAGCTGTAAAGTTATACTTCTGTCTTTCTGCCAACAGATTCTTAATACTTGGGCACATTGATCTGCAAACGTTAATTTTTCCCCTGTGCCCAGAGAAATCAGAATGAAATTGCTTTGCTGCTTTATTATTGTGCATTGCATTTTCTAATTCGGAGAACATTCATCACTCAGAATTTACAGCAGCATGGCTATTTCTGGGCGTACAATATTTCAGCAAAGGCAAGATAAGTTAAAGTGTGAAGGCTTTACATCTTTTCCTCAGAGCTGCAGGAAAGGGGACAGAATTTTATAGGGAATATATATATATGCAGGAAGCTAAATCCCATTTGCATGAGAAATCATTTTGCCAGATTTAAAATGCAGCAATAGGTGGGGGAAAGAAAAAAGACATGCCTCTCTCCCAAGTGAAGTAGGAAATACTTATGTCTCTTCTTGACCAACAGTGAAGATACTAAAACTTCCGACTGGCAGTTCCCTCATGCCAAACACAATTCCTGCTGACCAGCCATCTTGTTAGTTTTTTCCCTCTTTTATTCTTGAGCATAGGGGACCCCACCAAAAGGAGTCAGAGGGATGAGATGACAGCTGCCCCCTGATGGGCTACCGAGGGTGAATTTAACCAGGTTGAATGTCGCTGATTTTTAAAAGCTCAGGAACCGAGGGCCATCTTCTCTGAACGGCCACCCTAAAGTGTGCCGAGAAAATTTCTACCCACATCCTTTGCAAGCTGCAATGCCAGTCCCTAATTTGAGGAAGCACCCAAACCTGCACTTCAGTCGCTCCTGATGGAGGGAAGCAATTCAATAGATGTAGACAGGGGTGGATCCAGGAGGGTGCAGTGATGCATTCACACCCCACTCTGATTCCTGTTCCAGCCAAAGTTTAAAACCAACTGCCTGGCAGTGGCTTGCATTTTGAGTCTTGCCTTGCTGAGGGAGTCACTTGACTTCATGGCTCCTTGTCATCTGCCCAATCCCTTCTAAACTCCCTATTCAAAAGAGAGCACCCTCTCTGCTTTTTAATGGTCTTGATGTTGCACCCATCAGGCTAGCCTTTGCTGTGCAATTCTACTGTCTTTTAGTTGCTCCTGGTAATGAAGCTCCTATTTCACAGTCCCGCAGATTGTTTCCAACACGTTTCAATGAACTTCTCTTTGTCTTTGCTTCACTCTTAAACTAAACCATCCAGCCCGTAGCTTGTTAGTAAAGCATCTAGTTTATTTTTAACTGGAGAAAATTAGGTGTTGTTTTATATGCAATGCAGCTCACCATCTGTACCTGCCCTTTTCAAAAGTCTGGATCCACTTATGGATGTAGATCAGTGGCTCCCAACCTTGGGGTGCGACCCAGTTCAGGGTCATGAGGGGTCTGCTGCTCACTCCAGCCCTCTCACCTCAGTGGTTCTCCTGGCGCCTGGTTTGCGTGGCTCTCGCCACTGCTGCCCTCGCGATCCCAGCTCAGCCCAGGTTCTGCTGGTGCCGCTGGGCACGAGTGAGTTGGCGATGGGGGTCGCGACCCCGTTTTAGGGTCACAGCAAAAAAAGGTTGGGAGCCACTGATGTAGATGCTTCAGGACTTGTAAGCTAAAATCTTCCAGTTTTCTTCCTATGGGCGAAAATTTTAGTGAACGGGTGGGGAGTGTTTTCTGGGATGCTCCTCTTTTTTTTTTTTATCTGTCTTCCAGTCTCGGAGAACTGCCCCATTTCAACACTACAGAAATAAAAATGTGGCTGATTCATAGATTGGGCATCCGTTTAGTATTGCTTGACTTTGTAGTCCTATTGCACAAGCATTGCTGAAGGCCAAGATGTTCCTTCCTAATTTCAACTGACAACTTTAGAGGAATAATCTTTGCGGGGGGGAGTACATGCCTTCAGGCAAAACTAGGCATATCTTGGCATCTGATTTAGCCCATTTCTAAATGGAGTCTCCAGAAGGGTCAGCCACCAGTGAGAGCATTCTTAAATTTAGGGCACCAAGTTTCATACACATCTAGAATTAGTGCCCAGTTACAGAAATTTGGGTGTTAGCATATTTCTTCGTTATTTGATGTTTTCGCAGGCACCTGTGCTTTCATCCTCCATATGCTTGTTTGCCATTTCTCGTTCAGCCACTCAAGGGCTCTGCAAGCTGTATCAGCTTCCAGACGGATGTCGTCCTTGGTGAACAAAGGGGACAGAGCTGGAGCACAAGCCATGTAGTAACTTTTTTGTTTGGGGCCATAGGTGGTAGTGAATCCAAAGAATGTGACGCTCTGAAGCAGGAAGTATCACTGAAAAAGGGCTTGAACTCATGAAATTTCCAGTTAAATTTGATAGATTTAGAAAAAACTGTTTCCTATAGGGTGATGCTTTTTTTGGATCCATACCAGGACTCTGCATGATCCGTGTTTCATCTATCACTAATTTGCTAGTAAATACAACTGATAGAATATATTGACTGACCTAAGTCTATTCCTGTTGTGTGAAAAGCAATCTTTCTTTTTGGACTTCATTTCCTATAGCGTGTCAAAGACATTAACTTGCTCTTGTTGGGCTTTTATTTTCTCTTGGTTAAAACCTGAGTTTTTAATGAATCATATTTGCAGCAACAGAGCGTACGCAACAATAAACATCCTCTGCAGTTGATTGAGCACTGTAGCCGAGTTGTTTAGTGCCCACAAAAGCAGTTTATTGTAACTATCCTCTAGCACCAAGGACATCATTTTAATTACATGCTGTGAGAATGGAAACAACAAACCAGAACACTAGAAAACATTAAAAGATACAGTTTTCCTCCCCTCCCAGGAACTTTCCATTGGAGTGGAGCAGCAAGCACATTTCTGCGATAGGGTGGGTGCTAGAAAGTATTCCTTTCCAGAGGTTTCAGAACAGGCTAAGGACTGAAGGGGGCATTCAGAGTGATTTTTCTGGAGCCACATTGGGAGGTTTTGATCCACTCCAACGATGCCACTCAAATTTCCTGCGCGAGCTCACAGGTCACATGCGTCAGTAAGGTCTTCGTGCAGGCTTGGAGACTGCACCGTAGTCGGGGCCTGGTGGGGCAATGTTGAGGACGGTTGCTTTGCCCCTTCTCATCCCGGGCGTGCTCCATGCAGGTAGTGAGGGTATCATTCTCCAGTGCTGTCTAATGCTTTCCAGTAGCTCTGAATGCCAATAGCAGTTTGCTTTACCCTTCCCTCTCTGCAAGGATGTGATGGGACAGAATACTCATGCATTGATATTTTTGGCCTTGGGTTCCTCAGCTGGTCTCCTAGCTATGTGGCTTTGCTTTGTAAAGTACTGAAAGGCTTCAGCTGCCATGGACTTTACAAGAGGCAGACAAGGGTCTTTGGGTAAATGCGATACCTTTTATTAGACCAACTCAATTAGTTGGAAAAATTCTTCTTAGCAAGCTTTTGGGTATAAATACCATTTGTCAGGCTGAGGATTTATTTAAGGGTATTTATACCCAAAAGCTTGCTACAAAGAGTTTTCCCAGCTCTTTGAGTTGGTCAAATAAAAGGTATCAGATTTACCCAAAGACCCTTGTCTGCCTGTGTCCTTAGACCAAGACGGCTACAACCTGTAATGTGGACTTTACAAGGGGTTTTGGATGTACAAGGATAGCAGCATCTGGTCTATTATCGCCAGCCGGCTAGATATGGTTCCTTCTATGCCGGGAGGGGAGGTCTTTCCCCTTTATGGTTTCATACTCATGAGCTTTCCATTAAACCTCAGCTACTCTCCTAATGAAATATTGGAGCGGGAGCAAGGGGAAGTGTTCACAATGGAAAGCTAGCTTAGGGGCAGGATTGTTGGGGTTGATTGAATGGTCCACAAACTTTCAGGGAAGCCTCATACCCGCATTGAAGAAATGTGGGTCCAGGTAGAGATTCGTGCTGAAGCCGGGTACAACTTCGGCGTTATCTGCTGTTATTTCTGCTCTCCTCCCACTCCAGTCCTCCCATCGCCCCTCACCAAATGAACTCTGGCCGTTTTGCTGAACCCCTGGGAAATGCAAACTCAGGTGGCCTGAAACCAC
>NW_017729000.1:4893741-4903149 GCF_001723915.1 Gavialis gangeticus | reverse complement strand
TTCTGCTCCCCTCCCACTCCAGTCCTCCCATCGCCCCTCACCAAATGAGCTCTGGCCGTTTTGCTGAACCCCTGGGAAATGCAAACTCAGGTGGCCTGAAACCACAATTACGCTTCCCACAGCTGCGTAAAATCCACTCATTTCAGTTCAGAGGAGGCTCACGCAGCACACATCAGGCATTAGCTCACCCTTCCACACTAAGGTGATTTCAGCTGCGGTAGAGAGCAATTGTATTTACTGACCTTTTATTTACTCTCACTTCTAATTGGTCTGGGATGCCAGTCCTCTGTGGCTAGGCTGACCCTATGGAAATCCTGGAAATCCAGGATGCTGCTCCTGGATGTCTTTTTTTTGTTTTATACTTCGATAGTCAGCTGTCTGGGGCAGGGACGACATTTTGTTCTGCGTTTTTGTAGACTAGTTCAATGGCATCTGGATCTGCGATGAAGGCTCAGAAGTCCTGCAGCAATAGGAATATTGGGGCTGGACTCGATGATCTTCCGAGGTCCCTTCCAGCCCTAAGGTCTATGAAATCTGTGAAATATTGGGAAATTGGTGCATTTCAATGTTAACAGTTTTGTTTTTTCCATGCATGACCCATCAACTGGGCAGCACCACTTCCAGTAGTGTTGTTCGCCAAACTTTGTGCAAAGAATAGCTCTTTCTCTTGTCCCTGATACAAAAAGCATATGGGCCCTCCTGTCATTGGCTTGCAGAGAGGTGGAGAAGCAGACTCAGAGGGGACATCTACGTGGCTTCTGCAGCACTTCGGAGGGGCGCACCCAGAGGCACCCCGCTTCTGCTCGCACACCAAACCCAGAAGTGTGACAGTGAAGCTGTTCTTGGGGCATCTGCTGTCAAGACCTGTCTTCTTCATGCTGGAGTGGGGACACCCCAGGGAACCCCTTGTGAACTGCAGCAGATGGGTTGCCGTGCTTGGAAACGTCCCCATCCAAGAGCACGGGGGACATGGTTTAGACATACCTTGAGTGTCTTAGGGAACAATGTGTGCCAAACAGAGCATATTTTGAGGCCAGAAGGGCCCTGTAGGATCGAGTATGCTTCAGAGATCCCAGCCTGAGCATTACAGCTTAATTTACAGGAGCTGGAAGGTAACCAACACTTGCAAATTTTCTGCTCAGTGCATTGGATAGGAAGTCTAACTCTATCTCAACTATGCAGTTGGTCCAATAAAAGATATCATCCTAAGAAATGATTGCCTGTTGCATAAAAAAGGAAGGCAAGCCCCTACAGTTGATCTTCCACCACCCACTTCTCATTCCAGCTCCCCTAAGCCATGGAAGTAAGGGGGCTTTTCAGCTTCTGCACCGCACAAACTATTTGAATGTGAAGTCTGAACTTCTGCAGGGTTCGTGTAGAAATCCATCTTTGAATCTCAGCATTGTTGCGAGGCCATTTGAGGTTTGATGCAGATCGTTCCACAGCAGGATCTCTGGAAGCTTCCCCTTCTTGCTGAATACATGAGGATGGGTAGGGAAGTTGCAGTGCTTTCCCCAGGACAGCAATCCTTGCCTCCTGTCTGCTGTTGGAGTTGCATTGCCAAGACAGCTGTTAGCATCAACTGTAATCAAACACATGGGTTTAAAATAGAACTGAGAGCTTTCTTCCCACTCGCCAGCCAGGCCTAAAGCCAGGATGCAATTTTCCCTAACAATAATTGTGTCAGTAAGTTGGGCTGAGTAGAATCCAAGCCTATTCTTAGCAAGAGGTAGAGTAGATTCAGCGGTGCCGAAGGGGTTAATTCATGTTACGCAAGCAGGCTTGGCCTCTCTTTTCCTCTGGGTGCTTTGCTGTTTTTTACTATTCCTGCTCTCATTGTTTATGACTCCAATGTTTCTCTTTCACTTTGGGTGATTAACATATTCCCTGCTGTGTCGTTCAGATTTGCTCTAGGGTGCATTCGGACAGCCCCTTCTGGAAGACCTGCCTTTGAATTCATCTGTGGCTGGATACTTTGCTTAAGAAGAGAAGAGAACCGATTCATTTATTTTACATACATACATACATACGTGCGTACGTATATGTGTATATTATATGGGTGTGTGTATGTATTGTTTGGGATGCTGAGTTTGAAGCTGAAAATTCTCCCTCCCTTCTCTCCTAGGCCCATCTTTTAAGTAAGGTTGCTCTGCTAATGTTCACTTTCTTAAAAAAACAAAAAAAGGTGTGCAAACCTGATAGCTGAGTTGAACAAATGACCATAATAAGCCATTTAGGACAGGATTTCCTGACTTGCTCATACCATTTCAGTGGTTGTGCACACAAACTAGGCAAGCAATGGCAGGCCTAAGGGTTGGTGGGGGTCGAGCTAAGCAAATGAATGGCCAAGAGCAGCCTGTGTTTGTGTGCCTGTTGATTTTCTTGTGCCATCATTTTGCACCATTAGCAGTGATTTCCTATGCGGCTTGGATGCACTTAGGGTCTGAAATTAGGATGACCTACCAAAACGACAGTGGGAAGGCCTGGCAAGCTTTTGGCAGCGGTTGGACTATGCCAGTCTTCTTCCAGTAGCATAGAAACACTGGGGAGGAAGGGTGGTACAGCCACCAGTGGTCTCCAGAAGGAACACCTGGATAGTTTGGCCCCCAGAGGAAAAAGAAAGGAGGAAATCAGAAGGCCATTAACCCTGCAGTGCCCTTGAGAGAGGGAGCTCTCCAATGACCAGCCAGCTCCAGACCAGCTGACTCTTTCATGGGACTCGGATGCTGATCAGGGAAGATGATGGACGGGGCTCTGGAAGGCTGTCAAAGAGCTGTCTATCTGAAAGTCAGGAAGGGCCATTATGGTAATCTAATCCAGCCTGCTACATAGCACAGACCAGAGCGCTGCATCCAATAATTCCTGCATCAAGCCCATAACTTTGGGTTGAGCTACAGCATACCTTTGTTAGAAAGACATCTTGTCTTGATTTAAAGATGTCACGTGATGAGGAATGCCTTACCTCGGGAGCACGGCTGTCCCAGTGATGAATTACCCTTGGCAAAGCACATGGGGATGCTTATTGATGGCCCAGTTGCCCACACACATCTGCACACTGGACCTCACTGGGTGGGATGGAGCCGTCGGTACCAAAGGGATGAGTGAATGGCGTTCCTTCTTAAAGGGACCTGAATGCAGGCAAGCGGATGGTGTTGAGGTTTGCCCACCTCCGTCACAATAGTCTCAAATGCAAATTCAGAAACGCAGCCGAGCATCTGCAGAAATTAGGGCGCTCTGTTTGGTGCTTCCATCTGATTCACATTCATAACACGCACCAGGAAAATGTGCCGGGGCTCATAACCTCATTGCGGCTCTGTGGTCTTTGAGCTGCTCCGGCTAAGATTAACGGTCTAACTCTTAGTCCCCGCATCTTTCCTTTGTCTCGATCCCTCGGATCAGCTAGAATTTATTATTTAAATACCAAATGGAGTGATTTGCTCAGTTATCTGATAAAGTTTACTTCTTCTAACCCATTTTTTTTCCTCCCCTTTGCTTAGCCTCATCTTTCAGAAACCCTCACCTCCCCCACAATCTGGCGAAGGTCGAGTCTGATGATGGATGCTCTGGGACGCCTCGTGCATCGGCCACATTACGTGGCATTGCAAGACCGAACAATAAAGCAACCTGCCCTGGGAACCACGGCAACCCAACAGTGTCATAGCAATGAGGCAACGGCAGATGATTGACTCTCATGAAAGAGACTGCTGTGAGTATGCTGCGTGATTCAGTCTCCCGACAGGGAAGGGAAGAAGAAGCTGCGGTTGCTTCTTCTTGATTTTCTTGTGGGGGTTTTTGTTTTGTTGTTTGTTTTCTTTTTTAATCTCTTTCCCAAATCCAAGAGGGAGAGATTGATCTCTGTTGCCCAGACTGGTTGAAAAATCCATCCTTGCAATTGCTTCTTTATTTTTTTTCCCTATTCCTTTGCAAATCAGCTCCCAAGTTCATGTCAGAGGCAAATGCATCAGACCGGCTGCTAGGGTATTGGATGACCACCCGTCTCGTGTTGTAAAGGACACCCCTTTTTTGGTACTGAATGCCCCATGGCCTGTATCCAGTAGGGAACTAGTTGGAAAAAACCCCAAATTGATCATGCAGCAAATGTATTGTCAGGAAGTAACAAGGCAAAGGATTGTACACTGGGATATCATTGTAGAGGCTGGAAATGAGCCTGGGACATTGAGGACATTGGTGCCCTTTGACAAGAATTTTTTTAATTACTCCTAGAAATGTTTTTTAATGATGTGGAAGAAGAAAGAAAGGTCAGAGGGAGGGAGGTCTGTGGCCCAAAAGTCCGGTTTTAGTCCTTGCCACATCTGGCATGCTTGAGGGCTACATGGTTGGCCCTACCCGTGGCTGTGTCCTACCCAGTGTGGTCTCTAACTGGTTAAAGAGGCTTTCTCCTCTAAATCACATAGTCTAATATTATTGTGGTGAGGCTGGGTTATGTCTCACCAGGGACAAAAGTTGCCCATATAAAAACACCCATTTTTTAATTTCTTTAGCTTTGCATTATGTGTGTGGGTTTCGATGAGTCTGAAATTATTCCAATTAATGTTATCAAAAGTGTGACATTTAATTAACTCAATAACATGTTGAGCTTAATGATAACATATTTCAATGCACTGCAGGCAGCAGTGAGCTCTCTCGAGCAGCTCAGAAGAGTGCCAGGGATTGGAGAAAGGAGGAACTCTTTCCGCTGATATGGATGCATCTCCCTCCGATGAAAAGCTGGGGGGTCCAGCGCAGTGGCAGAGGTGGAGACAGGAGAAATTACGGGATCGGTGCAGGAGCTCTCACTGGAGATCCAGGGGGGTCCAGAAGATCCTGAAGTTAAGGTCATTGTAATAATGGTTTATATCCTCCTTTCTTTATTCTTTTTATAATACCCCTAAGAGTGTCCCTGAAATATATCCATCCACACAAGTGAAAAATGCCCCTTTGTTGATGCAGCAATTTGTCATGCAAAGCTTTTGTGATTTTTTTTTTTTTTTTAATTCAACAGTGGTTAGAAACAATTACATTTGATGAAAGTGTTTGCATGATAACTCACCTAACCAATTCCAAGTCAGACAGTAGACTACCACAGCTCCCCATGGATCATTTTGCTTTGCTGGTATGTAACTTTGGATCGGTCCTGGTGGAATTTTTCTTCCCCCAATTTAAAATTTATTTTTTTTAATGCTTTTTTTGGAAAAATTCCCATTTAAGAATTAAAAAAAGAAAATATATCAACATAAAAATGAACAATGCTTGAATGAAGAAGCTTCCCCTGGCAGGATATAAGCTGCCACATTGGAGCTTGCCATGTCAATACAAGTAACAACAGCTATCGATGGATCCAGGCACTTGAATCCCAAAAGGGTGGTAGGCATGGCCATGGCAAGTGTAAAAGTTTTGTTCCTGGATTTGGGAGCATAATTCAAGAAACCAGGTTAGGTTGCCTCCATTTCTTATGCTTTAAATTGAGAGATTTGGGCACCCTGAGCTGGGGTTCATAGAGCGCAGTCTACTGAATAGGGGGACCCCTAAGCCAGCCCATAGAAAGTGCTGACCGTATGGTGCCAATTGAAATCCTGCCTTTCTTGCCCACTGTCTTCAGTTCGATGTCTGTAGGAGACTGGGAATCTCAGCCCAACCCAGGGAGAGCTATTTCATTTTCTATTAAAAAAGCCTGGTACCCAAGTCTTTCACTCCTCCAGCAAGTGCAGTAACCAAGATGGAGCATGGACCTTCTTCTCTTCCTGTGGTTTTGAATGAAGGTGGCTGCAGGGGTGCATCAGGCATGTTGTAGGCATGCCCATGGCAATGAGCTTCTTGGAGGACTTGGGTGCAGAGACGCACCCCATTTGTGAACTCCAAACAGCCTTTGGTGTGATGTATGCCCTTTCGTGATCAGCTCCGGGTGCAGATATGCCGTAAATAGCCTTGCTGGCAAACACTAGGTGCATATGGACTTTCAGGTACCTTTTAGGTAAGGCGTTTATTTGGGGATCGTTGCATTTAGGCACTTTCCTTGTGTCTACATTGCATTTTAGGGTCGTCAGCATGTTTTAGGAGCTGGTCCTTGGCCCTGGAGGGACTGAGTCTTACTGATTTCCCCATGCAGGTGTCCTGTAGCATGAGGAAGTGCCTGGCGGATTATGTTATACCTGCTTTAGTTCAGATAAAGCTGCTCAGAGCAGTGGCGGTGGAATTAGGAAGGTGTTTTTGGTGACCTGCTCTTCATTGCAGTAAGAGATGCAGCTCAGGGAACTGAGGCAGAAGGTTTGAGGCAGGAAGGATAATGCCACCGCCAGCGAATTATATATTGGATACAGGACATGTAAGGGGCAAGATGCAGAGAGGTGGCAATTAGGCAGAAAAATGGCTGGCAAGAAGAGACAAGAGGCAGATGTATCGTACAGTCGGAGAGCATCCTGACGTGTCACAGGACGTTACCAACTTGCCGTGTCGTTAGTAATCCATAATTACATTTTGTCCTTGGAGGTTCGAACCCAGCAATACTCTATTGACCAGAAGCTAGGCTCTGTGGATTCCTATTCACAGCTACTTCTAGTGGCCTTCGCTTTAAAATTGCATTTTAGGATGCCATCGGGCTGATGACCCTGTCACCCCATCAGGGAACGGAGGATTCAGCGGAAGGTGGGGGTGTGGGAGCCCCCAGAATCGGGGGTCCCGCTGTCTGGATGGACCCTGGCTGGGCTGTGTGGTGCAGGGGATATGCTAAGTTACTGCTCTCCCCAGGAACTTTATTTGCATAGAAATGGCTAGAGGAGGACTGCACTGTCCCGGCGGCACTGCCACCATGACAATGTACTACCAGGGTTACATGTCCGTAGCAGAAGCATGCATATTAAAAAGGCGGGTGGGGGCGGGGAAACACCTTCTTGTATTCTCCAAAGGGGTGGAAAGATCGGAAACAATGAAGCCCAGGTCCTCTCCGAAGATATATGAGGGAGTGTCGGGTGCTTTTGAGTTCTCACGGCTTTTTATTTCTTGCTGTTCTTCCTTTTCTCCCCTTCCCGCGGGCAAGTGCGAAGGGCGGGTGCCGTTGCCGTGTTCGGCGCTGGGGGCCAACTGCAGCATCATGCTCAATATTCAAATCACCTTGCAAGTCCAGGAGCCCGGTGGAGCTTGCAGTAGCATCCGAGTGAAAAACGAGCCATGGCGTCATGCCGGGCAGGCGGTGGCTGTCTGCTCCTGATTGAGTGCTACGCTGCAGTGTGCGTCTTTTCACATGAACCGTTTTGGGGCAGGGTTGCAGCTTGGATTTTCTCCTCTTTTTCTTTTTTTAAGGAGAGGTGAGATCTCGGAGCGATAACCTTCATGACCAGTGACTGTACCCCATCTTCCCGGTTCCTCCAGCGGGTTGTCAATCATGTGCAGAGGCGCAGGACGGGAATGGGCTCGGTTGGGCTGCACGTGATGTAGTTCCTTCTCCTTCTCCCTTGTTTTTATTTAGCAAGGGCAGAAGCAATTTCCTGCGGTGAAAGGCGGGGGGGGAATTAGGGGGAGGGGTGGAAAGGAGGGAGAATTTTCTGGAGAGAAGCGTCGCCGCGGCAGGGATTGACCCTTTGGATGCTGCTAGCCGAATCACGCTGTATTTTATTTTGTGTTACCAGGTAGGCAACCATGATGCTTCTCCATTACCTCCCAGAGATTTCTGTGCAGTCGTGGTGGGATGCATCCAAGCAACCGAATGAACCACGCAGGTGCTCTTTGGCTCGTGAATGTGAGAGGCTGATAGTACTAGGTAGAAAGCCACCCGGCTGCTGTGAGACGCTTCACAGGCTCTCCCCACACCGCTTTTTTCAGATAGTTCAGTGCTGCTCTACAACGTGTCTTGCTGTTCATAGGACACCCTGGTTCATGGACTCCATCCCCTGCTATAGGGTGTGTGCACCAGGGACTGGGAGAACGTCTGTTCACCAGGGCACCCTAAGGGAAGGCAAGGTCTAAGGGTCACAAACTCTGGGAACAACTTTTTAGACTGGACATAAGGAAAAACTCCTTTACCATCCGAGTCCCCACAGTCTGGAACGGATTCTCCCCAGAAGTGGTGCAAGCACCTACTCTGGACACCTTTAGGATACACTTGGATGCTTATCTTGCTGGGGTCATCTGACCCCAGTGGATTTCCTCCCCCTTGGGCAGGGGGCTGGACCTGATGATCTCACGAGATCCCTTCCAGCCCTAATGTCTATGAAATCTACAGAGGCAGCAGATCACATAACCCCTTTAATGAACTTCTCGAGCTCCATCTTCAACTCCCACTGCAAGGCTCAGCAGTCATCTCCTTTCTCAGCCTCCATTTTGCCAGACTAAACCTGCCATATGCCTTTAATTGCCTCTTGTGGTCCAGGCTGCCCAGTCCTGCATCATCCTAATAGCCCTTCTCTGCATCTGTTCTGGTTTCAACTGGTCTCCCTTGGGACATGGGTGACTGGACTCGCAGGTAATGGTTCAGATCAGGTCCCACCAGGGTCTTGTACGATACCATTCATACCTCCCTCTGTCTACAAGAAGCACCTCACCCAGTGGATTCCCACAAATACACTCACTATTTTTGAATAGCTTCATCACATTGGTGCCTCTTAATATTTTTGTGAGGGATTAGCACAGCTTCTCCATCTACGTCCTCTCCATCTCATGAGCTTCCAGCTTCCCTCAGCATTCGTTGCTATTACTGCATTTTCTTGCATCCATCAGAAAGGGTCTATGGAATATTGCAATGGAGCATTTCATCCTTTCCACAATAAAATCTTGCACTTTGGCTATGCCAAACCCATTTCAATGCTTTGAAATATTCTTCCCTTTTTTTAGACCAAAACTCCTTGCTTTCCCTCCTCTCCCTTCCAGACCAGCAAGCACACTTTTTTTTTTCCCCCCTCTTTCCCTTTTTTGGTTTGTTTTGCTTAATTTTTGTTTCCCTTCACAACAAATAAGTGAAGTGAACCAAAGGGACAAACCCGAATTAGTAACAGGCCGAGAGCGTGCCCATGGGCAGGAAGCAGCAGGCGGAGGGCGGGGGATGGACTGTCAGGCAGTGGATGAGCAAACCCTGTTCCCATGCTGAAGTCAACCTCCAAAGTGCATGAGGGGGCAGCGTCAGTACTTGTGCGGTGTTCCCTTTGTGTTGTGCAATGTTGCAACCTCTTTTTGGCTTAGTTTCTATACCTCCTTGTGCATCTCCAGGCAATGGTGATGAAGCTGCTTAGTGATGGGAAGTAAGGCTAATGGGGGGGGGGGCTCCACCAACAGGGAGAGGGGCAGAAGCAGCCCAGTTTCATAGTGTGGAGCTCCCTGCCATTCCCTATGACCTGCACGTAGCAGTGAGCAGGGCCAGGCTGCCAGCGTCATCATGCGAGGTTCCCCACAGACCACATGGCTTGGGTGGACAGCATGCGA
>NW_017729000.1:4883117-4893635 GCF_001723915.1 Gavialis gangeticus | reverse complement strand
GGGCCTTAGGGAGAGGAGGCTCAAGCCAGAGCCAGTTTAGGCTCCTGCAGAATACCTCCAAGTTGGCAACACTCCAGTCATTACCCATAAGTCATGGGGTCACCTGCATCTAAAATGCATGGAGCCAGATCCTGGCCTCACCTCCATTCTCTAGTGACAAAGAGCAGTGCCACGAAGACAGAGAGCTGGCTTAAACAGCCGTATGGGAACACTTCTTGCATAGAAGAGCTCCCATAGTGGAGGTCCCGGGGGAGGATGGGGGGTCAGAAGGGATTGGTGACGTGGCCGTGGCTGCCATTGCAAATGGGAGCAGCTGTGAGGTTAATATATCCATATGTGTGTGTATAATTCCCAAGGAAAACTCACTGACTTTTAAAAGAGAAGGATGCTCTAATGGGGATTGGTCCATGGCCTTCTACAGGTGAAGCACTCAGTGAACTAAACCCCTGTGGACTGGGGAAACTGGTTGTAGTGGCTGGTTATGTCACTCCTGCTGTCTGGAGCAGCCAATAGGCAAGTCATTCTTCCTACCGCCTGCATTTTGGCTGTAGTGGCACAGCCCCATTTTGCATTGCTTTTCTCTGGAAAGACCAGGCAGATGCCAGGTTGTCTTTGGGCCAAGCCTGACTTCCCTGGGCTGCAATAATATGCAACACATTCCTGTGGCTGATGGCAGGGAGCTGTGCCTTCACCTCTCCTTCCCATAACGCTGCAGTGACTGCTGCCGTCACAGGCAGAGTCAGCAGAGCATGCCGGCTCCAGGCTGAGGAGGGATCCGGGAGCGAAACTGCTCTGATGCAAGTGATTCATGCCTGAATGATATCCTTTCACTTCCAGGGGAAGCGTGGGAGAGGGGAACATGCTCCATTTGCTGCGACAGGGAGATTCTGCTTTGGATGTGCAGTGGAGCTGGAGTGGATCGGGGGGCTCTGCTTTCATCCCCCATGTGCCAGGGCTGCGTGAATCAACCGTCCCCTCTCTAATGACCTGTTTCTCCACAGATCCTGATGCCAGATGGATGCATGGCAGCACATATAGTGCATGTGCACAGTATACAATAGCAGGCTTAAGTGGTATCTGCCTTTAGCCACAGTGGGGGAAGAAGGGTGTCCATCCTCCGCTTGGATATGATCATAGCATGGATTGGTCCCAAGTCCCTGAGACTCCTGTGCACAAAAAGGGCAGGTGGGTAGTGATGATCTTTGCTAAGATGGATGGTGCCATCTCTTGTCCTCCCACTCCATGCCCCGAGATAGCTCCGTTACACAGCCCACTGGCTGTACATCGTCCAGGATCCCAGGGGCACCAGACAGTTATTATCCAAGCAGTGTCATGCCTTGAATTGCTGCCGCCCACGTCATGTGCAGCTTCCAATTCTCAGTCTTGGCTCAACCTCATGAAGGGCATTTTTGGACCCTACCCATACAGATGGCTTTTCCACGGCAGTGGTAATGCATTTGCAAAGCCCCTATTGGTGTACAATCCAGATGCTATTGTGCACACAAGTGACTGGTCAGGGCCTCTGATGGGCTCCTCATTATGGATCGACATGTGAACAGATAGAAGAAATAAAATAAAAGACCAGAGTGGTGTCATCTGGCTATAGATATTCTGCTGGCATCAGCTTGGAATGGTCCTTATGCAATTAAGCCACAAATGAGTTTCATAGATCATCTCAAGTGAGGGCTAATAAAACCCAAGTCCTGTACATGACTTAAGAGACCAAATCCTATTTTAGCTTAGGCACTTTGGAAACCCAAGGAGTGGGTGGGGAGGGTGCTTTGCAGCTGAACGAGCAATGAAAACAGGGCAGCTCTGCGGTTTCACTCATTTGGGTCTTTAAGAAGAGGCTGGATGCCTACCTGGCTGGACTCATTTGAGTCCCGTTTCTCTTTTTGGGGTTTTTTTTGTTCTCCTGCCCTGGCGGGGGGTCGGGCTAGAAGATCTACTAGGTCCCTTCCGACCCTTAATCTATGAATCTATGAATCTCAGCACCTGGAGCTCAACTTTTGGCTTTCCTGTTAGCTGACCTGAACAGCAATCAGTAAGCAGCATTAAAACACCACTTGCCTTGTCTTTGCTGCTGTTGTACCCATGTTCGCTGATTCAGATTAGCCAGTGAGTTACAAACCTGCTTTATATTTTTGGTGTGAACATTACCAGGTGCCCAAGTCCCTCTAGGAAAAGAGACTTTGGTTCTTACCTCACTTAGACTGCACGGTCCCTTTAAAATCATCATACTCACGTTTACCCAGGCATGTTTGCTGGAGCAGGCCCTATGCTGTAACACTGCGAGAGAGTCCAGGGGCAAATGGAGAGGGAGGAATGGGCGTAACAACAAGTTTAAGTGATGGATGTACATGATTTCTGCTCTCTGTATTATGTCCCCCATCTTTTATTTAAAGAAGATATGCGATTAGAGAATGAGTTGAGGAGCTAGAAAGCAGACACATAAGTAGATAGCCTTGGACTCATTGTTCATGTAACCGGAGTCCCTTCCAGCTAGTCAGACTGGTTCAATCTGATTTATCAGAAGGTTAGATGCTTTTTTAAACACTGTTTCTTGGATGTATTGTATTAGTTTCCTGGTTTGGGAGCCTGTAGGGGGCACTCAGGTCATATTGTCCAGTTTTGCTATGTATCAATGTAGGGTAGAAACTCCTTTTTTAAATGAAAAATGAGAAACCTCCATAATCTCGTGACTCCAGGAGTTAGGGGTTTAAGCAAAGTGTCTAGTGTGGCAATAAAGCCCTTTGACTTTACAGTACCAAGTCAGGCCCTACCTTACCAGCTGACTGCTTTTGGAGATGTCTGAAACCCAGCATTAAGGGCAGCAACACGGGGTATGCTCTATCCGGACAGTGCCACGCTTCTATTTTGCACACTCATGATCCAAGATTGCAGGAGTCCTGACAAAGGAGGAACATGCACAAATTTCCACTGTCAGCAACCTATTTTCCACTGGGCAAACTGCCTTTCCCCTCCTCCAAGTTGCTGGGAGGGAGCAGAACAAAGGTTTTATTTACCAAACGATTTTACCGACGTCCTGTCGCATTTTTGTGATTGTTGCCTGCTTCGCTTTGGGGGAGATTCAGACTTGTACACTGTTTTCACCAGAGGACCGTCAGATTTTCACGGGTGAATAAATGTGTGAATTCTTATGCAGGCCAACACTTTTTGCAAACAGTTCCTCAGGGATCAGAGAACTTAATTTTCACCTGTTGTTAACTGCTGGTGGGATATTTAGAGAGCGATGATATTTCCTTGAGTCTTCACATGTTCACTGGACAGGAAGAGTATTATTATTATTATTATTATTATTATTATTACTGTTATAATTACTATTATTATTGAGTTATAATTGAAAGGGAAACATTTAACTTGAAATGCAAAGTCCAGGCATTGCACACAGAAGCTGCAGATTACTTTAACGGAAAGCTTCAGGCTTCTCGCCTTTCCCCCTTGGGGACCTTCTTGTCTTTTGCTGTTATTCTAAAACTTCTCCCCGAGACGGCCACACTATGCAGGGAAATTGTTGCGGCTGGGCCACATGTATCTTGAACTGACACAGAGAAGAATTAGCAAGGATGGAGAAGGGAGAGGGAATATTCAAAGGCAGGACAAAGCTAAGCTAAGTCTGCTGTAAAGGAGGTGGATCTCACTGTGGATGATGCTGATGCTGCATTAGAAATGCTCGGGTAGGTGGAGGGTCTCATGGCAACATGGACAACAGTGCTCTTAGCAAGAGTATGCACTGCCCTTGCGCTGGAGTACTGGATTTCCTGCATTTGCAACAGAGTGGAGTCCGCAAAGTGAGGCCAGATCCTTCTTGCCACCATGTCTTGCAGCATTGGGTCTCACCAGCGCAAGGCAGAAAGGTGGGTGGAGAAAACCAGCCGGTTGTTCCTCTTGATGAAATACCTGCTGAAGAACCAAAATGCCAAAGGAATGAGGACTGGGTTTGGGAACCAGGAACAAATTAAATTCTAGCCCCACTTGCATGGCACTGGGCAGCTCACCCAGGGTGGTATCTGACTCTGGCTTTAGGGAACCACTTTACAGCACTTTGGGCTATGTAAGCCCCACACAGGGGATGCACCACTGATGGTGTGGGGAGTCCTGGTGGAGAGAGGTCAGGAGATGTGCAGTGCTGCCAACCGTGTGCCTCTTCCCCCAAAGACTACACGTATCTCAAGTAGTCCTCGGTCACAAGAGACTCCCCTTCTTTTTCTCCAGTTTCGGGATATAGTGTAGGAAAGCCCCATCCAAGAGGAATGGAAGCAGTAGCTTAGCAAGAAGCACTGATGTACCAGGGGAGTGACTCTGGACTCTACTGCTATCTTCCCCAGGCTGGGGGGAGGCAGAGATCCTTCCAGCACCCGGCCTGGTCCTGGACTCCAGTAGGGAAGGGGCTGGGCCTTGCAGCGAAGTTGCTTGGAGGAGGTCCTCATTTCAGGGAAGCTGAGAGCAGTAGGAGGGACCATTGGGCTTGTTTTTTTCCCGGTGAATTGGGCCTTCAGGTTGATGTTTTTCCAGTGATGTGGAATGGGTTGGAAATGAAATGGGGGAGGGGGAGAGCTGGGCTTTTGGTTTCTGCTTTGGGTTCTTCCTCCCCAAGGAAGCTGATTTGCTGCGGCTGGGGTGAAACAGTGTCCAGGCATGGGAAGGAGGATGAAAGGCTCACTCTATTTCCTTTCCCAGGTATCTCTAGGCAGATATGCAACTATTATATAGATATTAAAGGTATTTTGAGTTATTTTTTAAAGCTTTGCTCTGAGCATGCTGGCGTGTACAGGATCTGCGTTCACTTGAAGGAACTGACCCTGACGTGTTGCCGAAATGCCTCCAAGAGGTGGGAGTGTGTCTGGATGAGCCAAGGCTTGTTGGATCTCTTATTTCCCCTTGATTCATAATGTGGGCTGAGATTTGGGAATTAACCACACTATCATGCAACATTAATATTTTCCGTGCTGTTAATAACCAGAAGAGACTGGGGGGGTGGGCTTTTCTTCTTTGTACGTTTGCTGGAATGATGCCAGTGTTCAAGGACTTGCTCATTTGGTAGTGCTCATTAATCTTGTACATTTTATTTGATACTGAAGTTATGCCTCATGGGGGTGGGTCGGTCATTTGATATGGGGTGGGGAGGGCACTATTCTTCACACCAAGCTGGACTCTTGAGTGGCATTTGTAGTTGACTCTACCACCCTACATGGTACCCCTAGGAAGCAATGCAAGGCTGTGCAAATGTGACAAAAGGCAAATTTGCTGCCAGTCCCATGGCATGGTAATGAATGGTGCTCATCATTCTGATCCTGCTCTGCTTTTCTCCTTTCTCCAGATCCATAGCTTCTCCTCTCCATCCCCATGAGCTTTCTACTACTGTGACACTTGGTCTGTGGAAGGGCTTCTGACACCAGCTGAAAGCAGCTGGGAGTAGAGTAGGAATCGCACGTTATTTCCCTGCAGGGCAGTTAATACAGCCAATCGATCCTGATTTCCATCATTCTGGATGTCACAGTTTCGAACCAAGAACCCAGAGCCAACCACCCTGCATGGAAACATGTGCCCCAGCTGTCAATCCTCGTCCGGCGTCTTCAGACCACAGATGGAAGACCATTATCTTCGACTGCGAGGGATTGTCCATGGTGCTGAAGTTGTAGTCCGGAGCCCACCACGAGGAATGTGCCACGTTCCTTGATGCTCTGTCTCAGAAGCTGTGCAGGTCGGTGAACACAGCCCAAACCTGGCAGGCAGCACCCCCAGAAATCCAGGAGCTGCTGTTTCACTAGAAATCTTTCTTCCCTGTCTGTTCATTGGCTTTTCCCTCTTTTATCCCCCTCTCTCCTGCCTTCGCTGATGATGTTATTTGCAGCTCATTAAAAAACACAGTATTTGCAGCCCAGGGCTGAACCTCATGCATCTCATCAACGTGATGGTCAGCACAGCCTTCCTCTCTCATCTACCAGTGCCCCTCAAGTCAGGAGCAGCAGCATCTTCTTTTGTTCCAGTGCTGAAATGCCAGCACTTGCATCAAAGTCAATTGGGTCCAGCCACCTGCTCTGCAGAGACCTGCAAGCAGGCTGCATTGAATCTTATGAGGATCTAAGTAGATCTAAAGGAAGCAATTCACTTTATTCATGAATTCAGGCAAACTGTAGCCTCTAGAGTGTACTGAGACAGAGGTGCTGAATATATGGGGGCCCAAGGGTCCTAGCCCCACGTGTGAAGAGGGCTGTCACCTGAAATGTGTAAAACCTTCCACATGCCCTTCATTTTAGGTCCCCCCCAACCCCCCTAGCAAAAATAAAAGTCAGTGCCTAGGCACTGAGCCATGGTGTTACCTACCCCTACAACAGCCACGATCAGTGCAGAAGATTTTTTGTTCTAAGGGACGACAGCTGCAAGCAAAGGGTTACATGGTAATATCCAGGGCTTTCAGGAGAGCTTTTCCTCATGCTCTCAAGGTGTTGAGTCAATGCTGTTCATACTTCCTACCCCCATGTCATGGAGTGAGATAAGTATTGCCATCCTGTTCTGGAAAAGGGAGACACAAAGAAAACTGTAGCAAGTCTGTGGCCAAACTGGGATTCAATGTCAACATCTGGCATCCAAGTGCTAGACCATGCTATAGGTCATCCCGGCCTTCACCCCACCTGCCTCCTTCCCCATCTTCAGCCATTTCCCCCCTCCTCTAACTCTCTCCAAGCTCCTCTTTGCTCTTGAACTCCTTCATCGGTAGGGCACTGTGCGCCAAGAAAGCTGACTCCTGACCATTTGCCAAGGCTTGCATTCTTTCCCTGGCACACAGATAAGATGTTAATAAGGGAGACGGCATTGGACACAAAGGGTGAAACATCATGTCCCAAGCCATCAGTTTGTCAAAGCTGGCATTGTCTAGGAATGGCTTTTCCCTTCCAGTTCTTCTCTTCCCACCGTAGTCTTTTAGGGTTGATGATAATGTTGCTAGTGTCCATTGTGTGGTCACATTGGATTACAAGTGAGCAGTGAAGTAAATACTGATGCATTAGTCTTCTTTCTGAGGGGTAGAAATTGTCTCTGACTTGTAATGTAGAAGAAAAAATCTGGTAGTTGATGTATCCAGTCTGGTTTCTTTCTTTTTGTTTTTGGATCTCAAGATCAAAAGCTGCATAAAACTCAGTTTTGGGCAGGAGCCGCTGCAGCTCAGATGCCTGCATGCCCCTGGAATGGGTGCAGGTTCCATGGGCAGGGGCAGGCAGGGTGCAAATCCCATCTGTGCCCTGGCCCCAAACTGTCACATCCCAAGATCCCAGCCCTAGCCCCAGATGCAGCTCCCCACCTGACCACCCACTTTGCCCACATGGGTCCTAGATGGTCTCCATTCAGGCAGGCTATGGGGCCAGGGCTGGGGTGACAGCATGAGGCTGGGGCTGATCCGTGATCTGCTTCCTGCACGCCCCTGCCCATGGATCCCATGCCTGTTGCAGGGGCATGTGGGCACAGCTCTGCCCTGGGCCCCAGCTCCATGCTGTCACCACCCCAAGATGGGGGGAGGGTCTCACTGAGTCCACTTGCCCATCTTATTCCCAGATACTGCACCCCACCAGCCTGCAGCCCCTTCCCTGGCTCCAGACCAGGATCCCACCATGCTTGGTCCTTTCCAAACCCAGGGGAAAAAAGAGGTCATGCCTCAAAGAGCTGGCAACTGAAGGAGAGTCTAAGACTGCAATGCCCCATCAGTACCCATTCATCCTGCATCTTGGCCTGGCTATAGGATTAAGGTTTTTGTATGATTGCCTGGTTTCAATGTTTCTTACTAGAGGGACCATCAGGAATGTCTCTGGCAGGCAGGAGGAGATGCTAGGTTGAAACGCTCACCTAACAGCTTCTACTTTGGAGGTCTTAAGGGACCATGCCAGAACTATTTGCTCTGATGAGTCTGGTTTTTATCTGTCTGTGGGTCTTGGTTGGCTAGGAGGAATCGAAGCCTACCAAAATTTGCTGACTTTAAAGGGCTCTTCCATCTGGAGTGCTTGGGGGACAGCTCCGAGAGCCGTGCTCAGGAGAAGCTAAGTCTCTCAAAGTCACCTTTGAGGGAAGGTAGGATTTGGGTTGGGCTGTCGTTTTAAGGTCCTTCCTTCTCTAAGGCTGCAGAAAAAAAATGTGCTTCTTGTAAGGAGATTGTGGGGAATAGGTGTCTGAAGGGAGGAAGCAGAGATGTCCCAGGTCTCATTAGTCCCAAGGGAATGGAAAGTGGTTGCTATAACTCGTGTGTGGTCTTCCCATGCCCTGTGGGTTTTGGTGTCCAAGTCTCTCTTCCTAGTTACTCCTTGCTTCCTTTACAAGTGCGTCCTTTCAAATCTTGTAAAATTTCCTTGGCCTTCATGAAGTGCATATTTATGTTGGTGAGTTTGGGCCATCTCTAGGCATCAGAGGGAAATGTGGAGCCATGGAGGACCTGGGCAACAGCATAAGCTCTTCCCACAGGCTGTGCGGGTGAATCCACTTTCTAACTTGCCCAAGCCCCCTCTTGCCTTGTGTACCAAAGTCTTTGGAGGAGAGAGACATTTTCCCTAAATTGAATATAGGATTATTTCTGCTATAACCTAGAGTGAGCAGGTGACATGGTAATTACTTCTAAGTATAATCAGTAAGTAATCTGCAGTCGATATAATTACTACCTGTATGCAGACTATGTAATTACTGTATTATGTAGTGACAAGGTATTTACCAACCATATCTTTCTTAGTTACTAAGTAATTTTGGAGAATTTACATGATATTTATCTCTGGGAAAAGAAAAGCAATGTTACTAGGATTTCCATTGCAAGTTGTCAACTTTCTGCTGGCCAAAACTGGGGAGGGTTGGAAGGTAAGGAAGCTGAAGGGGGTGCATCTCAGACACTTTTCTCTTCCTTTTATTTTTGGTTGGTATTTTCAAAATTCAGTGTTTGTGGCATCACAGGTAAATGGTAATAGCGACATCTTGCAATCCAGGCTGTGTTGCAACATATCCAAGTATAAACAGACCAAAAACTCCCTGCTTCTTGGATAAATGGGGATTTAAGGTTTCAAAGAAGGCAGACATTTCTTTTCTTCCCTGGTGTGTTACAGGATGGGTTAAAACTTCTTCTATTCCTTATTCCTTTTCGCATTGGTTGCTTTCCCTTAATGGTATTTGTTCAGGCAATATTGAAAGGATAAGAACAAAGCTCTTTTGTTTTCTGCAAAAGGGATAGTTCTAACCATAAAAGTCACAGAAAAGGAGGCTCAAAGGGACCTCAGGGGTCACATCTAGTCCAACCCCCTGCTCAAAGCAGGGCCAGCTCCAACTACATCATCCCAGCCAAGGCTTTATCTCCCTGGGGCTTAAAAACCTCCAAGGATGGAGACTGCACCACCCCTCTGGGTAACCCTCTTTCCAGTGCTTCACCACCCTCAAAGTGAGAGACTTTTTCCTAATATCCAACCTCAACTTGCCTTGCTGCAGCCTGAGCCCATTGCTCCTTGTCCTGCCATCTGCCCTCACTGGGAACAGTCCAGCTCCATCCTCTTTGCAGCCCCCCGGCAGAAGGTGAAGGCAGCTATCAAATCCCACTTCAGTCTTCTCTTCTCCAGACTAAATCAGCCCAGTTCCCTCAGCCTCTCCTCACCAGTCCTGTCCCCCAGCCCCACAACCATTTTCATTGCCCTCTGCTGGATTCTCTTTAACTTGTCCGCATCTTTTCTGTACCGGGGATACTACAGATCCCTCTGCATTTAAACCATTTCCCATTTCTTTGTTAACAGAAGCCATTAGCCAGGTGGTCCAAGTGAATGCAAATGAGGGCTACAGAAATAGCGCTATCCCAGTTACCTTTCTGTTGTTACCATTTTATTATTATCAGTCATCCTGACCTTGTTTGCTGTTTGCCAAATCAATGCAAGGGGTGGGCATTCCCAACTGAAGCCAAAGGCGACAAAGTGGGAACCAGGTAGGTGATGGTATGAAAGTTTATGGGTCTCTGCTGAACTATCTTATGTTAACACATTGCATTTACAGTGAACTACATTTCTTGTGCGTGGTCTGCAAACTGCGGTACTGATCTGCAGTGCTCCTGCTAAGTGGATTTTTTTTCTTGTAGGCAAAAACCAAGGTGCAGAGATGTCAGGAATCTGATTTCCAAAACAACTTTGGGGCCAGGTCTCTGAAGCATTCAGGAGCAGAAATCTGGCTCTGAGAGGTGGTCTGCTTTGGGGAATCTGTGTGCATGCCAGGGGCTGCATGTTACCCAGTCTAGGTAAGGTGCTTTCTCTCTGTTGTATGCTAATTTGAAATAAAAACATAAAACAGAGCCAGATTTTATGGAGTCTGTTCAAGCCTCACTTCCCCTTCTCAGTGGAGTTCTCAAGCTTTTTTTTTTTTTTTTTTTTTTTTTAGCCTTAGGAAGAAATTAATTTTCATCAATACAATCCAAATGATTCACCCTAACTTGTGGAAATGCTGTGCTAGAGAAGAAAGAGCTCCCAGTCTCCTCCATGACTCACTGTGTTCTTG
>NW_017729000.1:4857170-4878117 GCF_001723915.1 Gavialis gangeticus | reverse complement strand
TTTTTCTTTATTAGCCTTAGGAAGAAATTAATTTTCATCAATACAATCCAAATGATTCACCCTAACTTGTGGAAATGCTGTGCTAGAGAAGAAAGAGCTCCCAGTCTCCTCCATGACTCACTGTGTTCTTGGATGCGGCCCATCAGAATGTATCAGCAAATCATGTTATATATGAGAAGGGAAGAGGATGCTGCTGGCGAAGTGCAGGAAACATTGGAGATCATGGCCTGTACTGGTCAGTGCTGGGGAAAGCATCGTCTCCTTTTCTTTCTAGCCATCTACCTCGCATCCCTCGCATGTGAAATGTTGCTAGCTTTAGACCTGGAGAGATGAGCAGTGCTACCAGGCGGGTACGGGATGCCAACTCAAGGAGCCTGTGTGTTGCACAAGGTTGTACTGTGCAAGGTAATGCCTGGGCATTCATAACTCAGCCAAAGCGATCTCTGAGCGTCTGAAACCTGATGCCCAAGTTGCAGATGAGTAGGAAAGGAGGTACGTGTGTGCGCGTATAGTTGCTTTAAAATGGCCTATTTGGTGGAAATGTAAAAACCAGGAAAGCAGCAAAAAGAAGCTAAACCATCCACTGGTTATAAAATAGGACGTGGGTGGGGAGGAGGGGCTCCCGTGATGCAAAAATGCATCGGCTTTGTTAAAAATAAACTCTGCTACAGGATGAGTCATTCCAGTTGTGTCTAGGCCTGGCCCTTCTGGCCAGCTTCATAGCTCTTGTGTTACAACCGAGGGGCATAATCCAACAGCAGTTGATAGACACATCAGGACATGAATGGGGCTGGGATAGTGTAGAGACCTGCCCTCTCTCCATTGCATTGGCCTGGACTTTGGAATAACCTAGAGATAGCAAAACCTTCCCAGTTTAGCCAGTAGCTACCTGCATGGCAGGGCAGACTTTTGGGCAAGGAGAGAGTTGAGTGAGGCCTCACACCAGGCAGGTGTTTTGTATGAAGGGGACCCAATCCAGCCATGTGAAGTCAATAGTAGGAGTCCTCTTGAGTTATGGTTGAAGCATTGGGTCGAACCCACAACGATTATCTCAGGAATTGGGTTTAAAGGGCTGTTAGTACCCGAGAGCACAACAAACACAACCAATGTCTTGAGTCAGATAAACACAACCAAAGTTTTGAGTCATGTGAGTAATGATGGGTTTCCCCCCTGTTGCAAGTGCAGGGTGTGGACAGGCCCCTTCTGCTGTGGGGTTTAATTGCTGGTGACCCAGAGTTGGTTGCCGCTATATTCTGCACCGAGCTGCAGCTGGAAGTGCAGGTGTGCTTCATTAGGGTTAAAATGTTTATGCAACATTATAGGTAAATCAGGTGCAGCCCAGAGGGCTCCTGGCGAACTTAGGCTGAAGGCTGAGCTTAGCTTAAGGTGGTGTCGATGGTTTCCAGAAGGGTTGTGTGTTTGGGCGACTTTGTGTGGTCGCTTTGTCAGCCTGCAATGTTCCCTGCCGGCCTCGAGCCAACCAGCAATGCTGCCGGTGGGGGAAGGATCTGGATAGTTTTTGCGCTGGGGGTAAACTCAAATTCACACCTCAGTCTTCAAGTCCCATAATTGTGATGAGCAACTGTTTGGCAAAGAACAAATGCTGGCACAACAGTCGGTAGCTCTTGCCATGCTTGCATGAGAGAGAGAGCGGGGAGAGCAAGGAAGAGAATAGGAGACAGGGAGAGATTAACTCTTAAAGGCGGAGACATCCTGGGTCTGTGCTCCTGGGGAATTATACCGCATACAGCAAATGCGATTGCACTGCGGGGCCATTATTGAAATATATGGACTGGAAAGGTCAGTGAGGAATCCATTAAAGGAGCCTGCTTGACCCCCTTCCAAAAATCATTATAATAATGTCCCTTCTCAAAGCTTTCATGGAGTGATGTGCAGGGGAGGGACTCTTAATGCGCTTAAGTGCGGGGTAAACGGCGCGGCGCTGATGAAGGTTGCCTTCCTCTCTGCGCCAGTGTCCTCTGCTTAGCAGAGACAGCCCGTGCCCGGATGAAGCAGCCAAGCAGACCTTGATGAAGGAAGCAGCATGGAAGCTAGAGCTAATTGCACACCGCTGCCATCTATACTTGTAAAAATAAAACTCGGTGTGCTAAAACGGAAAGTAATTAAGACGTATTTCATATCTCGGCACGGCCCTGCATTTTTATTTGGGTGCATGCAACTCGGCAGGCTCCTCACGCGTTGGTGCTGCTGCTATATTTCAGCGCAATAAATCCCAGTGCCTTTGGAAGCTGACAGCCCGTTCGGGATGTGATCGGAAAATCAACGGGTGCGCTCTCTCAGGTTTAGTACTTGTCTGCGTCAAGCCTCCTCCTATCCGTCAAGATAGGGCACGCCCCGCAAGCGCGCAGAACGCCGCGACCTTCTTGCCAGGGGAGCTGGAAATCAGAAATGGGAGTAGGGGAGGAGGGAAAGGAGAAATGGGGGAAGGAAAAAAAATCCCAAGCTGCCACTGCAGTGTTCCCATCCAAGCCCCAAGAGACCCAGGCAGCCCCAGTCCAGCCCCGTGAGTATTTATTACACTTGCAGAAGGGGAAGCTTGTCACGGATGACAGGTGCAGAATTGAACCCATCTGAAAATAAATAACCATGCATTTAAATCTCCCCGCCTGAAGGCTCTCGCCGCACTTCCCCAGCCCCAGCTGCAGCTCTGGCAGGATGAAATCCCTGAGATGGAGAGGGCTAAAGAGCTGGCAGGGCTCTGGGCTGGCTCTCTGCTGAGCATCTCGTGGGCATGAGAAACAGCCACAGACTTTCCCTCAAATACTGTCTTCACCCATGAGACATGCTTGCTCCAAGATGTTAATCTCCATGCCCTGCATGGAGGGGGGATCTTCTTGGCAAGTTCTTCACAGGGTGGGGGTCAGATGCCAGTTTTGTGGGAGCCCAAGAGATGCTGGATTTGCTCACAAGGGTGCATGGTGTTTTGGCCTCCGGCCGAGTTTCAAGGGCTCCTGTCCGCAGGGGAGTGGTACAACAGGGCTCCTTCTCCAACCCAGGTCCAAGTTCCCAGGAAGCCACCGCAACACCGCTGCTGTTGGTGATGGTGCAATCCAGGAACAGCTGCTTTGAAGCCTGCTGGTGCCGCTTCGCTCTAAGCTGCTGGGATCTACACATAAGCCCATGCAAACAGCCTCATCCCAAACAATCTCTCTCTCTAGCTGTGGCTGGGACTCTGCATCTAGACAGCTGCCAGTGATGTTGAGAAGAAAAGAGAGAGCCCTGTGTTGAGCGAGCATGCATGCTGTCACAGAAAATAGCTTTGCTCCAAAAGACACCTGTTGCAGTTGCAGAGCGGTGCCTGGGGAGCGTGCACGTTGCAGCAAGAGGTTTGCCCGGAGAGCACGCCTGGCACAGTACAAAAGCACCTGTCCTGCTGGGGCAGATTGCAGGCTGCGGTGGGGAGGATTTCCTCTCTGCGAGAGGATGCATGTTATTAGGGAGCTCCCCACTGGGCCTGGGGTAGGCGGCATGCACGATGCAGTCAACAGCCTTGCCAACCCAAATTACAGTCGCAGCACGAGTCAGACTCCCAAGATGCTGTGAGAGTGGCTTGCAGAGCTGCTGTGGCTAGATGAGCAAGCAAGTGGCACCCCAGCTGGCTAGTCAAAAGCCAGCTCAGATGCACGGGCAGCTGTTGCTGGAGTGACTGTCATGCAGATGTGCATCCAGGGAGGGTCTCTGCTCCAGCCAGATAGGGATTGCTCTCTGGCTGCGAGGCCCGTGCGTGCTGCTGTTCAGGCTGGTCTGTACCATGCCGGCAGTGGGTCTCCAGCAGCTGTTCTCAAACCCAACAGAGGCCAAGAGCTCGTGGACGGGGGCTAGGATTGAATGCAGAGCTGTCTTATGAGTGGACTTCTGGCTTTGGAGCATGTCAGCAGAGCTGAGGGGTCAGGGCAAGTGTGGGGGGTGGCTCAGCCCTTCCCCTTGCAAACCTGCCAGCAATGTGACTTAGACAAGCTCTTGGGGAGTGTTCGCTGGGGGGGGGTGAAAGGGTTTTGTCTGAGGCCTGCATGTCTGCCAACAGAGCCAATGTGCCTTAGTAATGCGTCCAAGTTGGACATGGCATGAACTGCCCCCGTAGTGCTGCCTGTGGCTGCTTCCTTGTTTCTTCCCACAGCTCTTCCTTTCTCTTGTTGCACCTTGGGGAGGAAGCTGGAGGGAACAATAGGAAAGGAAATGAAAGCACAGGTTGGAGAGTGTCTCTCCTCTTCTGTGGAGGAGACTGGCAGGTGATTTCTGCATTGCACATTGTGGACCCAGCAGTGCTGCCACCACCTGCCGTGATGCACCCCTGTGGTAAATGCACCTGCTTAAAAGGACCTTCACTGCTAAACCAGCAAGCACAGAGTGCAGGAAACCATGTGCGCCCATTGCTCTGCCTCTGGCTTTCCTTCTCCCCACTTCTCTTCCTGCCTTTGTCCTGTTTCTCTCTCCCTCCCTCCCATGCCTCTCATGCATGAGCTGATTGACGCCTGGTCTCCTGGCTAGTTTGGCCCTCAAAAGTAACCTTCAGTTAACTGCTCACATAACTTGCCTGTCACTTCTCATAACAGTCAGGGCATCGTTTTTGCAAGTGCTGTACAGTAAAATTATCCGTTTTGCTCTTGTCAAGCAAATGAGCCCTGAGGCTTATACGAGAGCTGCAAACGCTTGCGTTGGGACGGGGCTTGGTGGACTGGGCGGCCTGCTGGGGCTCCGTTTCTGAATTCGCCGTGCCCCTGCTGAGCAGCTGAGGTTTAATTAACCTTCGTCAGCTCTCCTAGGGATTACGTTTGCCCTGATTTTCGTTGCATGGGGTCAAGTGGAGCTGGGGACTGCTGCGGTGCCTACATTACACTCTGTTGGGATCCTGGTATATTTTTATCTACAGAATAGAGATCATTTATGATTGATTTGCGTATACACACCTGTGGCTGTAGCTGTGGAGGAACTAGGGACAGAACCAAATGAAGCTACGACTGAGTCTCTTAAGGTGGATGGCAGTGACCTTGGGCATGCAGGTTCACGGCAGAAGCGCTTTCTCTTCTCCCTGTATCAAAGATCTCCTTGGAGAGGGAGAGTGGGGGGAAGAAAAGGTAAAATGAAGTTTTCTTTCTAACCCCGACAACGTAATTTGTCTTGCTAACGGTGCAGCCAGCTTGGAGAGAAGGATGGGATTCAATCAAAGATAATGCCGTGTGATGTGAACGCACCAATTTCTGGTGAGTCTCGGTGCTTCGAAGCTGGGGACTGCAGTTCTTATTTTCCTACTAGGTACCAGAGATGGAGAGAGGGTAAGTAATGTGCTGGGGGCGCAGCATGGCAATGAGTGGCCAAGGTGAACCCAGGACCTGGGCATCTCCACCTTTGCTCTGATCGCCTCTTAATAGGGTGCTCGTTGCTGAACTGTCAGGAAGAAGGATCCCTCCCTGAGACCCCATCCACTTTTTGCCTTTCTAATTATAACTCCCTGTTGTCACAGGCTGCTGACATTTCCCAGCTCAGTCCCTTCCTGCCTGCTGAGCAAAATCCCGTCGGCTCTTTTTGCTTTCTGCTTGTACGAAGTTCTCTGCCCCTCACTCTTCCAGTGCCCTGCAGCCAGGAGGATGAAGAGAAAGGGCCTGGTGGCATCAAAGGGACCCAGTTCTGGCCTCATACCCAATACCAGCATTGGTTTCAGTGCAGTTATTCAAGACACTGGCTTAAAGTGCAGAAGCTTTATTGTCCCAGAGCTTAGTCCAGGAGCAGAGGGGACGCAATAGGTACCTTCCTGATGCAGGGTCCTGCCGGACCTCTGTTTGACCCCCAGTGTAAGTTAAGGCTGTCCCCAGCTGCCTGGGTGAAATAATCAGCTGTGGTAAATCTTCCAGGGCAGTCCTGAATTTTGGGGCCGTGTCCTCTGAGAGTCCATGAAAACGTTGGCCCCAAATAGGCCAGTTCCCCTGGGAGAGACAGCACTGCTGTGGGTTACATAGAGAGGGTGAATCCATCTCTGCACACACCTCCCTGACAATCCTGTGTTGGGGGTAAGGGGGCCTGGGAGCTTGGTCAGGATTTCCCCAGCTGCGACCTGGAGTGAAGCTATTTTCACTTTGAACACCTTCAAGACACATTTGGATGCTTGTCTTGCTGGGATCCTATGATCCCTGCTGACTTCCTGCCCCTGGGACAGGGGGCTGGACTCAACGATCCTCTGGGGTCCCTTCCAGCCCAAATGTCTCTGAAATCTATGAAATATTTGGTGTGCACTGCACAGTCCATGTTGCTGTGGCTGGGCTTCAAAGGGTCTTAGCTGAGAAGAAGGGTGGATATGGGGTGCCAGTCAATGCTTAACATTCATTGGGCACATCTACACATGCACTTTAATGCGCAGTAGCCTATTTTGTTGCACATTAAAGCGGTGCATAAAAACCTATGCTGTTATGCTAATGTGCAGTAAAATAGGCTACTGCACCTTGAAACCCATGCTATTATGCTAATGTGCAGTACACTAGGCTACTGAGCATTAAGCATCACCTAAGAAGCGTGCACTTGTGCTACTATGCATAAGGGCAGCCTAATGCACCTTAATTTATTACCTCACATGGCAGATCCTCAAGTTAATGCGCATTAGGAAAAGTGCATTAATGCACGTGTAGATGGGCCCCATGTTCCCAGACATGTCGACTTAGTTGAGAATTGCCGGCTACTAGTTGCATGCTTACCCCAAGGACTGCATGAAGAGCTCAGGTCTCTAGGGAAAGAAGGCTAAGCCCAGCAGGCCTCTGCATTTGCGTATGCAGCTCGATGAACTTGCTTAGAAGACACAAAGCCATCCAGGTCCCAGGATATCAGGATCAGAGCACATCCCTTCTAATCCTCAGTATGAGCAACCCAAGACACCAAGGCCTCTGCAGTAATCGAGATGTGAAACTAAGACGAGCCTTTGCTTCTCCCCCTATCCAGGATCACCAGCTGGCCTGCTGCCTTGTGAAGGATGAATCCTCCAAGCTCCCCTGAGGCCTCTTTGCTGACTCTTCCTCTCTATCTCCTCATTTGCTGGCCGCTTCTGCTAACAAACAAACACGGTCTCCTTGCCAAGTTTGCGGGAGAAACGCTCCCCCGTCCTGATTTCATCGCTGCAGTGCTCCAGCAGGTCAGTGTCAGCAATCAATCCCCATCTTGCCAGCCTGAAAATGAACAGATTAGAGCAATAAGGAGGTGTTTAACAACGACGGGGCCAGAACGGCCATCAGCATTTTTTCCGGGTGTGTGGAATCAGCAAATAAGCCGAGATCACCTTTCCGAAGCTGTCAGAAGGGAAAGGTACCATGCCTGACAGTTTAATTGCTTTGCTTTCTCTCCAGCTCCCCTGGATTTCTCTTTCAAACTGGGGGTGCCTCCTGGTTGCCAAACAAACGCCATCTTTAATGGGAGTTGTTTGTGGCTCAGCAGCACACAGGGATCTCAAGGAGCAAGGGAAGTAAATTGCCAGGGAAGTGGTCATTAGCACATATTTACATAGGTTAATTGCACTGGATAATGAAGGATCAATTTATTTTTTCAACGGGGCAGCTGATGGAAACACCTCCATGATGGCACTTCTCTCCACCTTTCCTGGTATTCATCAGCGTCTCTCCCTACCTGGCAGATGGAGACTGCTGCATTTAGCTAAGCCTCTGCCTCACCTTGAAATTTGGGATGTGCAAATAAAGGGGTGCATAAATGAATGGGTTTGTTTGCCCCTGCAGGCAGTATTTAGCTTCCCAGATATCAGACTTGCAGGCTTCTGAGTGCAGCTGCAGACATCAATGCCTGCGCCCACAGTTTTGCAGCCGTGTGCATCTGCCATTAAATATTCCCTTGACAGTCATGCAGGTTGGTGTTGGGAAGTGAAAGTTTTGATCTCCGAAGTCCATTTTTCTTGCTCTGTTTGGGGGTGGGGGGCACCAGTTAATCGCATCATTGCTAGAGATGCTTGCAGTTTGGACTCTCCAGTGTTGGTTAGACTGCTGTGAAACCTGAACTATATCTAAGCTAGGACTAGGAGGAGTCCAAACGTAGCACCGGGTTCATTTACTGAGTGCTCAGCCAGGCTTTGCAGCCTGCACTGACCTCCCAATTGCTATGGCTGGACTGGACAGCTACTGGCACTTGAGCCAGCAGTCCTCAATATAGACATTGCCTTTCATTTGGCTGTGATCCATTATTCCCAATGACTTTGCAGATATCGTGGTGGTGGAATGGATGAATTTAAATACATCAGGATGCTGACCTGCTTTTGAAATCCATTGGCAGCCTGTTAGCAAGTGGCTACTTCATGTTACCAAAGGCAGATTTTCATCTGTCTTCCTGGTGAAGCAGCTGCTTTGAGGAAAGCAAGCGTCGATGGCCCAAGGTTTAAAGCTTTGTTTAGGTTTCATCACTGCGCCTGGGAAAGTTCACATGATTCTTCTTATGCTTCTTAAAACCGACGCCTCGGGACATTTTTTGGCCGTGCTATCATCAATATCCAATATACTGTCCCTGTGAAGAATGCCCCCATGTGGAAGCCCGATTACCAGCCTGCACCCACGAATCACACAGCCAAGCAAGTGACAACTTCAGCTGCAGCGGCAAACGGATCCCGTTTTTAATGCATGCATTTATTTGCAATTTTGTGCGCGCCAAGATGTGTTCGCTCGGCGTTCGTTCCTCTTGGCTTGCTTGTGAACCAGCCGTGGAGGCGAGGAGCGACTCTGGAGGAGCAAAGCTGCTCTCTGGGGCGGGAAGAAATCTTTCCGCCTTCATGCGATTAGGGACGTTGGGAACCAGAGACTTGATTCAGCTTCATCCAGAACAGCGGCATGTAATGATAACAATTAATTCCTGTAGAATTAGAATTATCAGAGAATCTCCTGTTAATTAACTGAGCCTGAGAGGTAATGTAAGTAAATGAGTGGCAGCGAGCACTTCAACTGCAGCTGAAACATAACTTGACTTCATGCCTCTAAGTGAAGTCAGTGGATTGTAGCCACGTATGCGGTGTCCAAGTTTGGTCCCAGGCCATTCTGGGATGTGATCTATGGGTAGTGCTGCTGACTTCAATAAAACACTTCTGATTTCCCCAAGCAAGGGGGAGAGAAAAACTAAGAACAGCTGGAGAGAGATCCTTGCGTTGGGACAGAAGTGCTGGGTTAGCTCTCGCAAAAGCTGCCCACCCTGTTCCCGACGTTAGCCACCGCTATCAGTTCTTCCCTTTCAGAAGTGTTACATTAAAATAAAAACTCACTAGTCTCCTCTATTTTTATTACGTGAACTAGGAGCAGAAATGTACCTGGAGGGCACACACAATTTATTTAGCAATATGGGAATAGCAAAATATCTGCAGATGATTAAAAAAAAAAAAAATTACCCAGTTCTCAGGGTTATTTGATCTGCTAATTATCCACCCTTCAGAATCCATTATTCACACTTTCTTCTCTCCTCCAAGAAACCTCTTTGGCAGGCATATATTTTTCTACAAGATCAGCAGAAAGAAAAAACAAGAGTCTGCGAGTTGTAAACCATTAATAGGGAGGAAACACACAACAGCTTTCTCCGTTTGATCTTTTCCGCTAAGCGGGTCTGGATGGTGAATTCCACGAGGGAAGGAGGAAGCGGAGCTTTAGCAACTGAGAAGAACAAAGTTTTGCAAATGTGGCTTTGCAAAGTTAAACAAACAAGCACACACTGCAACTCGGCTTGAAGCACATTTGGCATCTAGGCAAAGGCACAGCAGAAATGTTTGTGCGTGTCGACAACAGCCGGATCTGGGATCCCCTGCAGCTCGGCGTTACAAAGGCAGCCTATGCATCAAAAGCAACACCATCTTGCATCCTATTGTCTGAGCAGAAAGCCAAGCCACCGAGGTGGCCGAACTTGGTGCAAAGCCACTGAAGGACGTGGGAAGATCCCCACTGGTTTCCATGAGCTTCAGAGTGGCGTACAGCGGTCGTTATTGGTGAATCCAAGCCTACTGCAAGGTCTGATGCCCTCCGAGTCCTGACCTGTGCAACGGTTCATAGCCTGTAGGCAGCATCACTAAGCAGGAGGAGTGTTGGCTAGTGCAAGGGATTATACAGATCTTGGAGTCTTTCCCTTTTCATTTTCAGGTGGCTTTCTTCCTCCTCATCAATGTTTTCCACAGCCTGGCTCGTTCAGCATTGCCACACCCCAGACCAAGCTACCTCGAGTATCTTCACCTTGGAAATTGCTATCTTTATTCTCTGCCTGGTAAGTGCCGTGGCATGGCAGGTGTTATTCCAAGAGGATGCGCGGTCCCTGCTGGTGCTTTGAAGAGAGATGGTTCTGCCTGCGACGTTAAAAAAGAAAAGGGGGCTTTGGTGGCAGCCACTGAAGCAAGTTATCAGTTATACACAGAGGACAGTGATCGGACAGCAATGACAGAAGGGAGGAAATGATGCAATAGCTATGTTACATTTTGGATAAGCATGATGGGAAATCATGACAGCTGTGCTGACGGGACCTACCGAGCAGCACCGTCTGTGTATTGAACGATGAATTGGTGGTGCTGCCCACGTTCAGGCGGTGTGGTGATGTCTCCCTGTAAAAGTTGAGGGAACTGGAGCCTAACAGATGACTGAATGAATCTGAGTTTCTGTGGGCATCCAATCTAGTTCATGTGAGGCAGAACGGAGGATCCAATGGAGTTGGAAAGCCATTGAATCTGGACAGTTTGGCAGACTAATGCATTATTACTTGTCACTTTATTATCTTTCATAGGTCAGGAATTCATAAGCCTGAGCCCAAACATGTGGGAAGTCAGGGAAGCAATAGCTTGGCCCCTCCATGCACAGCTGATCCCATCCAGTTTGCCCTCTTTCACACTGGCCACAGCATTCAATTCAGCCATAATTCAGTTTGAAATGATGGGTCAGAGCCTCAGCTGCTGTAACCCAGCCTCCAAAGGAGGATCTGGCTTGCTAGGTTCGATACGTGCCTGTTTGTCAGCTTCTTGTTGTCTCAAACCAATTAAGAGCGTTAAAAAGGAATAATTAGGGAGGATGCATTAATTAATACCACTAATAATAGCCTAGAGGTATGATTTAGCAATGTGTGTAGAAGCCAAGTCCCAGGGTGGGGAACGCCTGGAGACAGAGCGGACGCACCTGTAAGGTCTTTCCGTGTCAGACTCTCCCGTTGCTCTGTGCAGAAAGCAATCAAGCTGCTCCGCAAATAGTAGTTCCAGGGTCTCTGCTAATGGCTGCCTAGGAGACAAGGATGGCAGTATTAATTATATTTTCATTATTAACTGCTTCCTCCCATTCTTTCCTTTATGACCAAAGCAAAGACCATACTGAGGTCCATAGCTACTCAGTATCCTAAGGGGGGGGGAAAAAAAAGAAGAGTTGAAACATAAGTTTAGCTCACCAAGAAACATAGCTGCATTTAAGAAGAGCACACACCAACTGCAGCAGCCTGGCGAAGTGTATTTATACCCAAAAGCTTTGCAAAGAAGAAAATTTTCAACTATTTGAGTTGATCTAATAAAAGATATCGAATTTACCCAAAGCACCTTGTCTGGCGATGTCCTTAGACCAACATGGCTGCAACCTACACCCCTCTAAAGGACTATCCCTTTAGCTGATGGATTAAATACACCTGAGTGAGGATCAGCCTTCCCTCTAAGCTGTGCAGTATGCGCGGCCGTGCAGGTGCGCCTGGCAGCACGGCATGAGCACACCCGCATGGCTGCGCACGCCATGCAGCTTAGAGGGAAAGCTGATGAGGATGTGTCAACGGTAGGAAAAAATTGGTATGCTAACCACAATTTGTCGCCATTAGCTTGCTTGCCAAACCTGGTTTGGGAGGGTAGATATGCACCTTATAGACTAATACCCAATAAGATTCATAGTGAGCACAAGTTTTTGTGAACTCAGTGGTGTATTGGCATCCTAGGAACCATTTTTTGCTAGGCTTGTTTGGAAAGCAGTGCTGCTGCAGGCTCATCTGCTGCCACGTGGAAGCAAAGCAGTGCAAATATCTTGCTAATGCTCCAGGGGGAAGGCTGCTTCGAGTGATGCAGCTGGCAATGAGTGCGTGGTTATCCAAATTAGGGAGTCGCATCTCCCACTCCTTTGGGTGCTGCGGGCTACAGGTATGCCCACATTTTAGCCGAGCCAGCCTAATGTACTGTTTGGCTGGATGAACCTTTGCAAGGGGAGGACTGACTTGGGATTAATCTGGAAGTCAGGAAGGGGTTGGAGTTGAATGCCCTGGCTATAGATATAAATCAGCTTGTGGGTGACCTGAAGACGACCCTTTACAAATATACTCTAAAGATCTGAGCAATAATGAAGCTATGACATCCCTCGCTGAGCTGGTTAATTGGGATCACTGTTAAAAATGTGGCATTTTATGTCCAATTGGAAGTTTATAGGTGACAGTGCAGGGCCCAAAGGGGCCCTACTCTTCCACAGGTTCATTAGGTGCTGCTGTAATGAAAATAATTAATATGACGAATGCAAGAAGTCAGCATTTGCAGGGACTGCTGGAAGACTAGCTGCAATCAGGCACATAATCCCACTGGTTCCAGCGCTTTTATCCTCTACTCTTTGTGCTGTTTTTTTTTGCTTTTTTTGCACTGCCCTCAGCATGGACAGTGCCGTGAAGTCCACTTATTTATGATCATTTTAGATAGTTCAAATGGCTGCTTGTTGGCTTAATGGAAGCTGATTTCACCAGGGTTTTCTTCTATAAATGATGCAGGAGTATTTCTGTGGTCTGAGGCTTGATAAAGCTCGTGTTTTTACCAACTTAAAAGCTTAGCCCATTGAGGAGGCAGCAGCTCATTAAAGCAGAGGAAAAGTTGAAACTGTGATGTGACAGAAAAGGCCGCGGTCTTGTTGGACAGTTTGCTTTCCACAGTTTTCCAGCAGCTGTCACCAAAACTGAATCCAACCTGAATCCGTTTTATCACCAAAACTGAATCAGGCCCACTTTGACATTGCTTAACTGCGCCTGTGGTGCGGCTGGATGGTAAAGGCTGGGCCTTTTACTTTTTAGCTCCGTGCTTCTGTGGGTTTATCAAGGTGCTATGCCATCCTTATACAGGAAAACTGAGGAGACCTTCACGTAAGAAAGAGAAACTTGTTTGAGATCCCAGATGACTACAGCTCAGATTCACCAAAGCGCTTCGGGATGTGCTGCGCCGAGTACAGGCCTGATGGCCATCTGGCTCATGAGCGGTGAGATGGGCTTTCCAAACCAGAGGCCAGAGGTTATCACGTGGGATGCTCCATCTTTGCTGTTTCAATCTCTGGCTGAGTTATGGATTTGGATGACTTGGAGCTAGGTGAAGCGTTACCCAGAAAGGAGAGATGAAGCTGGCTGGGAGGCTGGGCCCTTCGAATGGAGAGATGCCCTTCCTTTGGCAAGCAGGTTTGCAACTGAGGGGTGTTTTTGGAGATTTAAAAACTCCTGGAGGATGGGGTGGCTAATGTTGCCACGAGCCCCTCCACCCTGTTCTTTATGAAATGGAGAAGATGAGACAATTATAGCTTCTGCTCTGGGATGCAGAAATTTCCGTGGCCTTTCCCATCCTGGAGACCTCCTGATTATGGTGTTGCAGGCCTGGCTGACAATTGCAGGGGAGCTTCCATTAGTGCCTGGTACGGCAGCCTGGATGCGGAGCAGGGTTAGCTCCAGGAGCAAATGAACCGATCGCTGCCTCCCCGATCACTTGTAAATGCAACTCCAAATGCCAGGTTCACCTGCTAAAGCTTAGCTTCTAGCTGCGCTCGCCACGTACAGCCTCCGCAGCAGAGATCAGCTGACAGCCCCTAGATTAATGACCAGATGCCAGTTGCAGGGTTTTCTCTGGGGATTACCCCATTGCTTTGACAGAGCCAGGGTTTGTTAATAATCACTGCACAGTGTAAAGTCCATCTGTTCACTATGACTCTTTCCTGAACCATATTAACGGTGGTGCAGATTTAGGACTGCTCAGGTAATGCAGGTGGGGATGTGACCCCTATGCCTATGTGCTTTTATTAATGCAGGGGGACCTATTGTAAATACCTAGAATTGTGTTTTCTTAATATAAATTGACCCAGTAGCTTTAGCAATAGGCACATTATGGTAAGATGAATTATGCACACACACACACACACTCACTACATATATATATAATGGTAAGATGGTATATACCATAATATATACATTACAGTAAGATGAATTATGCATACATGCACACACATTATGTCTATATCTATAGATATCTGTAGATATAGCTATACATATATCTATAGATATACACACACATCTATATATAGAGATAGATACAGATATGTATGATATACAGATGATTCTTTCGGTCTGTCTGTCATGTGCATAATTCATCTTGCCTTAATGTATATGTTATGGTATATGCCATTTTACCAGTAGATAGATAGATCGATCGATCGATCTATATTGTGCGTGTGTGTGTGTAAATATCTATGAGTACGTCAATAAATGAATATAAATGCAAGTTCATATTTTCTGCCTGGGCTTTTTTTGGTTGGTTTTTGTTTTGTTTTTGTTTTTTTGCACAGCAAACTTACTCTCTCCCTTCCTAAGTATTTGATCTCCAAAGGATAAACCAATGGATTTCATAAGCTCACTATGCTGCTGTGTGACCTCGGACAAGCCATTCAGTGCCTCGGTTTCCCCTCCCATGCTTTGTCTGTCCTGCTTTGAGTGTGAGCTATATGGGACCGGGTTATAGATGTCTATATGTCTCTGTGGGTTTGTCTTCATTCTCTCAGGGTGAAGCCAGGGAGCAACACCATGCCCAGGCTGCACGTACTCCCTCCCAAACTAGCTACCCTTCGCAGGGCAGTAGGCATGTACTAAGATGCTCCGCTGCTATCAGTATATACCTTGCATGGGACTAGGATGCCTGCTTCCAGGGAGTGCATGTGGTGTGCCCCGGTCTGGTGCTCAGTGGCACACTGCTGAGATGGTGTAGAAAACACCTGCATACTTTTTGCTTCCTCTTTATTGCTCCATAATGCCCAAAGCAGAAGACAGATGGGATTATTGTTTTTCAGAAAAAGAAACAAAACATTTTGGCTTCTCTTTACAGTTGGTTTCTCCTTCCTTTACAACCCACAGGTTCTCTCTGGCATCCATGAAAGAGCTGAATGACCTTCTAGGTGGGAAAACCACAATCGTGTATCAGGGACAGGCTAGCTTAAGAGGCAGGAGTGAGAAAATACCTCATGACCAGCAAAATGCTTCAGATGTTTTCTCATTAAACTGCACTGTTGATTTTTAGCAGGAAAATCGGTCCTTTGAATTTCTGGGTATTGCCGGGGTGAGCCGCCTCGCTGCTTCCCAAACAATTTTTCTTTGTCCTCCAGGCTGCAGGTGCCTCTCGGTGTATTGTGCCAACTCTCCTTTCCTCTTCGGAGCCTGGGAAGGCTTTCGTTCCCCCATCCCTGCCAGGGTGAGTTTGTCTCCCCTGGCAGTGTTGGGGAGGTGGGAAAGATGTCAAAAGTAGGATGTGAAATTCATTTTGAAGTGAGTTGTTAGGAGTTGGGTTGACATCTCTGACAAAGGGAAAGGTTACCGAACACAGCTTTTTCGACTCCTCTCTCCTCATTCCCTTCTTGTCAATCACGACCGGCGCAGGCCAAATTACTTGCGGCAAACAACTTACTTCTCGCATCCACTTAACCCAGCCCCAGGGGAGATGGGCCCAGCGTGGCGCACGGCTGCGTGGCCACGATCACGAGTCGGTGCTTGGCTCGTGGTTTTGGTGGGACCGACCGCCCTGTGAAGAAGACCTAAAAGTGCAGCCCCTTGGGGAGTAGGACTGTGGTCCTCAAATCAAACTGCAGTAGACTCACTCCACTAAAAACTGAGTTGGTTTCTCTAAGGGGGAAGGGCTTTCCTTCACCTCTGCGCTGTATAAACATTGCCTCAAAAAGCATTTTCTGCCCTTTTTTTCTTTTGTCCTGCAAGATGCTGCAGATGGGGATGGAAGGGCAATGTCACCATAGGCTTTGCTGCTGCGGGTGCTGCTCCTGGCCGCTTCTCCCTTATATGAGGATGGAGAAAACTGCAGGAAAAGAAAGAGTGGTCAGGATCTGCTATTTCTAGTGTAATGGAAAAAGGCAATGCAGGAGTGTGAAAAGAAAGATTGCTGAAGGCGATTTTGGCTTGCGCTTGTATTGATCCCCAGCTTGCAGATGACTGAGGGAAATGCTGAAATGCCAGCTGAAGTTGCAGTGGAGGAGAGGTGGTGATCTGAGCATCATGAGATTTGTAGGGTATGAAACACAGAGAGGAAAATGAGTACTCACCTCATCAGGAAATAGCGCAATTAAACAAAAGGGTCTTCTAAATGCAGCTGAAATGGGCCAGTCGGTGTAGGCTGGAGGAGCCCCTTCCCAAGGGGCATGCTGTGTTGTCGCCTGCTTAGAACAGACTAGGAGGAAGGGTTAGATTCAATTCAGGAAAAGAAAATTCACTGAGTCAAGCCCAACGTGGGTAGAATCACTACTGCGGGGATCTAAGGCTTGCATGTCAAATAGGAAGATTTCTCCTTTTTTGGGGCCTGCTGAAAAGACAAATTAAGGTCCCTTTTTGGGCTGTAAGATTTTCATCTCTCCATTTTTTTTTAATTCCTTTTCCTTTTTTGAGGGGAGAGCGCTGTATCAGGCACAGAGGTAGGTGATGGTATAAATCAGCAAGGGTTTGTTGGCAGTAAATTGGGTTCGATTCGCTGGGGATTTGGCTCGAGGAATAAAGATGGTCTTTCAGGGACTCTCGTGGTGGGAACTGGCCTTTTATTTGTATGGTGATGCAATTCAGCAGAGTCCAACTGTGACAACCTTCGTTAGACAAGGTCGTCAAGTCTCAAAGTCTAATGGGATATTTGCTCAAGGACAGATTGGGTAAAGACTTTAGGTTTGCTTCTAGATTATTTAATAAAATAAAAAAAAATCATTGTTCTTTTCTTCCTAAACAGATAAATAAAAGGAAGACCAGCAGCACGTTGCTCACAATGGAGGACCAACCTTGCAATGCACGGAGGGACCTCCCACCATGCCGGGCCTGACTGAGTTTGGCCAATGAGGCAGGAATTTCTCAGTATTTCAAGCTTGTTAAGTCTCTCAGAGTGAGTAAATAATGGAGAAGGTTTGGAGTAAGTAGTTATCCTCTTCTGCTTCTCAAAGGAGAGTTTGGTGGATGAAACTGCTGACACTATAACCAAGGAATTAAGGAGGACAACGGTTTTCCTCTGTCACATGCTGCAGGAACACAGCAATTCCTGCTGCTTTAATTGATCTGTCTTGAAGTGTGACTCGTCCTGCACGTAGCTTCCTTCCTTCCTTGTCATTTTTTGGTTGCTCATCCATAGTAAAACATGCTGACTTATTACGGGGAGGCAAAACACCATGCTTAGGCGTTACGCCTGGTGGATTCAAAGTCCTTGTCCTGCTTATGCCTAGTGTCATCCCAGTTTTGGAAACTTGGTCACCTTAGAAATGTTTGGCTCCAAACCCAAAGTCACTCAGATAAAAACAGTTTTAAACTCATGCCTTCTCTAGTTTATTCAGCTTATTGCATGACTGTGTATTCGACAAATGTTAGAACCACTCTCATCTGCTGTGGGAGTGACCCAGAGTCCATAAGAATAACTCCCAGTGAACCCAAAGGGGTTTAGAGGAAATCCTGTGGGTCATGCTGGAATACCATACACCAGGAATGGAAAAATAACTTGGTGTCAGTGTGCAATAGGATTCTTTCCACTGACTTCAATGAGAATTAGATGAGTGTCTTGGAAAAACTATGGCAGACATGTGCAGAGTCTATGTTGTCGTTACCTATAGAGTTGCTTAGAAAATATCCAATTAAATTAAATTTCAATTAAAAATAGGGGGGAAAAGCTCCCAAATGTAAAAATGAGAATATTTTCATGAATATCTTTTACTTCCACCCAGTTGTGGTAATGATAAAAAGAGACAAGGTGGTGAACTAATAGAAGTTTTTGCAATGATGAAAAGAGTTCATTAAACTGTTCTCTTCCCCACCCCCTTTTATCTCTACCTATCTATCCATCTATCTATTGATCGATAGCGTAATAATACTACACAGTAGCATATTAGCACTGTCTGTGCTGGGATGCATTACTGCACATTAAGCATCTTGTGTAGATGTGCCTGGTAAGTTGTAAAACAGATCCTTCTTCAAATGGAAACTCATCTGGACAAGAGCCTTATCCTCATATTTTCTGCAAAGGAAGTGCTGAATTCTAATCCCAAATGTGTTATTGAGTCACCGGGTCTTTGTACAAGCCACTAGTCCTTTCAGTCTATTTTATGATCCACAGGATAGGCATAATAATATCCACTAGATCACAGCTCTTGCCCTTTAAGAGGTTCTCTTGGTTTACTGTCTGGTACCATGTAAGCCAATACAGCCTGTTGCATCGTCTGGTTGTTGGCGACTAAACCAGCACCCCGACCTGGGTTAGCATGGGTGAGGAGGGTGTGTGGACACCCAGCACGACTAAAAACAAGACCTGTCAAAGGACAGATGAGCTCCCTGTGAGCCAACAGCCATCCATACCTGGAGAGGAGATGGATGCCACCAGGTCACTTTGCCCAAAGAATCACCAATGATGCAAAGCAACTCAACCGGCCTCATACCACATCATATGAAGCCCGGGTGTGGAGGAGGGTTGTTACAGCATCTCGGGTGCCCCAATGGTCACAGCGGCCTTGGGACTGACTTGACTTGTGATAGGTGCAAAGCCCTGTTTCCTTTTTCTTTGTAAGCTTCCTTATCTGAAGAGAGGTCATGGAGCTTCAAGAGAGCCGAGGGGCCGAGACGGGGCGGTGGAAGCATGCCCCCGCTAAAGCAAGAGACCCATGATCACAACACAATGCTCCATGGTTTAACAAGTCCATTTTCGTGCAAGGCGATGAACAGGAAAAGTGCCATGGACCTGGTAATGGCTGTTGAGTTTGGATGATGTAAAAAGTGGTATTAAATATGGGAGGGAAAGAAAGGCCAGTCACCAAAGCAGTGTTGGCGAAGAACATGGGCTAATGGCAGGTGGAAGGGGGTGCTGCGTCCAGAGCTGGGTAGGGGTCCCGGGAGGAAAAAGGTGTCCACAGCATGCTCTTGGATTTTCAGCCCAGCCATGTGCTGCCCTTGCAAGCTGGGCTCCTGAACAAGGTTTGGTGCATCTCAATGCTCTTCATGGATTAAATTTCACCTTGGGGTTGTGGATATGAGTGGTCTCTAAATGTATGTTGCTTTGTAGAAACAGAGTTGGTCAGTGCTGTCCTCATTATTATATTGTCTACAACAAGGCTTGGGACTTTCTGACTCCAAACACTGTTTCCCGGGTGCTGCCTCTCATAGGTTAAATACCAGTTAACAGTTAAATGTGTCATTAGGGACGATTCATTGCTGCATGCTAAGACCATGCATTTAGCAGTGCTCAGTTTGTAGCACAAGCACTTTGTCATTGAAGAGAGCACCAGAAAGCTGCATAAGGATAAAACCTGTTGTTTGCAAAACAGCCTTGTGCGTTGACACTAATAAAATATAGATAGGGTTTCTGAGCATGCCACAGACCTAGGTGAAGTTTGGATCCAGACTTTGAACTTTACAGCTGGGGTCCATCTTCTTATAAATCCTTAACGCATAAAAGAAAAAAAAAAGTTAAGTAAAAGGTAGAGACAGAACAGGATTTGCTGAAGCTTGATGACAGGTTTGCCGTTTCAAGTCTGCTAAGTGTGGGAGAAATCTTGCTCTCTTGCTGTCACCAGCACTCGGGAGATCCTGCAGTATAATGACTTCCCTTCCCTCACCTGGCTCTCAGAGTGAATACATATTTAACCTGTCTGATTGCGTGGCCCATCTACCTTATGCTGACATTTTATTCCTGGGGCAATAGCTGTATTATCACTGGAATGGTACATGACAGCTCATCCTGCCCATGAAAGGAGGTGCTGGTGCTTGTGGGTCTTGCAACAAGCATCCGTGACTTGAGCTCTGGGTTAAGTACTGCTGATGTGGGTTGCAGATTGCAGCGCCACTTGATATTTGACTCTAATGACTTCTCCTAAAGCCTTATGGGTGCTTTTAGGATTCCTGGTTGGCGGTAAGCTTGGGCATTAAGGTGTGATGTCCTTCAAGGCTTCTAATATTATCTGCATTTCTCTCTTCCCTTCCAAATACTCATAGCAAAGAAAAAGATAGTGCCTTTCTCTAAAGACCCAAGATTTCTCACTCAGTCCTGCCCAAGAAGCAGATCAATGTTTTTTTTTTAATCTCCGGTTATCCTAGGCATAGAGTCCCCCACGTGGCTATGAAGCTGGGCAATGCAAAATCTGCCAGGTCAGGGCGTGAGGCGGCTTGCGCAGAATAAGCTGAGTGAATGGCTCAGAACCAGTTCTCAAACCCTGAGAAGTTTCCAGTCTTCATTATACTTCCCAAATATTGGTCCCCATTGGAAAATTGAGTAGGTGAGTGTCTGTGTAAGCGCAGGTTTTTAGATTGCCTTTTAACTTCCTCTTTATGGTGTGAAGGATGCAAGCAAAGGAGCATGGTGGGGACAGCAAGATAAACAAGTCTTATTAAAAAGGATATGCAAGGGAATGCCAATGCACTCCCTGGCCATTCTGGATACCTGCCACTGCTTTGGACTATGATCCAGCCTGGCCCAGGCAGCTGCCTCCGTCTGAGGGTATGCCAGCGACAAGGCAGCCACCTTGAGCGTGTGGGAGGTGATGATGCTATTTGAACCCCCTCCGGTGCATGGAGCTATTTAGAAGGCCATCAAGGGTCAGACCTGTCATCTTAGCTCTATCTAGGACAGGAACCTTGGGAAATGAGACATCTCCGAATATTCATTGAGCTTCATGATTTAATCATGGGAACTGGCTGTGAAGCTTTGATTTTTTTTTTTTTTTTTTTTTTT
>NW_017729000.1:4856365-4856963 GCF_001723915.1 Gavialis gangeticus | reverse complement strand
TTTTTTTTTTTTTTTTTTTTTTTTTTTTTAAGCTGGGCTGTGTTCAGATCGGTTGAATTTTGTCCTTGAGAAAAACCTTCTTTCATTCCACTGCATTTTCTTGAATGCATCTTTGCTTTAGAGATGCAAACCTTGGCTTTCCTGTCTTGCTCTGTGAGGTCATCCAGGCTGTGAGACCCATGCCAGCATGAAATTGTGGCCTCAGTGGACTGGTTCCCATGTGAATGCTTTACAGACCTACCCCTTAGTTTGGTTCGGTTCGTTGGTGGGGGTGGACTATAAAATTAGAGTCAGCAGCCCCAGGACTGGATAAGAAATCCTTCACAATTCAGGGCTGTGGATGAGGTGCATTTTAGGGTGGGGCAAAGGCACCGAGGCTTTGGGGTAATCTTTGATCCTTTTAACACCAAACCATCACTCCTTTTGGGTAGAGCTGTTCTGCCAATTCACCTCGAGTCATCTCATCAGCACTTCAGTTCCAGCAAAGTTGTATGTGTTGATTAATAGTGAAATCCTCACCCCCTTTCCCTTTTTTTTTTTTTTTTTTTTTTAAAAAAACACCCCCACCACGATTTTTTTTTTTTTTTTTTTTTTTAAA
>NW_017729000.1:4853875-4856237 GCF_001723915.1 Gavialis gangeticus | reverse complement strand
TTTTTTTTTTTTTTTTTTTTTTTACAAGAACACCACTTTTCTTTGTTCCCAAAAGAGACAGAAAGCTTTACTTCTGGTCAAAATGGCAGCAGTAAGCTAAATTTAGGCAACTGCTTTTTAGAAGCAAATGAGGAGAGTTTAATGAAGTTAGATCTTCAGTCTCCAGTCAATAGAGGTTACAGTAATGTTTATTATGGGCGCAGAGCTGAGCAAGAGTTTCAGTCCTGTGGCTCCGCACCTGGGAACCAACCACCCCGCTCATCTCCAATCAAAATGGAAATGGTCACAAGTGCTGCCAAAAGGGCGTTTTAAAGGCATGGTTACAGAAACCATGAAATACCATGTGGCTTCTCTCCCCGCTGTATGGGCAGTGCAACAGGGATAGGGATTCATGTAAAATAAGCAAGCACATCGTGAATAGATACAGCAATCTCCCCTGCGAGATCCTTGAAGGATATTCGAGAGGTTTAAGCTGTATGTGTTAGAGAAAGCCACAAAACGGAAGGGGTAGGGGACTTCTGCATGGCAGCAGCTGCTCGAGTAGGCTCGGTGTGCACTGAAGACTTTCTAGCGCCCTTGAACATACCATAAAAGCTCAATGCCAACGGCCCTGCAGTTCTTCAACCATCTGACCTAGCCCTCTGAAATATGAGTGTTTTGCCATGGACATCAATGGGAGAGGGGCTAACTCCATGAATCCTATGACCCCAGCTGACTTCCTGCCCTTTGGGCGGGGGGCTGGGCTCGATCTTCCAAGGTCCCTTCCAGCCCTAATGTCTATGGAAGCTTTGAATAGGAGGGTCAGAAGTTATTGCCATCTCTTTCTAGCTGGGGTTTAGTCCACTGGCCCAAATGGTAGTAGGTGATGTGCTGTGTACAGGTTTAGCATAAGGTTTTGGTTTCCTCCAGGACAGGCCCTAAGGCACATGGTTGACAGCCCAAGAGCTCAGCCAGTTCAAGGCGGCTTGTCGGATTACAAGAAAATCTACGAATTCTGCTAAATACCTTGTTGCAAGGACGTGAAGAAGGAAAGAAGAGCTCCCTCCCAGTCTCTAGTTCACAGAAGACAAGATGTATTGCGCTCCTTCAGTGACCCAGACCAGATGAGCACCCTGCAAGGCTGTTCCTTGCCTCTAGTCTGCCACCACGTTATCTTTCTGGAACCAGCTCAGCACACTGGTTTTTGCAGCATAAATGGGATACAAGGACCGGGCTTATCTGATGGAGTTTGACCAGTGGGTCTGCCTCCCAGCCCTGAAAACTGCTGCTGCCCATGCCTATAGCACCCTAAATCTCTCAGGTAGGCTGGAGGGAGGACCGGACTGGGATACACTGGTAGGAATGGATGGCGGAGGCATGGATGCACAGACATGGCTGTGCTGAGAAGTTAGCTTCTGGGTGACGTGTTTCTGTCTATCAAGTGGCTGGACATGATTATACTTGCAGCAGACAACGTTGAAGCTATTCTATAATCCTGACTAGGTGAGGATGTATTGGCGTCTCAGCTCCTCTTTAAAAAACCAAGCAACCAGGGCTGTTTCCCTTTACAACTCCCCTTCAAATTGAACAAACCCGTCCTTTTGTGTGTCTCCACGTTCCTCTGCATCTCAATGACATCTTAACATGCCTGGGAGTGTCTGGGACACTCACCTCATTAGCAAAATCACAACTAACACCTGCATGGGAATTTGGCCTCTGTTCCTTTTTTGGGGGTAATTAGTCTATTGCTCAGGAAAGAAACTGCTGCCGTTCCAGTTGGTGAAATAATTCTTGACAGTCAGCTGCCACATGCCGCATATCATGCCTTCGCTGGATCTCTGTCTTTTTTTGCATGAGGACAGGATGTTGCTTTCTTAAGATGCTGATCTGTATTCATGTTGCTGCTGTGCCTCAGATGGGCTGGCTGCATCCCAACAAGGCCAGGAAAGTGCGATTCTTGCTCTGATCAATGTACAGTTTAGATAGAGGGGATGAAACTTGCAGGGGAATAACCCAGGTGATAGGCACATGTGTGAATCTCTAGCAATTGGGGTATTTTTAAGACTGAACTTGAGTAGACTCCATCCCTTCCCTTCTTGTCTGCCCACCATTCAGCCCCTTTGCCTGCAATACTCGTGTCCTGTTTCAGCTCCATCGGGCTCACCCATTCTCCCAGGTGGGTCTCAACCTCTCTCCGCCATGCAAAAGAAAGGTCCAATCATGAGTAGGCAGAGTGATGGCGTAGGGCCCTGCCACATGTTACATATATTTCACAATGAACTGGTTAAACACACAATAAAGTTAGACTGGCCACACATGCAAAGTAATTATCATGCAATGAATTAGTTAGTTGTGCCATAAATTGAGGCCAGCCACATGTGCA
>NW_017729000.1:4843993-4848875 GCF_001723915.1 Gavialis gangeticus | reverse complement strand
GTAATACTCGTGTCCTGTTTCAGCTCCATTGGGCTCACCCATTCTCCCAGGTGGGTCTCAACCTCTCTCCGCCATGCAAAAGAAAGGTCCAATCATGAGTAGGCAGAGTGATGGCGTAGGGCCCTGCCACATGTTACATATATTTCACAATGAACTGGTTAAACACACAATAAAGTTAGACTGGCCACACATGCAAAGTAATTATCATGCAATGAATTAGTTAGTTGTGCCATAAATTGAGGCCAGCCACATGTGCAAACTCATTATCACACCATAAAAATGGTCATCCAGCTATAAAAAGACCTAGCCAGCTACCAAGATAATGCTTGAAGATGCGCAATAGGTTTATAGCTGGTTTCTGTCCAGCTTTCATCTGAATGTGCAGCAGGGCCCTTAGTCGCAGAGGGCTTCATCTTCTAGGCATTGAGTGGTTTGGCCATGATCCCATTCAAGTCAATTGGACCAGCTTCAGTTTTCTTCAACTGATTCAGTCCTTTGTGGGATGAGGCTTTGGGTGCTCAGCATCTTAACAATGAAGCTGCAAGGGCTGTGGAAATGGGTCGCCACAAAGACTTACCTGAGGCAGGCTCATTGCTTTGTGGACTGGCTGAGGTTGATAGGTGTTGTGCTCAATAGCCTGAATGGATGAAAACCCCTGGATACTTCTGCTCTTTATTTCTTGCCCAAAGCCAAGGCAAACTTCTTTCGGGTGCAGAGGATTGTATTCAACCCCCTGTCTGGGGAAAGAAGTGGAGTCCACAGGTCCTAGGAGAAGCATAGGGGGAAAGATGAGAGCTGGGAGACTTTGCTCAAGGTACAGAGGATGTCATGTGTCCCGACACCACAGAGCAGTTTGAGGGGCTGAACTTGGTTCCCTGCCTCTGTTCGTACACCCACATGCCTTTCTGTGCAGCACCGCAATGGCACTCTGTGCCGTCACCACTAGTTTCAGCTGGGATAGCAAGTCACTGGAAGCAGGTATGCCAAAAACCACATTTGCGTCCTTGTTTTCTAGGGGGAGAAGGGAATCCATAGCAAATAAGCAAAATCAGAGCTGGCCTGAGATACAAGACAAGGGCAGCGTTCGAAAGAGATTTGCTCAAGGGCTTTGAAGAGATTTGCTATCCCCCAGCAGCACTGAGCATCATTTAGTATGACCGTGGTGGACTGGCAGAGCAAGGGTACTCCATGTCCTATTTACATGTCAGAGAGCACGCTGGGTAATTCCTCACGTGTGCACAGGTTGGCAGGCTTACTCCCAAAGGGAATCTTCCTTATTGCATGTCAAGAAATATGTTTGCAGACAGGGCACGTCAGTCACTTCTCAGGATGAACTTCTGGTCTCTCTGTATCAACGGGATGCCAGATCTGTTGGTATCCAAGAGGTTGGCCCCTTTGGTAAAGGCTCAAGACGACTGTTGTGTTAGAGGAATGAAGACACAACGTACAATAGGTTTGAGAACTGTCATTTTTTTTACCCCCTTCAGTGAGACTTATACCATGCTGCAGTGCAGTGATATAAATGGGGTTTTCCCAGCATGCTGGCTGAGCTGAGGATACTGGGGTAGGGGCACCTGAAACAGAGCCCACACTGAAATGACTTTCCCAACCCCAGAATTTCATGGCATCACACAGAAGATTGCTTTCCACCCCAAATGCATGGTTGGGTTATATTTTGAGGCTTAATTTCTGTACTTTTATAGTAACGTTTCAGCAGCACTAGTCTCAGAACACTATTTGGAGGCGTTCGGTTTCAAAAACGTGAAAAAATGAAATATTTATTATTTTTCAACATTCACCCCCTTCCCCCCAGGTGACATTATTTGTGCCAAATTTCCTAATAGTTGTGTTGATCTGAAATGGCATTTCTGGGCAGATACTCTGTTTCTCAGAGAAATGTCTATCCTTCCTTCTACCTCTGGGAAGAGAGACCAAGGGGAGATGTTTTTGCTAGATTTGGATGACTCTGTTCGCACGTCCTTTCAACTTCAGCTGTTTTATCCATTCTCACTCCAAGCCATCCCACCCCCCGCCTATATTTCTAATGGTTGCATACCCCGCAAGACTGAAATTTTCAATCTCCTGCTGTTGGTTTTATTCCATGGTTGCAAGCTGGGGTTTTTTTGTTCTTATACTGCTTTTGAGAACAGTGTCTACTGCTAGTTTATTAATCTCTCCCGAGTGCCAATTTCTGGCAGTGGTGTAAGGTAACTTGGCCTACATCCTATTTTCACCTGCTCACGCTTTCTAAAAAAAGTTCTCCTTTTGGACTGGAACTTTCCATGCTTGATCTCAATGCAAAGGTAAACTTATTTTGGGCATGAAGGAAATCCGATAATATTACCTACCATTTATAAAGGGCTCTTCACCCATACATCTCACAGCAGTTAAGTGTCCTTATTTGAGCTGTGGTGGGGAACAGTGCCCAATTCTTTTTTTTTTTTTTTAAATGAATTGTTTAAAGGCAGCAGCACCAAATCCGTTTGCAAATTTGTGCTTGTTTCACTGAATTCTTTGCATCGGAAAACAAGCAACATTTTAAAGAACCAGAACATTAAAACTGTATTTTCCATTTTTTAAGTCCAAATGACTTTCTTTGTTTCTAGATTTCCTTCATTTTTTAAAAAAATCACAGTTTATGCTGGATTCCAAAACTGAATGGGTTTTTTTTTTCATGTCTGTCAGATAAACCATTTTGTTTAACTGGGAAATACTCTGCGCCCCTTCCCCTCCTCCCCCCCGCCCTGTTTTTCAGCTTGCTAGCATATCAAAAGATGGTGTTGGTCACCTGGTTGTAAACCTGATCACCGTTGAACCTAGATCAATGACCTTTTGTAGAAGCAGGATGTTGGCTGCTGTGGTCCACCTGCTGTACCTGTGGCAGGGTTGGGGGGTGATGTCTTGTGTTATGTCAAGGTTAGAAGACAGATTTTTATAGGGTGGCTTGGATAGGGAAGATTGTCTCAGGCAGGGGATTGGGTTAGATGACCTCTGGAGGTCCCTTCCAACCCGACTTCTCTATAATTCAGTGATTTCACGTGAGGGGAATCTAAAGTGCTAGGAATACAGCCCAGGTCTATAGACTTGTGCCCTGTTCATTAGACCCTGTTACTGCCCATCAGCCTTTTTTGGTTTTTGGGGGTTTTTTGAGTCAGCTTGGCTAGAAAGGGGGGAAATGCACTTTTCAATATTTTTTGCACAAAAAGAGCTTGCATATCCTGGAACTTTGAATTGCACGTGTGGCTAAACAAGGATGTGTTCTGCGAATATGTTTAAAAAAAAAAAAAGAGATGAATGGTTGAGACACTGCTTGCATATGCTGCATTTTAAAATCACATGCCCTCAGCAGAAGGAACAATGGATTTCTGCTGAAAATCCCATAAGCGTTGAGTCCAGAGAGGGAGCTGACATACATAGAGGTCAGGCTGAAAATCTCTGGAGCTGCATGAAATGCATTTGTACAAATCCCTGCCATCATAGTGAATTGGCTGCCCTTTCTTTTCTCTTTAAATTTAAAGGGATTTGAGGGTACCAGACTGGGACTGGACTTCACCCAGGGGTACCTTCCTGCCCTGTATACCTGTGAATACATCTGTGGTCATTTCTACCATCTTTAGACTGCTAATATGTAGCTGGCTGCAGTAGGATGATGGATTCACCCCATACCACAGGATAGGGGCCCTGGTGGCCTAGCCCTGTTCTCCTCTTGGAGCAGCCCCAAAATGAGCAATACTGAGGGTGCCTAATGAAGCAGTGGCTAGCCTTTGCTAGATCTGTTTCTGGGAGATGCAGAAGGTCAAAATGTATTATTTAGGGACTGGACTGTGGTGGTTGTAGTTTCTGGGGAGGTTTCATGGACTGAGCAGGTCTCATGCAGGCATGATCCTTCACAAGTGGCCTAGTACTGCAGGGAACTGCAATGGTGCAGCATCTTCTAAGGTGGTGCAATCTTTTTCTCCTAGCAAAAGGTAGATGGGGCCCAAAGCCATGACCTCTGTGCTCATGTCTGCATTGGGCTGAGGTGGTGACTGGCTCTTACACTGGGAACGTGAAGCAGAGCAGGGAAGGCTGGGTCACAATCTGCCTGCAGCTGCACCCTGCCTTGGCTCCCTTCTACTTGACAGGGAGCTGGTTGTCCATGCTTTCTGCTGCACACAGCCCAAGGAAAATGCATCTGTTGTGGAGCTGGAGAGACAGCTGAAGGCAAAGGCCCTAATCAGTGCTGCTGTACCTCGTCTGCAGCATCCCTGGCTTTCTTTGCTGCGATGTCGGGAGGGAGCTCCCGCAACAGTGACTAGATGCTGATTGGAAACGCTGAATCCCCAATGGCATGGGTTAATTGAATGGACATATTTCATTAAACAAAGCCTTCGCCATCTGTTCTGTCCCCATTATGCATGCGAAAAAGAACATATTTCTCAATTACCACAGCGGAGGAAGATATCAATGGGCTTAAATGCATGTAAATAGTCTTTCCATGAGGCTGCCCCACAGCTGTGAAGGTCTGGCATGCGTCATGGCTATGGACTCCCATCACCACCCACTTCTCCACATGGAATAGCTGATTTGGCTTGGGAAAGAGCTGGAAAAGCAGGGGATTTTCAGGGGAGAGCATCCCACATGGGCACAGTGCCGCAAAACAGGGGAGCCAGGCTGTTGTTTATTGGCACTCAGGGCTGGTACAAGTGTAATAAAACAAGACCTGGCTGACAAGTTGGGTTCAGAATGGAAAGCAATGATATCTCACGAGCAGAGGATGAAAAGCCCCATTTAATACAATGGCAAATCCCTCTTGTGGAAGATTTTCCTCCATGCTGAAGTAGCAATTGGAGGACATACTTTTATTAGTAGATGTTTTGGATTGGGAATCCAGAAAAAAGAT
>NW_017729000.1:4839449-4843835 GCF_001723915.1 Gavialis gangeticus | reverse complement strand
ACGCTGAGAGAGAAAGGAGATAGATACACACAAACCCGTTACAATGGTCCGCAATGGTGGAGAAAGTGGCTCGGAGAAAGCGTCTCAGTCCATAAAGTCCGATCATGGGGGTCCTCTTCAGGTGGAGCGGGGTCGTCCGTGGGGGAAGGATCCTGTCGGGGGGGCGGTTCAGGCGGTGGTGCAAGGCACAGCTTCTACATATTCCGGTTACCAGAGCTGAAATTCAGCCAGCTTGTTTTGTCCTCTTCCTTATGTCCTTCAGGAGAACTTCTTTGCCTTTGGAGGAGGAAGTTTCTGAACAGAGTTCTGTAGTTGCTTCTTCACTGCTTTCTACTCGCTCTTTGTTTTGGCAGCGCAGCTCAACTACATGCAAACGTGGTTCCTCTTGATGGACCAGACTGATCCAAGCTGGCTGGGGAAAGGGTTGTCCATCAGCACATTTTGGGTTTTTTTTTTCAAACAAAATGAATTCAGCAGTTGTGAAAGCTTCTGTCTCGACAGCTTTGCTATCTGAAGTCTTCTATCCACAGAAGTCATAGTTCAAAGTAATGCTAGGTTTCTCCCTGCTAATGTGTTTCAAACTTGGGACTGTGATGGGCCAGTAGGGGGCACATCTGCACTGATGGCACCTGGCTAAAAACCAAGCTTTGAGTGGCTCCCCTGGGGCATCTATGTCCGGCTGACCCCCATCCTGGAGCACACCTGCAAGCCTTGGGTAATCGCTGCCACCACCTGGGGTCTGGTCTTTGTTAGGGCTCTGTGCCGCCTGCAGTACACAGACCCTGTAGACCTTGGGGGTGCTTTGCTCCTGGCAGGATAGATCTGGGTGCTTATTATAGCCTGAAGCATTCTGTACAGGAGTGTAAAAAGCCAAGCCCACCTTAGTCAGCCAAGTATAGTGAGATAACAAGGCTGGTCCCTTCCTTCTTAAGCACACACCGTGAGGCGTGCTATAGCAGATAGATTTATTGATCAAAGAGGCATAGGGTGAGGAAGGAATACAAAATGACAGAATATAGAAGGAAAACCCATCTTGAGCAAAACAGTGTAGGCTTCTTGCTTTTTGATATACGACTAAAATACAAGATCTAAATTCCTAGCTAAATTTCAGGGAAGTTACTCACATCTGCATCCAGAGAAATGTGGAGGCCCATAGTCCTTTCCAACCCTCATTTTCTATGAGGCCATGATAGGTTTGTGTGAGTGAGGCCGTGTCTGCAGTGCCTTAACATGGGCATGAAAAAAGCTGGTCCTCTACAGTCAATGGAGGCTCGTCCCAGTGAGGACCATTATTTCATTCAAGTCTATTAGACCTTTGGTGGTAGTGAGGTTCCAGGTTGTAGATCCTTATGCAGGATCCAAACCAAGGATCCCAGGTGTGGGTTATTTTTTTTTTTTTAAGTCTTCTTTAAAATGAATAATCGATGCTACAGATAAGATCACATGCACTTAAAGGAATAGGACTTGTAAATAGACATCCATGCTAATTTGCAGGATTCGAAGTTGCCATTACGCAGGAGTGACAATCATTGAGGAAGCAGGGAACACGTGATGCTATTCTGGGGAGGACAGGAGAGTGCAGATGACCTGCCTGTAACGCAGTACAAGATTTTCAAAATCACCAGGCAGGTCTGTCACCACCTTTAAGACCATGAGCTTATTTGTTCCCCTGCCACTTTTGTTCTCCGTGTTCCCATTAATCATTTTCATTCAATTAAACTCTCAGGCACACAAAGCACATTTCAGCAGCCTCCTTTATTATTTTTGTAATTTTTTTTTTTGTCTGGCAAGAGAGTGGAAAGGAAGTCTGTTAAATGATTAGTTCTGTGTTTCTCACATTTACCATCGCCCTCAGGTAAAATTGCACTGCGCCGAAGTAAAACCCCTGGAAATGAATTTTCGACTCTGACGGACCTTAAGCCCTAGAGGCATTTAAATTCTGGATTTAGCGATGGGATTATTACTTCAGCATCACAGTTAACCATGTCTTTAAGCAGAGCTGCCTGTAATAGCTCTTTTATGATGAGGACAGAGGAAATATCCCTTTTGTTGCCTCCTTTGAACACTAGCTGGGGAATCAAATGTCCCTTGCTATTTAAAATGCATGCTTTAAAGTTTTATTCTGCCCTCCTGTGTCCACCTGCTTCTGACTCTTGTTTTTGCCCCTCTTGACCAGGGCAACTCCAGGATTTCAGGGTATTTCTGTTTGGCTGGTTACTTGTTTTCTTTGATGAAATAGCATTCGGAGGGTTTTTTTTTAAAGATTATTTTTGTTCTTGCTGCTTATTCCTGCCCCCGCAAGGTCTTTAGTATGGGCGTGGTTTGGTATTACTGCTTTATTGCGCAGGGATATAGCTGTTCTGTGCGACTAGGCTGGGACTATAGGTACCGAGGGGTGATGTATGTGCCTCATTCACCTGTGGAAAAGGCAGAGGAGGTAAGGAGCTTCAGGTGAAAGATTGGATCCGGTACCCTTCTTGGTTGCACAGGTGTTTCAGCCCATTAGATGAGGACTAAAAAGGCCAGTTGCTGTGCGGGAAAAAAGGGGGAAGAGGCCAAGAGGAGAAAGGACTTGCACAGAGTCTAAAAAGGACAGGGATTTCTTTTATGAACTCTTTAGGAATAAGCTAGGCCACAATCCAGTGCCAGTTCCATTAGGAGATGTGTCTCTTAGGATACTCCCTGTGTTGTCCTCCCAAAATATCCGACAAGGGCTGAGGTGGAGGAAGCATGTTCCCTGTTAACGCTGCAGTAGAAGCAATGGCTCATGGCTGTGACTGTGCCAGGGAAATGAGGTCCAATTCTATAGAAGTCAAAGGACTCGGTGAGATTACTGCCAGCCAGAGTGCACAGGGCTGATTTACAGCAGGAGATAAATATGTAACTGGAACAGGTTGTGCGGAGACTAACAATACAGTTCAGCGTCGGGCCAGACCTTCTGTTGCCTGATGCTCTAGGAAGGTTTGTGGAGCAAAGGGCTCCCTCTGTCTGGGCAGCAGGGAAACATCACAGCCTTCTCCCTCCTGCCTGCATCCCCGTGGACATGCTCAAGTGCCGACACTGACTGTGCATTAGCGCCGGCTCCGCTGCACCTGGTCATGCATTAATGAACAAGGGGATGTTATCTCCATGAGGAGCTTGAAAGCTGGAGTAAAGAGTTTCTGGGTGGCAGGTGCAACACACACACACTCACACTATGGCTCCCAGGAGTGGGTCTGGGCAGGACAGCACCACACGCACGCACGCACGCATATGCACACAAACATATGTACACAGCCCTGACCCCATGGCTCCCAGGAGTGGGTCCAGGCAGAACAGTGCCACATGTGTACACACACACACACACAGCTCTGACCCCATGGCTCTTAGGAGTAGGTCCAGGCAGGATAGTGTCATGCATGCATGCATGCATGCGCGCGCACACACACACACACACACACACGCACACAGCCCTGACCCCATGGCTCCCAGGAGTGGGTCCAGGCAGAACAGTGCCACATGTGTACACACACACACACACAGCTCTGACCCCATGGCTCTCAGGAGTAGGTCCAGGCAGGATAGTGTCATGCATGCATGCATGCATGCGCGCGCGCACACACACGCGCACACACACGCGCACACACACGCGCACACACACGCGCACACACACGCGCACACACACGCGCACACACACGCGCACACACACGCGCACACACACGCGCACACACACGCGCACACACACGCGCACACACACGCGCACACACACGCGCACACACACGCGCACACACACGCGCACACACACGCGCACACACACACACACACACACACGCACACACACACACACACACGTACACAGCCCTGACCCCATGGCTCCCAGGAGTGGGTCCAGACAGAACAGTGCCACGTGTGTGTACACACACACCCACACACACACACACGCAGCTCTGACCCCATGGCTCTTAGGAGCAGGTCCAGGCAGAATAGTGTCATGCATGCATGCACACACACACACCCCCCTGACCCCATGGCTCTCAGGAGCCGGTCCAGGTAGGACAGCACCACACGCACGCACGCACGCACGCATGCATATGCACACATACATATGTACACACCCCTGACCCCATGGCTCCCAGGAGTGGGTCCAGGCAGAACAGTGCCACATATGTGTGTACACACACACACACACACACACACACAGCTGTGACCCCACGGCTCTTAGGAGCAGGTCCAGGCAGGATAGTGTCATGCATGCACACACACACACACACACACACAGCTCTGACCCCGTGGCTCTCAGGAGCGGGTCCAGGTAGGACAGCACCACACACACACATGCACACATACACATGTACACAGCCCTGACCCCATGGCTCCCAGGAGTGGGTCCAGGCAGAACAGTGCCAC
>NW_017729000.1:4825394-4839397 GCF_001723915.1 Gavialis gangeticus | reverse complement strand
CACACACACACACACACACACACACACAGCTCTGACCCCATGGCTCTCAGGAGCGGGTCCAGGCAGGACAGCACCACACACACATGCACCCTCACCAGTAGTGACAGAGGAGAAGCAAATCTGGTTGTGTTCAGAGCCACTCACTTTGGGCGAGAGCTAAAGCATATTTCTTCCCTTATTTATTTGCTTTATTGATGAGCCGAGTGCCTGGGACTGCAGCAGCGAGTAGCTTATGGGCAGAGGTGACATCCATCTAGGCTGTTTGCTCACTGCTTCCTAATCCAGAGGAAGGTGGGGGTGAGCCACTGGCCAGTCATTTCTAGACTTGAGGAAACTGAGCTGTAGAGTTGTGAGAGTGCAAGACTTGTGCACCACAGAGGAGCTGTCCTTGGTTCTGCTCTTGGCATCTTGTGCCCTGGGTGGAGTCACGTGGGGCACATCTATATTGCCTCTTGGCTGAGCCTGGCACCACCCACCACCAAGAAACACGCTGTCCACTCGCTCCCATCCACCTGTGCCACAGCCTGGCCGTTGGGTCTAATAGACAGTTCAAGGTCGTGAGTCCATGCCCCAGCCCTGCTATCGGGCTCTTATGGGGCATACACGCAAGACCCCCCTAAGCTGTTCACTCTGCCCAACTTCTGGGTTTGCAGCAGAAGCAAATAGGTAGGGTGCTGGTGGTAGTGTGGTTCAGGTTTGGTAGGGATGGCGCCCAGACATACCTTTCACGCCATTCTGCCAAAGCATATAAACACTTACTGAACGTTAAACATATGCCCCCTACAAGCCAAGTTAAGCCCATGTTCTTCTTCCTCACTGGGTTGCAGCCAGTTTTCAAAGGAGTCCGTGGATTTTGAAGAATCCTAAGTCATAGGTTTCCAGTTGAAGACTTGATGCCCAGAATGCCAAGCGAAGCTGGTAGGGTTGTGAATGCACAATGACGGTACAACCCCGCTTTTACCTACAGTCTGTTTCTATTTCTCCTTATGTGATCTGTCTAGAGCATGTCAGATATAGTTGTAAATACCTTTTACTGGCCCAAGTAAATAGTTTTGGAAGACATGAGAGAAGGCTGGGGCACAAGACATCCATTTCTAGGAGAGGGAGAGAGACAAGCCTGAAAGCTTGCCTAGCATCTCTCCCACCTGTTTAGTTGGTCCAATAAAAGATATTACCATGTAAATCTTGCCTCTGGCATATTCCCTGCACTGTCACAGCTACTGCAAGGCTAGTGGACTACTAGAAAATGTCAAGCATTTAAAGTTTATTTTTAAAATGCATGGAAAAATCCCAACTTTCCCGGTAGTTTTGTGTTTGTATACATTCATAGGCAATAACACAGCATTACAGAACAGTCGAATAGACTTCGCAAGCTTTGCAAAAAATCAGGTGTGCTCAGCCATGGGTGTCTGTCTTAGGATGTTTTGCAGCTGCCATTTGGGGACCTGGGAAATCTGTTCATTACTCCAAGGAAGACTCGTCATTTTGGAAGATCGTTAGGGATGAGGTGTTTGCTGAGCTGCCATTATGTATATGCATCCACAGCATAGTCAGCAATCTCTTTTGAGACTGCTTAGCCCAGAATTTATGCAAATCCTGTACGGTGATACTTGGCAGGACAGATGGGAGGTACTCTGGGAATTGGGGAACGAGGAAGAGCAGGGTCTTCCCTGCGTCTAGAATCTCCTTTCGACTACTGTGACATAGCCCTGTCTCTTTTTGATCACAAGAAATGATGTGGCACCTACACCCTGATACTCGATTCTGAAAATGTGCTCCAGAATTTAGGTTGTAAACTTTTGAACGTTGTAACCTCTATAGATGCAAACGTGCTGCACAGTTACTATGGCATCATTTCCCCTGCGTTTTACTCTGTGGTAACTTTACTTTGTAGTAAGGAGAGGACACATGACAAGCTTTCCCTAGCTAGCTGCCTGTACTAGGTGCTGTTGGAAGTGCCTACCTAGGTGGTAGGAAGCTGGCTTGCATTGAGTAAAGTGCTGCCCTTAGGATGAGCTTGGGGGATGCATGACACATTCTAGGCAGCAACTGTTCCAGGCAATATAAAAGTACATTTTTCAAGAAGCAGCGCTGGATCTGAGTGATGTATTATGCAGGAGAGCTCTGCATCATGTGTCTGCTCCATTCCTACCGTGTGGTAAAATATATTTATTCCACAGTAAATGCATCATCTGTCTGCACAGTTTGTACAGTGCTTTGCACACCTGGGCTCTAGGACCCATCCAAGTTGCTGGGGTTTGAAGCAAGAAAAAGAATTCCTGAACCTGTGACTCAAACAGATATAAGACAAGAATTAATCACCATCCCTTGAGGCCTCACTCTGCCATAGTTGTCCTGGAGATGTAGCTCGGGACAGCAAACCCAGTGACATGGCTGGAAGATTGATGTGCATGGTGGCTCTCAGCCCATGGTAGCAAGGAGCATTGCTGAACAGATACCAAGATCGACGGTCTTCAGCCCAGAGGTGACCCTCCCAGCTAGGACAATAGCAGTCAGGTAACACTTTCTAGGTGAAAAGTTGGCATGTTTTGGTGTTTGCACAGATGTGCTCTTGGGCGGGGGCAGCTGACGATGCCGAAGGTCTGGTTATGGTGCATTGGGAGAGCTGGGCAACAAGGCAGAGTCATGTCATTCTCCAGGCAGAGAAATAGGTGCCCAAACCCACATTGGACTCTCTTTAGTTCTCCATGTTCCTCTGAGCACAGACAAGCAGTAGCTCTAAACGTGCCACCCAGCCACGCCTCGGCAAAATAAAGGCTCTGGGCAGCAGTCTCCTCACATTGACTATGCAAGTTCGTATCCTAAAGGGTTGCTCGATGAATATTAATATGGTAATTTATTGCTCCCTTCTGTTCTTCCCCTACTAAAAGTCCGGGGAGATGCTGCAGTCAGGGAAATGAATAGCTCCCAGGATTGTTTTCTTTTCCAGATAAGTGAGCACAGTTCTGTGTGTGTGTGTGTGTGTTCTTGTGCGTGTGCACACAAACGATGCATTTTAATTATCCTCATAAATTAGGAGAAATGTGCATCCGTGCCTGGCTATAAGCAAGAAACAATCCCACCACTCCCTCGCTCTGGCTTCCTCTCTTTGGACCTTACTTTGCAGCCCTCCGATCTGGTTGACTGCAGCTCTCGGGGCATCAGTGCCTTGCCCCCTGGAGCTGAGAGCCTGTACAAAAAGGCTCCCGCATAGGCCTAACCCTGATGTATTTAGGCAGCCCTAAAGTCTTATTGTGGTTCATAGCTTACCATGTGGCAGGAGGGAAGAGTTACAGGGTACCAGTTTCTTGACACCCTGAACAAGAAATTCAATTAAAATTTAGGGGATCACACTATTATTCTTAAAGCTATGCTGATCCTGTCTCCTTGCCTGTATAGCCTCTATCTAGATCCTTCCCCATGCTAGTATCTTGCCTGGCTTCCTGCTACAGATTTAAGCAAATGCATCATCCCGTGACTGGGGTAACCTCATTACTGATCCGCCTCACCCGCTCTTTCCCATATAGATATAAGAAATGGTTCTCCAACTCAGTGAGAAAATATACCTCATGTGCCAACCCTTTGGCATCAGCCGCTAGTTTTGCTAGATGCTTTTAAGACAAAACAGGCTCCAAGTTTAGGGTGCCGTGCTTGCATTCTGCATGAGCAAAGAGTCATTTGAATGTGCAAAGTAGGCAGCCCAGCTGCATCTGTCCCCGGGCCCCCCCACCCTGTTCCCCGCAGCGTGTTCACTCTGGTGGATGCACTCACCTTTGCATTTTCAAGCTGGAAGCTGTGCTGCAAAGCTGGCCCCAGATGGCAGAAGGAAAGGATTTTCACGTTTCCTACGTTGCAAAGGTTTTTCTTATTAAAATGCGATTTTCGTTTACATCTGTCGTCTCATTGGGCCCCAAGCAAAAACCGGAGACACCGCAACACTGACAAGTCAGCTGTGATAAATGAGCTTCCAGGAGACCTTATAGACTGTGTGTGCGCATAGAGAATTCAATGTTGGTGAAAGGTGATAGGCTTGGAAGGCGATTGCATTTATTTTCCGAAAAAATAGTTATGTCCTACTCAGTGATGGGGCAGACTTCTATGGTCACTGCCCTGTGAGTGTAAGGTCTTTCAGGCAGGGACTGTTTTTAGTTTTCTCTTTTTACAACACCAAGCACGATGCAGAACCAGGTTGGCCATTGGAGTCTGCAGGAGGGTTGGTAACATGAAGAGGAAGTATTTGAAGTCGGAGGATTGTTGTTCTTCTCAATGATTTTGCAAGCATTGGTTTCTCTGGCTTCAAACAGATGTTGTATTTATCTTAGAATAAGCTGCTTTATCCCAGGACAAAGTGTAACTATACAGATGTCCATGTTCATTGTCCTGAGATGCATCCTGAAAAATGTTTTGTAGATGAAAAGTAGTAATAGTTTAACCTGGGATATTGCAAAGTACGTCTGTCCAGTTATGCCAGGATTTCATCATTGACTCAATGGGAGAAAAAAGGCAGTACATTCAGCCTCTCACTAAACCCTGATTACAAGGGTGATGCATGCACATGCCAGTCCTGGGGTATTTTTGTTCCAAGATAAACAAGGCATGACTTTTAGCCAGAGATACATGTGATAGCAAGCAAAGGGGGCCAGTTACTATGACGTGTAATAGCATTTTCTTGTAAACTGGGGCCTGTCTCTTGGGAACTGTTGAGTGATTTCATGCAGGTAGCCAAGCAAGCCATAGTAATTTCTGATCACCCGGGCTATCATGCAACCAGTGAGCTAGAGACCAAAGGATCCATGTCACCTTGCCTGTAAGTCATGACGTTCAGCAAGGGGTTGCAACTGGAATTGGAGAAGGTTTTGCTAGAAGCCAAATGCACTCAAGTGGGGTGAGCTTTGAGTTTCTTTCACAAATATGATTCTGGGGCCAAGCAGGCTGGTAGAACTGAGCTAAAGTTTTTCATTGTGCCTAAGTGATTTAGGAGCTTGAGGGCACATCATGCTTTAATGCATATTAGCCTAAGTTACATGTGTGCACCCTTAATGCACATTCAAAATTGTGAATTTAGGCAATTCACACCTAAATTTGATACTTGCAAATGCAGGTATCAAATTTAGGCATGAATAGTTAAATCACATTCATGCACATGTAGATGCGTTAAAGTGTATTAACGCTGTGTGTGGACTGGCATGGGACTAAAGCTAGTGCCAAGTCAGTCCACATACACAGCATTAATGCGCTTTGATGCATCTACATGTGTGTTAATGCGCTTTAACTCTTTGCAACTCAACTATAAACTGCATGTGTAGATGCCTGTCTAAATCTGCTTAATGTGCATTAAATTTAGGAGAACTTAAAATGCACATGTAGATGCATCCTGAGAGCCCTTTTCATAAGTGACATAGGAGCCTAGCACTTCAGCTCATAAATCACTTTGGTTCATGTGGTGGAAGGCCACAGGAGACCATAACATTTGGTGTGAGGTTCTGTACATCAGAAGCCATCGCATTTCACCCAGCCTGGGCTGAGTGCAATAACTTGGGCTTGATGACAGCATATCTTCTAGCCTGGCTCTGAAGACATCAAGAGATGGTGGATCTACCACACCCCTTAGATGTTTATTCCCACAAAGAATAAAGCCCCGCAAATTTACACACCGCTACCTTTTTCTTAGTAAAACATGTCACACGCAGCTGGTTTCCAGCAGCGGGAGCCAGTGAGTGCAGTGCGGCAGAGATGATATCATGCTATCTCTTCCAGGTGCTAATGACCTCCATGCACAGAGGCGCACTGCTGTTTGTCGGGCTCTTTCCAACACGCACGTTGCTGCGAACCTTGCTGGGCTGCCCCGGACGGCATCGCACAGGGTCTTTTTATTTGTGTTTATTTCTAAGGAGTGGAAGGAAGCTTGGCAGCATGAGCCCGGCTTCTCAGGAGGCAGGGTTAACAGAAGGCCTGCTCAGATGGTGTGTTGGACAGATGGCTCCAGGGTAACCCCCAGGGCCGCACTGACTAAAGAGTGAAAACAGCACTGGGACGTGTCCAGCGTGGGCTGATGGCTGCAGAAGAGGGAGGATGGCGACGTGGAAGCCGGCAGTGCTGGAGCCTGTCTGTGATCTGTATCCCAGGGAGACTCGTCCTTCGCGAGCTGCCTGGGAATGCATGACAGGCCTGAGACCCCCCCAGACCATTCGCTTGCAGCTCACAGCTTAGCAGGGGAGGCCTGGGAGCAGCTTGGCATTGCTGCTAGCCTGCATGTGACACCGCTTAGCATGCACTGCCTGAATGTGTGGATAGGCCAATTCTATGCTGTGCTGGGAAAGCTGTGAATGCCTTAATACTTGGAACCAGGCAACACCTAGCAGGGAGGGAAATACGCGTAGGCTTTCTCTCCGAAAGTCGGAGGGCGAGAGGAGAACGAATTATCCTGACCTCAAAATGGCAACTGAAGTCTTTTTTGGCTCATGGGATAATGCTGCTGGGTTTTTAAAGCAAACACGCGTCAACGTGAAGCCGTTTTGGCTAGCCACCGTAATACATAGCGCAACTTAAAATCGGGATTGTGGTGCAGAATTATTTAATCAATCAAGTCTTAGCACAGGTTACTTTCAAACAGAGAAAGCAGCAAAGGGTAGCTGTGCACACAAGGCAAAATGTCTGGCCCTACCTTGTGGCTTTGCACGTGGAATGCCGTGCTCTTGCACAAGTGTTCACAACAGGCTAAGGTTCAAGGTCATTTCTTGTCCATAGCACCACAACCAGTTGCTAAGGTATTTTAGCTACTTGTCATGTATCATTTAGCCAGCAGTTGTCCATGTGCTTTGGACCGAGTTCCAGTCCAGCCAGGGGAGGTCCCTGGTCAACAAGGGAGACTGAGCTGGAATTCAAATTGTGTGGAAGCTCGTTTGCTTCCGTCTGCAGTTCTTCAGGGGTTTATTATTATTATTTTTTACCTACAGGCTTTAAAATGCTCTGGGGTCCCATACAACATGGATTTTTTAAAAGAGATACCAAATGAGGAATGGAAAAAAAAACCCAGTAGCTAGGACTGCCAGCTTGATCCTGAGGTAAACTTTGTCTTCATGATGACACACAACATATAAACTCATGGGCTTCTCTGTGTAGTGAAGCTCCTGAATTAATGTGGACATCTCTAAACTTAATTATTATATGTAATATGATTTTGTGTGTTACACATTGCATAAACAGAGTATTTAAAAAATGGTCCTTTTCTTAGAGAACTCACCATCTAAGTATGTCTATAGAAAAAATGTTCAGGTATCCTGATTTTCAGTTCTGTTCCTGAACAGAAAGGTGATGGGAATTTTTCAGTTCTGTTCCTGAACAGAAAGGTAATGGACGTATTTCTGGGTGGCACTTGCAGCTATTACAATATAACGATTCCTAGAGTGGAATTATTTTTCTCCAGTATCTCCCTTTGGTTTTACTCTAACACTTCCTGCCTTCATCAGAACCGATGAAACTCTGGTCCCCAATCTTCAGAAACTCTTTCTTCTACTAAAAGACCATTGTGTCACTTGTAGCTGGTTTGCATGAGAGGCAAAAAAAAAAGTGGTGTTGCAGAAATCTTCCTTTGTAAAGCATCGAGTGGTTCATTCTGCTGGTGATAAATGTGGGTTAATGCTCCATAGGCCTCTTATTTCTACACTGGTTGAACACAGTAAATATCAGAGGTAATGTGACGTTCCTCCTTAGTTTAAAAGGATGGGGGAGGAAGCCCAAAATGACCTTTTATCTGTGAAAGTGAATGGAAATGGAGAGCGTGTATTTTCCTGGAATCCAGCAGGCAGAAGGCAACCCATTAAAGCTCTTTTATTAACCAAATCAGTCCCCATCCCAAACAGGGAACAATGCTGAGAAAGGTCTCGCCCTTAACTTGCTACCTGATACCTGTTCCCTTCCGATAATTTTTATGAGGACGTCAGCTCCGTGTCTAGAGGACATATGTGCGTGCCATAAGTCCTCTGCCACCACTGGCTCTCAACGATGCCAAAGAGATGAATTTGGGCAGTCGACCAGCCTCTCAACCACTGATCCCATCCTTTCCCAGTCAGAGATGAGGGGCCATGAAGGAGCAATGGCAAACATGCTGACGTGATGGCGATTGATGGTTAACGTGGCATCTTTTGCCAGCATGAAACACTCCCTTAAAAAAGAATAAAGAGAAGAAAAACAAGACTCTACCACAAACCAATGCCAATGCCAAAGAAGAAACGAATTGGGCTTTTCATCACGATACGTGGAAGAACCTGGGCCACCAAAGAGATGCTTCATGTCTTCATTTTCCCTGGGACAGTCTGGCCCCCGTACGCTGCACTTCCCAAGACATCCAAGATCAAACTTTTTTGCCCCACCAAAAGAAACGTATTCAAAATTGACAGCAAAACTTGAGGAAAACTAACCAGTGCCTCAGCTCTGGGTGAAGAACACAATTGTTTCATTAAAGAGAAGGTGTCACATGCTTGTTTCTTAAATCCCATTAAATACCTGCTTAGCAGCATTATTGATGGGCTTTTCCCCATGAAGACTGAGCTGTTAAGCTGTTCCTAGTTTACAGCAAGAGGTTAAAGGATTTCTCAAAAGCTCCCAATGAAAGCCATACTAACTGGATTAACTGCTAACATGGGTTTAGGCTTTGAGTCGGATTAACCCCAATTGCTCAAAGTAGGTTCCTCTTGTTCCTCTTTTTCTCCTTTTCTTTTCTTCCCTCCCTCTCTCTCCCTTTCTCTTTTTTGTTCGTCAAGCTGATCAGAAACAGGGAACAAAATAAGCTTCTGCGACGGTATTTCAACAGCAGGATGCAATGCGCTCACAGCCCTGGAAGGAAACAGGCTGTTCTGGAGACGTGCGCTATGAATGCAGCAGAGTCAGGGAGTCAACAAGTTCCTTTGAATTGAAAAACAATATCTCACATTGTAACGTGATTCTGTATTCATTTATTAGGTCGTAGAAGAATGCATCATGAATTATGATAGAGGGGAGAGGGGAAGCATGTGTAACTGTGTGGATAGAGATTGGACTGGGTGGCGAGAGATGTGGGCTCTCCTCCAGCCTCTGCTGTTACCCTGCGGGGTGAATTTGGGGCAGTGAACTCTGTTCCTCCTGAGCCTCAGTTGCTGCTTCTGTAAAATGGGGTCAATGATAATGAACTCCTTTATAAATCACTTTGCAATCTGTGTATGCAAGGGGCTAAGCATGTTAGGGATTATTACTCCTTAGTATACATGGGGTCAAACAAATAGCATATATCCAGAGGTCCTTAACAGGCAGAGAAAGACTCAGGAAGACCTCTGCTTCTAGTTACTTCCATGAGGGTAGATGGGAATGTAAGTAGTTGGTGCATTTTTCCCCTCCTCTCACTATGTTTCGGTACGTGGCTCCTTGGCACCATGGCGAGCTATCCCATCAATGGGCATCTCTGCCACACGCACTCACATGGAGCTAGTTTGTCCCTGCTGAAGTTCGTCGCACTGTGGGTGTGGACAGATAACAATTATACTGGTTGTAAGCAACACTGTTTTACTGTGGATCACACCAAAAGAGGATCTGGTTTACTGTGGATCACTTCTTTGTCTGTCTGTTCATATACCAAGATATGTGGCGTTGCCCACAGTAGCTTTAGACTGGTGTGGGTGAGGTTTGTAACCCCTGAAAGGCTGGTGAGCTCTTGCACAGTTCTGCCTTTCCCCTCGCGAAGGGTGGATGAAGTTAGAAATGCACCCGGGCACCATCCATATTTTTTTTTCTCTCCCTTTTGGACATCTGAAATATTAATTTGCAGAATTCCTTATGATTTGGCACTTGGTGTTTTGCAGCCCGGTGCTGTCAGATCCGCTTTATGTCACACGGCAGAAATAACGGCTCCAGTCCCTGAGGCCTGCGTAAGATTAGCCAAGATGGGGGAAGGGGGGGATTAAAAATAAATCCAACAAATGAAAGAGCCGGGGTGAAGGGAGGCAGCTCAGGTGGACTGAGAACAGTCACCTTGCGTGACGTAGTGCTGAGGATCGTGGGCACATGATGGTATGACGCTTGGGGGCAGGTGGCTGTAGCCACGGCCTCAGCACTGCAGGCTGTGAACTGAAGTTTTGGGGACAGGACATAGGTGGTCATTTTGTCCTTCTGAAGCTGGCTGGAGCCCTGTATAATTGGAGCACCCTTTGAGCTTCTCCGACTGACCCTCTGCCTCTTGTGTTGTGTTAGCAAATAGCAGATGTGCGGTGCAGCATGCTACAACCCCTCCTGGCCTTTGGCTGGATCCTCACATGTCCCCCTGGGCAAATGCTATGCAAAAGGCCTGTACTTAAGCTTCAAAGAGCTACACACTCTCAGGAGAAGACATAGTCTCAAGATGCCAACTTTGCCACCTTTAAAGCCACCTTAGATGACCAGAGTGGCATAGATGTACTTCAATGGAGAAATGAGCCTTGTTCTTTCTAGGTCTCATACCATGGCTACTGGCAGGGTCTCTCAACTATGACTAGTTCCAGTAAATGAATCATCTTTAAATTTGATGCTTTCTGATACTCTCCCGCCCAATGGCACTGGACACCTCTTCCACTTCCCAAGTATGAAAAGAGAGGCTCTTTTCTCTCTCCCGTCAACAATGAGCATCACTGCTTCTTGTGCAGTGGCTCTCTTATTTGAGCTCTTTAATGTAGTCTGTTCCTTCCCCCCTGATGCTTTGGGTAGGGGGGCATCGTTGATTCCCAAATGGAAGAACTTCAAATAAAGACTCCTCTCTCCCTTCCCAGCCAACTAGATGCCACAATAGCACATGGCTGTCGTTGCCACTTGGCTGGGGGGGTTGTCTGCTTTGGCTGGTTTTACAGTATCGCTCTCTGGAGATGAGCAGAGCCCTCATCTGAGATGTCTCCAGTTTGCTAGTGCTCGAGGAGACCAGCGGGGAATGTTTTTGAAGGAAAATGTTTCGAGTCCCATGCCAAATCAGCCAAATTAACTGAAAATCCGTGAGACATTCAAGAACCAGATGTGGCCCTGCTACCAGAAAACATCCTCCATCCCTGCCTGGGGCTTCAGAAGCTTCCAAATCCTTTGGCGGGCATCCTACGTGCAGGCCCAAGCCCGGAGGCTTGGGGTTCGGATGCCCCCGAGTTTTGCTTGCCCTCAGCCATATGGCCACAGGAGCGAGCTAGGGAGAGGTCTCCCAAACTGGACGGCTCCCAGTACCGTTCTGGGAATGCCATGCCTCTGGGGCCTTAATGCAGAAGGAGAGATGGCCCTTTATATGCCCCTTGGGGAGACAGAGTGAACTTCCCTCTTGCTGGTGAGGGGCTGCAGAGCATTTAAGCCATCCCTTAGCCCTGCTCATCACCGCTGATGACACTAGACAGGAAAACTCCCAGCATATGGGGCGATAATTATCATTATTTAGCAAATGCATATCGGCGGAGCCAAGCGATAGCCTCCTCGGTACCTGGGACAATGCAAGAATGGCCACTCTGTCCAGGGAAGGCTGCATGGATGCTCCCCCTGTACCACCCCTCTCCTTTAGCATTTTGGTTGCCTCTGCATGTAGAAAGGTAAAAAAAACCCTGCCTTTATGGTGAGCTTTTGTAGGAAAGGGCTTTCTCCATTTGGTTTTCAGCCTCTGATGTTTTCAGCCCCTGTAATTGGTTCTCTCCTGATCGTTTCAGCAGTCACCTTGCTGGCTTCTTGCTGACGCAGCTCTTGCCGGTGAGTAATGAGCTGGCACGTTCGGAGTCGCCTTGTCGATGAATTAATCTCTGCGTGGAGGGAGCGGGTGATTGCCGGTCCGCTAGCTGCCTCTGGCATATGGGAGACTGGAACACCTGTCCATTCAGGAGGGAGATGGATGTTTGTAACAAGTCTCTCTTGCTGTGTTAACCTAAGTGATAGTTTTCCTCTTTTTTTGCCCCAAAAGCAGGGAGGATAAAATCTTTTTCTCCCCACACATTGTTGTGTTCCTCATTAGAGCTGTAAGACAGACAGGTTCCTATCAGGCTGGAGGAGCCCAGCTCATTATTAACTTGAAGCCAAAGGTGCACGGGGTGTTTTCCACGCTATCAGTCCGACGAAGACATCCCGCGTGAAAACACGGTGCCTGGGCAAGCAAAGAAAGGCGATGTCGATGGGGAAGATCCGCCCAAGGAGATAGTTGTTCACAGAGCATAAATGACACTTAACTCTCTGTCCCGCTGCAAGGCTAGGGCTAGTCGTGGAGCAGGGAGGAGAAGATTCCCCGTGCAGGGGTTTTCCTTTTTCCACCTTCAAGCTTAGGTGCTTTCGCTGAAGTGGCCACATGTGGGAGCTCTGCACTCCAATGCCAGCAGTTGCCTGCATTTTGACCTCGTCTGCTGTGGCTTGTTACCCGTCTATCTGATTTCTATGTCTCCATTCGCTAACAGCCCCTGGTGCTCATGGGGCAATGCTTAAAGGCCAAGATGTACCGGCAGTAATTTGAGGGCCCAAGGCTGGAAGAGCAGGGGATGCTGCAGATCAGGATAGAGATGTGCTGGCAGAGTCAAGTAAGGTGCAGCAGAGGAGGTGGTGGAGGCTCTGCACGGACCTTGGCTTTGTACCCTCACCTCCACTCCTTGCACTGGGCCCCCCCAGGGCTGTGAATTTCCCACTTCCATTGACACCAACTTCTCTCCTGATGATAAAAACGAAAGAAGGAGTAGCGTGACTGGCTTTCATAAAAACATATTTCCATTCCAACTTGGGAGAGACCCCCAGGCCTTTCCCTTTTGAAAACCATCCAGGTGCATCGGAGCATTTCCAAGGCAATTTGTTATCATTTCAAAGATTGATCGCCCATAATAAACCCAAGGACAGCCAATTGGGTGCTGTGCCTTTCCTGCATAGATCAGTATTATCCCATCTGTAGCCAGCAGGTACCAGAGGGCTTTTCACAATGTCGCTCCAGCTTTGTCTCTTTAAACTGAACTAGCTGCTGCAATGATTTTTCAATTGGACTTTCATGAATGCTGAATTACAACGAGACTGTCAGCTGGAAAAGCACACGAACCCCACACCAATACCTAAGGACATTATTATGATCAACAATGCGTCTAACACACACATGTCCAGTCCAGCATGTCTACAATGACTGTCTTGCTCTGTTGAACTGCTAAAGTATTTCTGGCTCTCAGAAGTATTTAAATGCTCCAGTGACAGATGCCCTAGAAATACCAACAGACAGAGCAATGGAGATGGAAATGGACTCCCTGAATGTTCATTCCAGGATCTCTGCAGGCGAAAGATTGTTTCACAGTTTTGTAAATTTAAAGCTAAGGTTTGTTGGTTGCATTTTCCATCATACAGCGGCTATGACGTAGGGAACCATTAGGTAAGGAGCTTCTAGCATCCAAACCAAGGGGGCAAGGAGGGGAAGATGCTTCTGGTCTCCACCCAAACCCAATTGCACCAATTCACCTCCCAGCAATCTGAAGAATGACTTCACCAGACAGGTAATTTTGAATGGATAGCTGACTTGGATCAACAACCGGCGAAGTCAACACTTTGATCTATTTGCAATGTGCCCAGCTGGCGAGACCATGACACGCTCCACAAGCTTCATTACTGCCAAGCCCGAAACAGTTTGACACCTGTAAGGATGAAGCAGATATTCACTTCATGCTCCACCGCAACAGGCAAAATTCCACCCCGATAGACAAGGCAGTGAATCAGCGGGTAACTTCATTATCACCTCGCACAGCCTCATTGGGCATTGAGGCGTGGGAGAGGGGAGTGAGACCTCTTCGGATAGAGATGCTTTGTGGGACCGACAGCTGCAAAGCTTCAAAATCTCCAGACCTTGCAGTAGCAAAGCCTTCACTTAAGTAGGGCTAGGATTACTAAGCAAACTTACTCATCTCTGCCCATATGCTACCCATCGACAAATTCTTTGCTCAGATGGCGGGGACATCAGCCAGAGCGCACAAAGGCTCATCAACCATGCATTCAGCACCCCCGCATGCCTGTGCCAGGTTGGTAGCCAG
>NW_017729000.1:4788778-4820394 GCF_001723915.1 Gavialis gangeticus | reverse complement strand
GCACACAAAGGCTCATCAACCATGCATTCAGCACCCCCGCATGCCTGTGCCAGGTTGGTAGCCAGTGCCAATTCTGCAGGGATGGCTCTTAATTGACAACTCCTGGTATTGGCTTTCTTTCCTCCTCACTGGTCACGTCTACACATGTGCACTTACTGCACAATAACCAAAATTACCCGCGTGTGGGAGTCTACACGTGCATGCCCATACTGTGCAGTAAATATGGTGACTTGAGCATAAATTTGCATCAGGCAGGTATCTAATTTACGCCCAATTAGTTACTGTGCAGTAACGCACAGGTAGAAGCCTTACTGCACAGTAACACTGTGTGTATGGACTGGCTTGGGAATATCTTTAGTCCCAAGTCAGTCCACACACAGCGTTAATGCACTCTAGTGCCTGTATGTGTAGGTGCCGGCCTATTCCTGCTTACTGTGCAGTAATTTACTGCATGGTAAATTTAAGCCAGTGTAAATGCACATGTAAACATGCCCAGTATGGAGAAAGCTCCATTCAATTCACGCTGGAAAAGGTGAGAAGTGAAGTTGAGTGGGAGCATGATGTGACCAGGTACCAGGAAATCCTAAAATTTTTCCAGGAAAGGAAACTATTTCACTGATCCAACACGTTCTCAGGCTCTCCATCTTGAACCTATTTACTGGCACATGCCTATAGCTTCTTTAAGCAGCGGCATGACATTATTTTTTGCATTTGGGATGTCCTGAATAGGAGTAAGTGGGCATGTTATGTTTGCATGTCGGCACTTGCCACCCTGTTCAGTCAGTCTAGAAATGCCCTGGGTGTCTTAACTCAAGTTCAAGCCTGGTAAGAAAATTCTTCCTTCTTCCTGGCATGCACAGGCATTTCTTTTGTGAACCCTGAGACCTCTTCATTAGGGAAATCTTTCCAAGCTCCCCAGCCGGGGTTATGATATGTTCAGCACCACCATTATTTTACTGTCTTAGGGTTACCAGTATCACTAACACGTGTAAGTGAGCACTGAGAAGTGAGCGTTGAGAAGACAGGGCCAATGAGGGGGGCGCTTTCCTCTTTGTGGGAAGTTGGAGAGTTAGTGGTCTTCTGACTCTTGGCCCCTCTTTCTCCACCTCCTTTTGCAAGTCCTGGGATGAAAAAGGACATGGGAAAAGCCACAGTCTCACCCCATTCTGTCACTCCTGCCTGCAGTCTTGTGAAATACATATTAGGCTGCCATAAAACTTGTGTGCAGGCAGCATGGAAATGGTATTGGCAAAGCTGTAATGGTGACAGGAATTTATGACTGCAGCCAGGTGGACTTCTGAGGGATTGTACCTGAGCTAATAATACCTTGCTGCCAGGCACTGTGTGTGAATAGATCATTTTGGGCAGGCAAATATTTTGGGGCTGTTCCGCGGTATTGTATTCCCTACATTGTATTTCCCTTTTCCTTTGAAAGGTTAATATTTTAGTTCTAACTGAGATGAAGTTTTGTTGCTCATTTCACCTGTTAAAAAAAAGAGGCAGGTTTACAAAGACTAAATGAAATGAAGTACAAAATTCCTTCTTTTTTTATGTATTCATTTTTCCCTTGAAAGCTACAGAATCAAAGGTCTTGTAGACCTGGATTGGGGCCAGACTGCACTGGCAAGTCAAGCGATTTGTTCCTCGTTGGGTCAACGGAGAACTCGCCTGAGCAGGTTGCTTGTTTCTTAAACAAGAAAAGAGTCAGAAGAGAATCGACCAAGTGACTTGGTGGTGTTGAAAAGAGAGGACAATGAGCGCTGGCTGGAGCCAGGTGAATGGTAGGCAAATGCGGTGCCCTGATTCAGGCAGAATAGCTCAAAATGGGATGATGTGTAGGTAGCTCTTACACTGAGACCTTTCAGATGGACTAACACTGTCTTATTCATGGATTGTAAGGCTGGGATTATTTTCTTGTGTTCCTTTGCCTTTTGGTCCAAGTCCACCTGTTGTCTCCTGCCTGCACCTGTAAATCCACTGGGGCGGGTGACATTTTTTGGCTTGGTTTTTGTCCAGCAGTTAGGTTGGACCTTGGCTATGGTTCCTGCAGGGACAATAATAACCATGGATCCTCATTTTTTCTGATTTTTAAAAAATCCCCAATTTTGGGGTTAAAAAAAGTAACCAAAAATCCACGTTTTTCCATTATTAAAATGAAGCAATGCTAATACATAGATATAGTTTCATAAATTTTAGGGGCAGAAGGGACCTATTAGATCATTGGGTCTGACCCCCTGATCTGGGCAGGAAAAAATATCTATATCAGTATCTAGATATAGATATCTCCTTGGGACAGGATCTCAAGGTCCTGATATCCCACTATATCTATATAGTGGTGTTTCATTTTGACCACAGAAAAGTGTGGATTTTGGGTTACTTTTTTAACCCAAAAATTGGGGATTTTTTTTTTTTTTTAATCAGAAAAACCAGGATCCCTGATCATAACAATGCTGGCAGGAGAGAGACAAACTGAAGGGAGGGGGCATCCTAGTCTGAATTCATCCCTGTGCTGTGCAGAGGCAACTTCCGGGAGGAATCCCATAGTACTGAGTCTGGTCGGGACTGCTGGAGTCAGTCCTTCATACATGTTAGAGTAGCCTTCATCTTCGTTAGTACTGCAATGGTTCCAATGGGCCAGGGTTCATAGGCTGTCTTCTGTCCCTGGAAGACTTCCCACCCATTCTTACTAAGCCCCTCGGTGCCATTTGCGCTGAAGGCTCCTATAGCATGGAAGAAGGAAACGCTTGTCTCTTCTCTTGTCTCAAGCCTGCTTCCGCTTTCCCATAACTCACTCCCTCTGTCCCACTAGCTTTGCTTTGCATCTGGGGCATACAAAGGTTAGGTTCACCCTTCCAGCGCCTAATGGATGACAGCTATCGGCTCCTCTTCTCAGCCATCCTGACAAGCTGGGCTCTTCTAAGCCTGGCATGGGGGGACTCAATCCTTGCCAGGTTCAGCTGAGGGGAAGGCACCTACCCGGTGCACAGTGCCTGCTGACATGTTAAGAATAACTAGTGCATGCTGCTCAGCATGACACACGCTCCGATGCCATCAGCAAGTCACTTGGGATGGCTGTCTATAGGAGCAAGGTGGGTGATGAGGCACACTCTGCAGTGCCACGTGTGGGAGCAGATGCGGGAAGAAAAAGAGTGGGGGAATCTCTTGCCCAAAACCTTTCCTGTTTATTAGGAAATACTTGCTACAAAGTTGGATTTAAAAGGGGATGTGGACTTTTTGCAGCCAAGACTAGATGTATAGTTTATGTCCTGATCTGTTCACTGGCGGGACATTAGTCAGCCCTTGCAAAATGAAGCCCCGTGAAGCCAGGACTGTCTTGTTCAATGTACTTTTCATAGCCCCCCCCCGCCAAGAGAGACAGTCCCACAAGTACCTGTGGCACCAGTTTTGCTTGTCCACAGCTCGAGGGGCAGTTCCCCCCAAACCCCTGCACCGATCTCCTTGAAACTTGGTAGACTTCATTCACTCTTCAGAGTCTACCACTCCTGAAAATTTCATTTAAACTGGACAAAAAACAACAAAATTAGAGATACTTTATTGTTTCCCCATTATACCCTATGGCAGGATCTCGGAGGCGGCTCCAAGGCAGCTCCGACCCACTTCGGGAAGCCGAACAAGGCCAGCGCCTCGACCCGGATGTGCTGCCTTGGACCCCGAAGCATGCGAAGCTTCTCCTGATCCGAACCTCTGTCCGAAGCCTTGCACAGCCCTACAGCATAACCATGGAGAGACAATGGGGACTTGAGCAAAGTCAGCAAGATCCTTCCCCCATCCTAGCACACTCAAAAGTCTGGGCACAATCCTCTGGGTGGTAGATGCTGCCACTAGTTTCATGTAAACAGTTTTATTACTCTGTTTGACCAAGGACTCCATCAGCTGCAAAGGCATCTCTTTCCAGTGGAGCGGCACAATTAACATTGTGCTGAGCCAAAATGGTCTATGTAAAACAAGGGTGTTTTGCATAGAAGTAGCCAGAATCCTTTACAATATTGCTGTTAATGTTCTGGCACCTCTTGGAGGTCACTCTAACCTAGGTGAGGTCCCTTTGGAGAAGACGGTAGCTGCGGATTGATGCATTTTTTGCACAATACATTCTCCGTTGGCTGATATGCTAACCAGCCACTCCTTCCTGCTGCTCCTTCTAATGTAAAATGCATTACATTCTGTCATTTGTTATTTAAGGTTAGACAGTAAAATGTCCAATGTTTTGTTGCATTTTCTTTTTTCTCTGTTTAGTGTTTTGGACCTCAATGAAGCATGTTAAGATTGGTCTCTAGGCTGCCAAACTGGAACTTAACAGAAGAGAGCCCATTTCTGACTCATGCCCCTGATTTTGTGTGTGACTGTGGGCATATGACTTATCTCCTCTCTGCTTTTGTTCCTTGTTTTGACATTGGAGTGATAATGCTCCCTTTGGGTTTCTTGTCTGTTTAGACTATTTTTTCTGAAGCAGGGACTCTCTACTGTATTTCCAATGGGGCCCAATTTCAGCTTGGGTTGTTAAGCAGCACCATAATATAAAAAACAAAATCATTAGTATCATCAGCATCATTGGCAGTCCCTCAAAGTCGAGGATGATGTCCATCAGGCTTGATGGGTTCTCAGGTGACTGAAGAGCGTGACTCTGGATACACACATTCTTTGGTAATGGGGGTATGTTTTCACGCAGAGGAGTGGGATTTGCAGCCTTGAGTTGGTCTCCTTCTCCTTCCTCTGGTGCTGCCATTCCGCCTCGGTATCAAGCCGTTGGACCTCAAAGTGGTGCGCACCTCAGTGGACCAGGTGGCACCACACCTAACAGTCAGCAGCTTGCTCCTCCCAGCTGTTGGTGTCAATGCCTCCATGCTTGAGGGTGACCTTGAGTGTGTCTTTGTACTGTTTCCTTTGGCCACCCTTTGAGCGTTGGCCAACAGCGAGGTGTGAACAGAAAGTCTGGCATGAGAGGTGGTTCTCAGACATCCGATCTGAGTATTAGTATCATACAGCCATTGGAACAGAACAGAACTGCAGATACGTGGGAGCACTTTCATCTGATCCTTGTACGGAGACCCGCAGTAGAGAACCTGGTTCTGATCGTTGGTGCAACTCCCATCATTGGCAATGCATAGGGGGTGCATGCAGGTGCACATACACCCCCTGAGCATGGCGGTGAAGCCCCTATGAAAAGGCATCGCCATCACTACTGGTAGTGCCTGTGGGTGGTGCCACTCGCTACCCCTGCCACTGACACTGCAGGCGGTTCGTGATCGCTGCTGGCTGCTGTCGCTGGTGGCGTCTGTGGGTGGTCTCTGACTACTGGTTGGCACTCGCAAAACCCCCTCCACCGCCAACAGCATCGTGGCTGCTTGTGGCAGCTCCACTCTTACTGCCACCACACTCCTCCTGCCAACCATGCCGCCACCACCTGCCAGAGCTCGCCATATCCCCGCACCTGCCGGAGGCATGCAGTGTGCATGACTCCAGTTGCTTCAACTGATTTCTCTCCAATATATTTGGGGTAGAATCATAGAAAATGAGGGTGGAAGGGGCCTCAGGAGGTCACATCTAGTCCAACCACCTGCTCCAAGCAGGACCAGCCCCAACTACATCCCAGCCAAGGCTTTGTCTAGCCAGGTCTTAAAAACCTCCATGTTTAGATGCCCATTAAGTAGGCATGGATCTAACATGCACTTGGAACCGTCTATTACTTCTATTGATGATCTGTCACTTCAGGGAGTAACAGATCTGGAGGAGTTTTCTTATTTCACATCCACAGGACGGAGTTTTTCTGATCAAACAGTGAAGGCGTATAATGTTAGGTAGACCATGAATTGCCCTAAGTCACTTTCTGAAGAAACCTTTTGAAATATGTTGGTGTCTTCCAGTGGAGAATTCACCTGATGGTCACCCTACAATGACACTCACTACAGTGACGTGTTTCCTTGTGGACCTCATGATGAGGCTGGAGTCCTCCCCATGCACACGCTTCCTGACAAATGGAAGACCAGCCACTTCCTAAGAAATATCAAAGCCATGCAACAGATACATCTCCATGGTTAGCTTTTGCTGCAAGACTCAAAAAAATGCTTGAGATGGCTTTTGATCGGGCAAAACAAGAGTGATACTGGGGGACGGGTTAAAGTCATCTTGGGTGTTGTACTTCCAAGGGGCCACCTGGATTTTGCAGATAAGTGCACAACCCCCTCCCTTGTTTCTCCTCTATAGGAGTTCCACCTCCTTTATAGTTGGAAGGTTGAATCTGAGAGAAGTTTGGTATCAGACTGTGCTTGGCACAGCTCAAAGTGTGGTCCATGTTCATTTTAATACAAAAGAGACTAAATTAAAGCTTCAGACAAGAGCAGCACTGAATGCAAGGAAATCTCTTTCCCTGTGCAGGAAGAAAAAGCAATTACATTTGGAGCACCCCGGAGACTTGCTATCTTTGCTGCTGATAGGAGGAAATCGACTGCTTTAAAGGTCGGTTTCACAAACAATAATATATTTATATAGCAATAATCAAAGGGGTGCAGGCTCTGTCCCTGGCAGCGCTGTCTTCCTCATGGGGACCCATTATCTGATAATACTAAGAGTGTTTCTCAGAGCGTTGGGCTAGACAACAGCTCAAAAGTGTCTGTATATGCACATTTTCTTTTCCTTCCCATTGATAGCAGACCCTGTGTACGTGAGAAAGGGCAGGCTACCTACAAAGCAAACCATTTAGGTCTTGATTCAGCCAACAACTCACACCTGGGTCTCAGTTTCAGGGCAGATGAGGAGCTTTAGTGAAGTCAACCAGACCAATCATGTTGCTTGACATGGGGCAAATCTTAAGTGCCATGCAGAATACCAGCCCACCCTGTCTTTGCTCCGTTGCGGTGTTTGTGCAGGACACAGCGATCCAGAGAACAATCCATGCAGCTGGCTTGATGCGACTGTAGTTGACCATGAGCTTGGGCAAAGGTTGACCTGAGCTTACCCAGTGAACCCTAGTTTCTCTAGCCAACAGCACACAAAGAAGTGTTGCGGCTAGTATCACGTCTGGCTGCCTTCAGCTCCTCCCTACATGGCCCGGCAGCTGTTTGCAGCAGGGTTGGCTGGAGACAACCTTTGCCATGCATCCAAAGTGAGACACAAGCTTTTCTTAAAATGTCTTAACTGCCCAGCCATTCTGCCCCAGTCAGCTTCTGATTTTAATTTCAGCCTGAAAAGCATCAGGCTGGCTCTGTAAACATCCATTTGAGGACGTTCCTGGGATTTTGACGGAGGACAGGCTCTTTCCAGTAGCTGAACCTGCTGTTCTTTGCCAGTGGTGTGAGACAGAAATGAGCTGTCTGTGATTTCCATGCACGACATGTTCCTGTAACTATAGTCGAAATGATAGGACACTGATTCCTTCCTGTGGCAATGTTGACTGTTTTCTGGTCCTGCTCAAGTAAGCTATTATTACAATGCAGGTTCGTTCTTCCAGTCATTAAATCCCCAGGTTGGCTAATGCTAATGAAGGGATTGCTTCTTTGGTTCATTTTTTCTTTACCCATTTGCACTGGAGTTCCTGCTGGGGGTGCCAATTGTCATGGACTTTTGGATCAATGTCAGCGGTCAAGGCTTAAAGTGGTTTGACCTCCCCCGGGCTCACAGACCTAATGCCAGGTGGGTCTTAGCTGCATCTGTCCTTGGTGAGAGATTGGCATCAGAAGCACAAGATCAGCTATGCAGAGACTTGTTCAGGCTGGGTTTGGGTGGGAAGATGCATTCCCTTTTCCTTTGCTTCCTTACCTGCGTAGCCACCTTTTCAAAAAAGTAATACCCAGCACTGGATCAAATCTGCCAGTGCTACCTTGGACAGCTCTGAAATCATGTCTTTGATGTTCATGACCATCCAAACCAAACTTATGAAGAAATGTCTTATCAATATCAATGCATGGAAGACTGGAGCACTGAATTATTCCCAATGGCACGGTGATGTGTGAGCAAAATCACCTCACTAAGGAGGTGGGTAGATGAGAGAAACAAAGGGAAAGAGCTGTGACCCGATATCACCAGGACACGCTTCTTGATGCTGGAGCTATTTGCCGCGTCTGCAGTTGAACGTGAGGACTTTGGACTGGCCTCCTTAGCCATCTCCAGACTCACCGATGACTCCCCCATTTACTGGAAGACTGTCCTCTTTGTCCCAAGGGGCTGCCATCACCTCCAGCTTACTTTTCCCAAAGCACTTTGCATGGAAACTGCTTTGCTTAAGCTCTGGACCTTGAGCCAGTCTCTAAGGTCATGAAAGTTAGGCTGACACTTTCATGAGGGCAGGTCATCCACGTCTGCCATTGAGGGCTTCATCCCCCTTCGTCTGAAACATCTGGTGCTGGCACTGTCAGAGATATGATGCTGGATGAGGTAGACTACAGCACTGATCCATTCTGGCAGATCCTATGTTCCCATCTGTTCCTACTGTGAAGCCATGCTTTAATGTGGAACAGAAGGAGAAGGCTGGCAGCTTATCTTCCCTTTTTCAGGGTTTGCCCTCTCTGTTGTCTTGGGCTATTTATTCAGAACAGATTTTGTTGCAGGTTTTGTCTGGGAATCACCAAGCTGGGAACATGATTTCCCCCACCCCCCCAGCAGTGTATGCCTGGCTGCTATGTATCCTTTTCCAGTTCCATAAAAGGGAATTATTGCTCCTTCATTGACGGGGCAGGGCATGGTGCTGGGGGTCTGACCACCATATGTGTGATTAAAATAAGAAGTTCCATGGCGATGCTAAAAATGGCTGGATTCCCAAGGAGACTGCAAAGGAACACGCTCCAAAATGTCTCTCTGACAGCGTCTTCCTGCCACCTCCACCCCCAAGTGGATACACAAAAATAAATACAGACTTAAAGTACATAGAAATAAGTCCGTTCTTCTTTTCTCTCGCTCCTTCCTCGAGGAGTCTTGTGTTTGCACTGCCCTGTCACTCGGGTCTCTATCTTTATGTTCACTTCACAACATCAAGCCTTCCAACAAAAGCAGCAAGTTTTCTTGCAACTCTTGACCTGGGCGTTCGGCAATTCTGCCAGACTGCAGAAAGGTACTGGACCGCCAGACACAGCTTGATTTTTCCAAGCTGAAAGCTGTTTCCAGGGACTTACAACTTAGTATCATAGAAAATGAGGGTTGGAAGGGATGTCAGGAGGTCACATCTGATCCAGCTACATAATCCCTTAAAGACCTCCAAGGATGGAGACTCCACCACCTCTTTGGGTAACCTGTACTAATGCTTCACCACCCTCCTAATGAGGAAGTTTTCCTAATATCCAACCTCAACTTCCCTTGCTGCAGCTTGAGCCCATTGCTCCTTGTCCCATCACCCACCCCCACTGAGACCAGTCCAGCTCCAAACTTCACTGCCTAAGATTTGCTCCACTTACCAGATGGCCAGGAAAGAATGACTTGTCTTTGCTGTAGTAATATCCCAATAATCAGGATTATTCACCCATCTCCATGTCCCCGTAAGTCTGACATACAAGAGGCCTCTCTCCTTTACACCCCTTGGGAATCTATGGGGGAGGGGAGTAAAGCCACAACTTCAGTGGATTCAAGTGGCAACTCTTGCTCTAGGTCATTAATCCCCGTGACGGGAAGCCAGGGCATTAACTGAGCCTTGGCAATTTAGGGTCAACCACAAATCACCTAGCACAGATGCTCAGGGAAAGGCCTAAAAAAAATGACATCTGGGAGTCAGAAGGTTTTGAGGAAAGCAGCACTCCACGCCCAGGGTTAGGCCACGGCATTGACCATCCATTCAATCACAAGAGGTTTTTTTTCAGGGAAACCAGCCAAGGTTTCCTTAGTCAGATGTGCGGTCGCACACCGGGCTTGCTGAAGAAGCCCTCATCTGCTACAGCTGTGGGGTGCTTTTACTGAGCTTCCGCTTGGTTTGGACCCCAATATGGTGCCATTTTGTACTTTGAAAACAGAAGCTGCCGACTGTGGCAGCGAGGACAGGTTTTTAAATGAAGATGGCACGCATTGTATCACACGACACCGTGAGTATTCTTTCATTACTCTGAGAGCCAGAGCCAAGTCTCATCTGCTCCCCTTGGATGGCACGAAGGTTGCCCGCAGCTGAGAGCAGAACGTGGGCCAACGATTCAAAGCGGCCAACATCGACACAAGCAGCTGGACCTGTACTTGTTGGAGCCGTGCGTATTGCTTGCAAGGAAGCTCCAAGCCATGTGCTACGCTCCCCAATTTCGGGCTTTGTTCCAGTCCAGCCCAGTCAGCTGTGTCTTGCTCTGCTCAGCTTTTGCCAGATCTGGTGCTGAACGAATGCCTTAACTTTATAGTCAGGTTATTAAGAGGTAAAGTCCCTCTCTCTCCCCTACTGCAACTGGGCCCATGCCGTGGTGGGGATGCTTGTGAGCCGTTATGACGGGACAAGCTTTGCTGGTGGGAGGGAATTCGGCTATGGACGGGGTCACCCAACTGAACAGACTAAGCATAGTGGCCAGAAAAAGCCCACTTTCCAAGTTTAGTGGTTCGGTGTGAGGTAGACAGTCCTACCCCACAAAAGATATTTTTGTCGGAAACATAGAGGAAAAACCATGCCAATGTGAGGGCCAGCTCCAAGTCACCAGTACTAAGTTTCAATCATTATTTGGCCGATCCTACAGCTGGCCCAGTGCAGGTGTTAACAGGCACAGTGGGCTCCTTTGAAAGACCTGGGGCTTTGCTAGGTTGCGCTCTGGGGAGTGGCCACGATATTCTTGCTATTATGCAGCAGAAAGAAGCATGGCAAAAAGCAAAGTTGTTCTTAATTTCAGGAATGTCAGATTTTTTTCCCCCCCATCTCAGATTTTGATGTTGAAATTCATGGTGAAACGGTAAGCAACAGCACAGCGAGCTTTGTGCGACTGTTTCCAGGGGAGGATTGGAGTTGCTTTGAAAAACAATTCATGCAGCTCCGGTAACTACATGGATTTAGTGAGGCTGCATTGGGATTTCATGTTGCTCACAGCAGCAAGGTTGGATGCCATCATTACACTCAAAAACTGCAACAAAAGATGCTGGAAGGTTGTTGTGCCAGCCCCACGCACATGTTGGCTGCGAGGCATGTTCCAGCCCCCATCAGCTGACACGCATGTTGCCAGGTATAAGATGCTACCTGGAGCACATGCTGATTTGTAGAGGAGCAGAAATATCCACTTCACTGAGGACTTCACAGAAGTAAGACAATTATCATCATTAATTCATGCCCATCACTGCATTTCACTCCTTAGTTAGAATATGCAGGATTTTTCTCCCCCTTATTTCATATATCGGTGGTGTGAGTGAGTGAATTTAAGACAGGTTTTAAAGCTTTATCTCATTGAATTCCCTTGCTTTGTAGGTTGCGTTTAAATTCCAAATGTGATTTGGAGACCGCCTTCAGGGGTTTAATTAGATTTATGGAAAGAACAAAACCCTGGAAAACAGAGGCGGGGGGGTGGTATAAGGGAGATCAACTATCCAGTCATACTTGGCAGAAAGGATGCATTGGTTATATTTTTAGCAATTCAGATTTTGGATGTTATAAAGTTTTCACATGGGACAGTCTTGCTGTTAGGCTCTGTGGTTCAGCGTACATTGAGAGCATATACATTTATTTTAGAAAAACACTTAGCTAGAGGGAAAAGACTATGTAGCGAAAGATAAATTATGCAGATAATGTTCCATTATGTGCACAGAATAAAAAGTACAAGGGACCTGCATTTCCCCAGGGAGGCACCTCTGAGACAAGAGACTGATGCAAAAAAAAAAAGAATAAGTCTCAAATCAGAAATAGTTCTGGCAGATTTTGCTGGGAGGGAGAACAAGTCTGAATGAGCAAAAATTGTACCCAGAGCAGTTCCTTCCAACTCAAGTTGGTTGCATCACTTGCTGAGGTCTCCGCACAGACTTTTGAGGACAATGTTTTGATCCTGAAGGTATTTCTGCCACTTGTTGTTGGACCGGAGGAGGCGGCAGCTGGAGAAGTGTGAAAAGAATCAGTGCAGCAAACAACTGGCAGCATCTTTCCCCCCAGAGCTGCCCTTGCAAGCCTTGAACCTTTTAGGAAGGATGCGGACACCTGGACCTCTTCCAGTCCAGCCTGTCTGTATATGCATGGCACTTGAGGTGTGTTGCATGCCCTTGCAAGGATTCTTCCTGGGTCTTAAAGGAAATGCACTGGGTATTGCATAGGTGGAGGAATAGCTGGATATTGCCTGAACAGCAGGACCAAGGGACTTTGCCTCTATGCTAGTGGTGCTGCAGGTAACTGCAAATACAATTAATTTATCTGGCGCTGCTTCTTACCTCTCTCCTCCTCCTACCTTGTAATAACAGAGCCTCAAGAATTTGAAGCTTTTGGATGAATCTTTTATGCTCTGGTGCCCTTCAGAAGCGGTTACTCACCTTCCCACCCCTTAAACTGATCCCCCCCCTTTTTGATGCCCCCTATATTGTTCTTTCTTCCAATAAGCACTGCTTGCTTAGGTAGACAAATTAGAAAAAGTGAGGTTTTCCTGCCAGCTGCAGCCTCCCAACAGGCTCCATTAGTTTAGGGAGGAGTTCTTGAATTGTCTCCAGCTGTAGCTCATAATCAACAGCTATCTCTCACGAGACACGGCCCCAGGTTCTTGGCTCTTTGTCTTGCCATGCAAAAGATGAGGTGCCGAAGGGGGCACGGTGCTCTCCGGGATGTCCAGAAGGCTGCTGCCGCTTTGAAATGCTTCAGTGCTAATAGGAGACGAGGCAGGGCAGGGTGTCACCTCAGAGACTGACTGTTTCCAAGACCATACGAGTTTTTGTAGGCAGGAGCCAACTTCGGCAGATGCTAGGGATGGACCGGCAGAAAGAAAAATATATAGGTGGGAAATGAACAAGGGGAGGCTGCTGGGGGAGAATGTGGGGGGCTGATTAGCTTAATTAAGACAGTGAGAGCCAAATTTTTGGCAAGCCACTCTGATCCCCTTCCCCTGCTTGTTCTGCTGCTCTGCTTTCTGCTTCCTGACCCGTCTGCTGCTGTGTTGGAGTACGCAGCCAGTCCAGGGAATGGGAGAACAACGAGTAGTTCTCAGTGGGGGCAGATGACAGGACAAGGAGCAATGGGCTCAAGTTGCAGCAAGGGAAGTTGAGGTTGGATATTAGGAAAAACTCTCTCACGAGGAGGGTGGTAAAGCACTGGAAGGGGGTTACCTAGAGAGGTGGTGGACGCTCCATCCTTGAAGGTTTTTAATGTTTGGCTCAACAAAGCTGTGATTGGGATGATCTAGCTGGGGCTGGTCCTGCCTTGAGCAGGGGGCTGGACTAGATGTGACCTCCTGAGGTCCCTTCAACCCTCATTTTCTATGGTTGTTTGAGTCCCTGTTGAGGCCAGGGTTAATGCAGTGCAGTCGGTGGATGAATTCCTGTACAGTGATTATTTTAAAAGAGCTTTGGTTTAAATATAGCCACTCTGAAGGGAGTGGTGGAGGGTCCAGGCAGGCTACTGTGTTCTCCCATGGCCTTGTGTGTGGGTCTGGAATCGGTGCTAAATGAGAGATGAGGCAAGAGTGGCAGGTCCTGAGCCCTTTACCTATGCTGCCACTTAAACAAGTATAGGTGACCACTGTGTGGGGGACTCTCTGATCTCCTAGGCACTGTCCAGGCTCCCTGTTGCAATGTTACATGCTCCAGGACATGCTTAGGAGCACACTCATACCACGAGAATTAGAGATCCTAAGGAGCACGCTCATACCATGAGCTCCCGACAGCTGCAGCTCTGCATCAAAACAATAACGGTAATCAAGTCTCATGCCGCAGGACTTCAGGCAATCACCTCCAGAGGTTGGGAAGGATTTTTTTCCCCCCAGTGCGCAGTGAAGCAGAGGTATTCCTCCCTCCTCCCTTCCCTGGGCGTAATCTGCAAGGCAAATAAATACCTGAGAGGTGTTGAAATTAAAAGAAATAACATGATTTTTAATGTACTCGTGTTGTTTTGGAGCCAGACTCATGATTTATGAATGATGTGTGTTGCCGGCACTCGGATAAACAAATGCTCAGCGTAAATACAAGCATTGCATAGTAAATTAGACTAACATCATCTAGCTGCAAACCAGCCTGCTTGCCTCTACACAGGGGTCTAGCCAAGTCAGGAGTGGGGTACTGTTGTCTTTTTTTGTTTTTTTAAACGGTCTTCTTTGCACTGCTACCACTTATGTGTGGACCCGGCTTAGGAAGAGTCAGGGCAGGTTCATTGCAGCATCTGAAAATGTTCATAGATCAGCAAATGGTATGAGCAGCAACAGCACAGCTATGGCATGATACAGTCACATTAAGATTGATATAGTATTGAATCAATACAGTGATTACATTTGTAAAGCATTCTTCAGCCTCAGAAGTCCCTGAGGTATTTTACAAACCACAGGTCAAATCCCACACTCCCTGCTCAGTGATTACACATGCAAAGCTCCTTGTAGAAACAAAAGTAATGTTGCCTAAGTAATGCCTGGGTGGGGAAGAGAATGATTTAGGATAATTAAGACCACGACTGTTATACAGTAAACCCGGGAGCTGGAGAACTCTTGGTGAAGAATTTCTCACCTCCTTAGACTTGCATAAAGTGCCATGAGAAAATATAGGCTAAATTCCATGGCTAACTCCCAATGTAATGTAGTAGTTTCCCTTGGGGCCATAGGGCCTTTGTACATGCCACGGTTTTTGACCTTTTACGTACTCCAACTGCATGTCTGTTTGCATGAGCGGGATTTCCGAGTGCTTTCAAAGTCTTTCTTGTGCATTAAAGTAAAACTCCTCAGACATAGTTTAGTTTGGCTTGCTGGGAATTAGTGTCATGTCCATGGATCTGTTGTGTCCACCAGATGGCTGTGACTTTTGTAGTTCACCGCTCTGAATTATTTTCATTTTCAAATAGCTTCCACTTTTTTTTTTCTTGTATGGTTTGCCAGCTCTCTGCAGCATGGGCTCGGGGCATGAGGTACAGGGTGGGGAGCCCCAGGCTGGGGGGAAGAGGCAGGTGTGGGCCGTCCCGTTCTCCTGTGGCACCAGCTGGATACTGTGCTTAATTCATTCAAAAACCTAGTGCATGCAAACACTGATGCAATGCTCCAAAAGAACCAAGTTTAAATTTTATAAATTTATTTAATTTTATGAGGATTAAAACCCGTGGTGTGTACAGCTGCTCATAGATTCTTCAATGCTCAAGACTAGAGCTAATAGAAATTTCCCCATTGGATTTGATTAAAGGAACAGCTTTTCAACTGAAATGGAGGAAACACCATTTTGATTGGAACCTTTCCAGTTGTTTCAGTGAGAAAAAAAAGAAATATTTGTGAGTTTGTTCCTTCCCCATCCCTGCCCCCTTTGTTCCACTTTATATTTGGGAGAAAGGAGGCAGCAGAAGAGGTGACCAAGACAGAACAAAAACTGAAACCTGGAAAAATCCCAAGAGGAAAAAAAAATCTCATGCAAACTTCTACTTTTGGTGGAAAGTTCCAGTTTTCAATTTTAATTCCACCACCTCCTGTTTGGTCCTCCCTTTTCCCCAGCCATTTTCCTAACATTTCAATGATTTTTTTTTTAAACAAACCCAAAACCTATGATATTAGACTGAATAGTCCTTTAGAGAATGTGCTGCTGGGTTTAACTGTACACCAGCGGTTCTCCATCTTTTTGGAGTTAAAGTGCTCTTCCTTAGACTCAAAGCACCCCTTGGAAAATGGCAGCTCTTACTTTTCACTCATTTTTGATTATGGAAAAATAATGGAGCAATTCTTTGGTTGCAAAAAACTCAGTTCACAGGAGAACAGAATATTTTAACACAATGAAATCTATTCCTATCTGTCTGTTCCTGGTTGTATTTGCTGAGGTTATCCTGTGTTTGCACTGTACACCTAATACTGCTAACATTTGCATGGTTTTTAGGCATCTGTACCAAGTCGAATTCACACGTGCAAGACACTTCCGTGCGTCATATGTGTCTGGCACTTGTGTTTTGTGCTTGGAAATGCTTTCTCTTCCAATTGCATCTGGAGAAATAAGCATCCAAATTAGAACATGGCGCATAAAAACAGCTGCTTCTGAAAGAGCGCTCGGGTCTGTTGTGGTCAGATGGAGGGCATGGGTGTTCAATTAAAAATAAATGAGGCTTTTTATTTAACAACCATACCAGTGAAAGGGAAGATTTTCTGGCATCTGCCTCGTAGAAGTGACCCGGGTGCATGAGGGTCCTCCCTCCAGACTCCTTTTCCAGACCTGCTATTGTCCACAGTGGAATTTATTGGCACTGACTAGAAATCTTTCCTTTGTTGCTCTGACACAGTTGCACTGACAGCTGGGTTTTTTTTAGGCCACCCCAACTGGTTATGTGTCTGATGAAGGGCAGTGGCAAATCCCATTTTAGGGTTTCGCTGACTTGAGGAGTTAAAGCAACTGCACTCCTGGAGATTCAGTACTTCTTTGCCCCCGCTCTCCCCAGTGTCTGCAGGGCATGTTGCTGGCCTCCTGTTTAGTCTCCTTATCAAACTTGATTCACACTGTTGCAGAAAACCAATATCTGCAGAAAACCAATTTCTGCAAATCTATCCGGAGGCGGGAGGGACAGGGGTAGAGACTTGGCAAAACAATGGATAGAAGAAGTATTAAGCAACAACTTCTTCAGTTGCTGTAAATTAGGATAATGTTTTGCTTTGCAAGAAAAAAGCCCCCTTCTCATGTTTATATCCCTGTATATGTAGTGTATGTAGTGGTTAATAGCTATCTGTGACCAGTGCGCTGTCTATGGCATCATTGCAGGTCTGTGCTATTTACCATGAAAGCATGTTTCTTCAAGGCTGCATTAATGGGTTCTCGCTTAGATTCTCATTAAGTGAGTCTTGTGCTCTTGTTTCATGATATTTTAAAAGCAGCTGGTGCCTCAGGGAAAGCCTTTGAACAACGTCGTATTTAAATAATAGTCTAATCTACCTCGTCAGCACATGGTGTCATCTGGATTCTTCTTCCCATTATTTTTTTTTTTTTATTATTAGTAATCACAAAGGCATTTTTGCATTGAAACAGAATCCTTGTTTCTGAAGTGGTCTTAGAGAGAGCTCAGACTGTCTTACGTTTCAGAGCCTGATCTACCAGACTTGCCATCGTGATGTCACTTGGGTAAGTTTGTGTGTTTATAATGAGTCGTCATGCAGCCACGGCCAATGTTGCAGGTTTCATTGCCCCCACACATGTGAGTATTCCCATGCATTTCAATAGCATTACATGTACCAGGGATATTGGATTAAAATGATGATGTGCTTTAAAAGTAAATTTGAAATGGTGCTGCTTATACTGAACAACAGAATTAGTCACCTCTCTATGTACTGCTCCAGTTCAGCAGATGGAAGGGACTATCAGGGTTTTAAGTCTAGATAAAGCCTTATTAGGTTGAAAAGCACGAGCCTTTCATTAGATGACAAAAGCTGGCCAGCTCAGGCTCAGATCCTTAAAGGAGTGGAGGTGTCTGACTCATTGACCTCAACAGGAGTGCATGGCTAGGGACCTCAGCCTGCATTCCTTATTCTACCAAAAATGTTCTGCCTTTGCTTCACAGATCATAGGTAGTCGGGACTGTGATGGGAGAGCTTTAGGTTCTGCCATGAGTCGGCTGATGGTACACATCTGTCTCTTGAGTAACCAACACTCAGCCCTAACAGGGACCGCAGCAATTGGGTGGCCATCATAGAGTTCAGTCTGGTTGTTCTTTGTCCTCTATTGATACGAAACTGGATGCCTTTATGTCCTCTGTTTTTCTTTTGAAGAGAAAAATAGAGGCCATAAAGGCATTGGGTTTCGTATAAACAGAGGACAGAGGACAGAGTAGCAGAAAACAGGAATGTCCTCTATGATGGCCATCCTACTCGGAGAGTAAAACCAACTCCTTGCATGATGGCACAAGTACGTGGAATACAATAAATTGTGTGCGCCCCAATCCACTCTCCTCCAAACAAACCACTAGGTAATACTCGTGTATGGCCTTTGACAAGAAACGAGATGCTAACGGCATCTACACAAGATGCTAATGGTGCAGTAGACTAATTCTACTGCATATTAGCACAGCATGAAAAAAAGTACTAATGCGCAGTAGAATTAGTCTAGTGTGCATTAGCATCACTTAAGAAGTGAGCGCTGTCGCTGATGTGCAATAGCACCAATTACGGCGCATTTAGTTAGGACCTGCTATAATTGTGGCTTATTAATGCATGTGTACATGTGTCCACTATGTACTATATAGTGGAATAGTTCAGATCATAAAAAAAATGCCTGACTTATATGGGGAGCCCTCAGAAATTAAGTCTATTCTGTCCAAAAGATACCTGAATTTCAATAGCAGGTTAAAAAATAGCATGTTATAAATAGTGCGCTGCCCTATAAACAACAGAGGACTTTATTTCCCAGGCCTGTTTATTCAGTCTTTCATAATCACTAAATGTTAAAACAACACCCCCCCGATGTTAAAAAATAAAAATAAAAAAGCCGCCATTTAAAATTTAAAGGAGATTCCTCTAAGTGGTTTAACAAAGATAATGCTTGGTAATGCAATCTGATGGTGGGCCTCTAATTGCATTTATGTCTACAATGCTAAAAATAAATGAACAGTCCACGATGAAGTTATCTGGAATTAGTGCACAAACACTAACTAACTTCTAATCGTGGAGGCTCTGCTGCTGTTCTGTGGGGGTTTCATTTGGGATTGTGCCGAACGCCTAGGCAAAGGCCCATACAGATGTGTACACTTATATTTCTCCTGTAGAGTAATAATGTAGAAGAAATGCTCGTGTCACTGACATTTTGCCTCTCTCTGCCTGAGTGTCTTGTATTCTTGGGCAGCGAGGAGAGAAATAGCTTTGACTTCTGGTTTTTCATCTCCCATGCTCCAAGCCATGATAAAATTTGCCAATTAGAGGTGGGTGCTTCTACATCTCTGTTTTGGTAGTGGCGAAGAGTGCAGTGGGGAGCTGGGTTTTTTCCATTCCCATTCTGCTGCCTTGTAACAGATTTCAGTCCTTGAGACTATGTCAGGAGTCTCTCTCATTAGGATAAAAGTAAGTGGGTGCATCTATCTGCCCAGAGCCTACGTGTCATTTCCTGCAACTTTGTTGTTCCCTTTCTGAAATCCCACTTGCTGAAAGCTGGTCACACAAACAAAAATAGCTTGTCCCGTTGCCCTTCGAAGCGCAGCACATGTGGGAGGACATGATTGCGCAGCTATCAGATGGTGGCACTGATGTCTGTTCCCTGGCAGAGAACAGCGCGAACAGCTGCCGCGAGCCGGCGACGGCCCCGCTGATTCCCGAGGCAGCTGAAACGTCAGGGAGGGAGGTGCCAGGGCACTGGGTGTCAGGAAAGAGTGGCTGAGCTGCTGCTGTGCCTCTTTGGAGGGAGGAAGAGCCCAAGTCTTCAGTCCCCTGCTTTTCTGCCCTGGACACAGGAGGAATCCAGACTTTAAAATTCCTGAATCTCAGCCCTGCCATGGACAACATCTGTCCACAGCCCCTGAATCCAATAGTCCACCAACTACCCTACATGCACGCACACCCCTACTTTGCTATGGCCAAGGGTTTGTCTGTGACAACCACACCCAAAAACCCTTGTCCTCTGATAGGGAAGATGGCTTCAGCTTGTCCCCAGGTTAGAAAGTGTGAGGGCCAGCTCCGAGCAGGCAAGCTCAGGGCAGAAACCCACCAATTAGCCAGTCTCTCATAGTCTCCATAATACATCTGAACTCAGCGACTAAATATTCGTATAATGGGTTTGAAATGCAAAGTGCTATGTCAGTGGTGCTGCGTGACCTTCACATCCTGAGTCTGCATATAGCATGTAAATACTCCATGAGTGCGTCTACACGTTCATTAATGCACCGTTGTTACTGCGCATTAAATTTAGTACTTGGATAAGGTCCCTTCCAGCCCCTAACTATGAAACCAAGGACTAAATCAACACGCAGTAATGCATGCTACTGCACAGTAGCACCAACACACAGGTTTTTAGTGACGCTTACTGCGCAGTAGCCTAATAACACCGCACAGTAGTGTATTAGCACAGGTTTTGCCTGGCACGCTACTGCACAGTGTTATTAGGCTACGTCATTAGCGTCATTAAGCTACGTAGCATCATTAGGTTACGTTATCAGGAAGTGTCTCATAGATGCACCGCGTGTGCATGTGCATGTGTGTGTGAGTGTTTGTGTTGTGCCAGGATTCACCCCCACCCACCCCCACCCCTACCTACACCCACTGCGTTCACTGGAAACAGTGGCTTTGTGTTCTCTGTTTTTTTGAAGTTGCATCTTTCTTCAGAGGTTGAAGGAGGAAAAGAGGAGGAATAAATCACTCCATACACTTGTCACCCGAACATTGGCAAAACCAGCAAAGGAGTTTAAATATAGCTAAACCGTTGTGTTTCCTGTGAATAAACTCTCAAATACTTGAAATAAATTGCTTGTCCCTTGTATCATTGCTCACTCCTGGAATGATTTATAAACCAATTATGGAGGGAATTTTCTTCTCTTTCATCGGTCTTATAGATTATGGGTCAATTATGTATTTTTCTTCTTCTAGCAGGCATCCTAGTTCTGCGGTGAATGCCTGCACAGGCAGGCCGGGGTGAAAAAGCTGATGATTGCCTCTCAGCTCCACGTAGCTTGTGGCACACTTTCCAAATCCTTCTGCGTCGGGACAACGCTGTCCATACATCACGCGTTCTGCTTGGCGTGTCTCCTTATCCTCCGGGATATCTACTTGAAAGCAGAATGTTTCTTTCTGTCAAATGATCTTCTGCTTTCCCTTCCTGGCCTGATACCATTGTCATTTTTGGTCTGGCTCCTCTTTCTATGGAGGGTTCATGCATGAAAGCTTTTAAGAGATTGTTAGCTTTGTGTACCATCAGTTAGGAAGGGGCTGAGTCCTGATGTAACAGAGCTTCCTCCACTGAGGATTTGGCTGCAAGTATCCACTCTTGCCAGTTATACCAGGGTAAATCCACTGACCTCAGTGGTGTGACATGGGTGGAGCTGGGAACTTGATTAGGCCTAGGAGGCTGAAGTGGGTGAAAGAAGGCATTTGGACGGCAGGAAATTCAAAAGGAAACAGCTTCATCAGCAGATCATGGCCTCTCCTGCAGTGCTCAGCAACCATTACTGCCGTTTAAGGGCCCTGCTCACTTGGGGTTGTCTGCATGTCACTGGATCATGGAAAAGTAGTTGGATTTTCTTGTAGATTCAGGCCTGGGCTCCCTGCATCGCCTTTAACTCCACCTCTTCCTTTCTTCTTGCAAATAAGAAGTGCAGTGCCGTCTTCCTCAAAATTGATTCCAGATCCCATGGCCTGCCCTGTCTGTCCCCCTTAGCTGCAGGGAGATCTACCCTACGACTGTGGAGGGGTCTGTTAAATTAGAGTTTTGCGTCCTGTATGTGAAACAGGGATACGAGGGAGGGGCTGATCTCAGATTTGCTAAGGGTGGGGCCTGATTTCTTTGCACATCTCAGCAGGTGTCAATGCCTCAGCCTGGTAGCTTTTGAGCAACTCTGTTCCCTTGAGAGAGCATCCCTTTGAAACCAGCGGTGATTTGTTTGACTTCTTGATGCCCAGGCCTTCCCTGCCGTGGCATTATGTCTAAATCACTCTGAAATATTTGCAGAGAAGTGAGTTATTTTTAGCCATTCCTTTCCCTATCTTGCTTGCTTTTTTCTTGTGGCTTCCCAATGAACGTAAAACAATGCGTTTATGCAGCGAGCATCCCGATAACCAGGGGATCAGACAATATTCATCAATTATAACTTGATGAAGTTATAGGGGCATTTGGAATGAGTTTTTAATTGAAAGGAAAATAACCAACCCCGCTGGCTACATTTGAAGTCCATGGAAGTCAAAGCAATCGCATAAGAGACCAACACCAAAATACGAGAGAATTTGGTCTTCAAAACTTTCCACCTCTCTAGCTCCGGAAACATTGATTTCCATCAGGCCAGAGGCTCCCTTAGGGAGCCCTTTCTTGCTTTGCTTTGTCTTTGGATAACCTAACACTGTTCTTTAGGAGGTTGAATTAAAACCCTCGCAGCGATGGATGCCCCCAATATTACGTGTCTGAAGTTGCTTTGGTAGACATGGCTTCCCCCTGTTCAGAGCGGGGAGCTCTACTTTCTTCCGGCTGTCTGCTTTGCTCGCGTTGCCGTTTTCTAGCCCTCACGAGCATTTATTGTTTGCAGCGAGTTGCTGCCGCACTGCCAACAAAATAGCCAATGACTCCATTTGGCTGTTTTTAATCAGCCCACTGAACAACTTGAGCCAGAGATCAGGTCCATGCTACAAAATGTTGCCAGGATAGCTATGTTGGCTAGGAGCATTTAAAGAAAGAAAGAAAAAAAAACCCTTGCACCCTCAAGCTGATGGAGCTATTGCAGCAAAACCCCTGGGGTAGATGGAGCTCTGCTGCTGCGAGTGTTTTGTTGGCTTCATTTATGTTCTTTGGGCAGGGGGTGTAATTGCACTGGCAGGAAAACACCTTTTGCTGGCATATGCTTCATTTCCACTACTGACATAGCTGTGCTGGCGTGGTTATAAGAACAGAGGCTCTTCCTGTATGGACAAGCCCAGACAAAGGCTTTTCTTTGGTAACATGTCCCTTTCCAGCCTAGGAACCCGTCCATGTGTCATCGGACCGAAACACACAGCTTACAGAAGAACACGATGCAATTAAACGTGGCCTCTCACCCTCCTTGATTTGTCTTGCTTTCCCCACTTGTCCTTCAGTGGGGAGTGTGGTCCAGGGTAGTTATGACAGTGCAAGCTATTGAAAATGTGGGTCTGTGAGTCAGATCGTCTCAGGATGACAAGGACCGGTCCCTCTTGTTAAAAGGCAGCATCACTTGGCTTCGCCCTTGCCCAGTTGGAAGCATTTCCATGCATCGGGACTCTGGGGAAGGGTCCCTTCTTCAATGGTTATGGCCACTGAGAGGAGAATACAGTCCTCAGCTTGGCCCAGCAGATCTGCCAGGTGTAAAATGTAGGTGTAAAGCCAAGTGCCAGTGCAATTAGACAGCTGCCAAGCTTGTTGTGCCATGCAGCTGCGACTTTCCAAAGGAACCCTTCAGTCTTAGCAGCCCAAGTCGTACCTATTACACTCGCACAGCATTTGAATAACCCTTAATACTGCACGGTGCAATTCCCTTCAATTCAACAGAGGTTCTCGGGGGGCGGGGGGTTAGTAACTGAAAATCAAACATTTCAGCTGGTTGGCTGAAAATTTTCAGTAAACTCAAGTATTTGGCTGACATATATCAATGTTTATGCTTTATATGATATATGTGTGCACGCGCACGTGTGTGTATAATCATATGTATATATGATTACACATGCGCGCGCACACAAATTTTCCTGTGCCAAAAGAAACAGGAAAGAAGAAAAAAAATTGATGAGAAATGAAATGTCTTCCTTTTGGGTTAAAAATATCACAGTGTGAAAAAAGAACCAATTTCCTAACCAACTCTGTCATTCAGTATATTGTTTCACTGCCTCAGAAGTTAAAGTGATACAGGTTTTGCTCGAATATGCCGGCAATGTTAAGTACATATAGGCAGCTCAATGCATGTGTAAAATAGGACGACTGTTTTCCCCTGAAAGATGCAGCGTTTCAAGCCTCCTTGTATTGAACCCACAGTTCAATCCAAGTCTCCTGGATAGGAGTCACTGAGTGCTCAGTGCCTTGGAAAAGTTTCCATGCATGGAAAAGGAAGAAGCTGCATGCTTTTTAAAACGACTCTATACCCTCAAGGATCATCCTGTAATAACAGCTTTGTTCTAACTTCCTTACCAGCTTTGACTTTTTGTTAGAATATCTGTGATATTAGGTTTTTTTTAATTGTCTTAGTGCTGAAGAGCCATAGGCACATACAAGCCCAGAATAAATATTAGGTCCATGCCCTAAAGAGCTCACGGTCCAAAGCAAGAACCGGCAGATGGACAGAGACCGGCCAAGGGGGCTGCACAAAGAAACAAGATGCACTGTTGAGCCCGAGGCAGTGGTCTTGGCACATGAGTATGTCTCAAAGCAAGATACATATACCCATGTATCTTGAAACCCCCATGAGTTAGGAATGTAATATCACTGGGGGGAAACAAGCCACAGTAAGTGCTTTGCCTGATCTCACCCAGAAAGTTGGTCTCAGTTAAGATGAGCGGCTGAATCCCTGGCTGTTTCCTGCTTTGACCACTACAGCTCTTTCTCCTATTACCTCACTAGATATTGTGTGCAACTAAGGACGGGGCCCTATTCCTTTGCAAGTCTGAGCTCCAAAGTATTTGATTATCAGATAATTGGATGAGGGACAGCTGGGAGTACTCTGTCGGTTCAGAGCCTGTCTTGTCTTGTGCTTCGTTACAGTGATCACCTAGACAAATGCCCTCAGCGACAGTCGCACGTGGCCCTAGACACGAGAGGCAGTGGTGTGACTAGCATCTGTCCCCTCCTCCTATCAAGCAGCGATTTAAACTTCTACAACTTCAAGAGATGTACAAAAAGGTTTTCGATGCAACCTCTTTTGCGGAGCAGGGCAGCTCAGCTGGTGCCATCGTCAGCCCCAGGACTGCACTGCGGCATCAGCAGTGGGGAAGAAATGAGAATCTTGTCAAAGAAATATTGCACTTAACTACGTTGGCAGCCTTTGGGTGGTTAGAGCTGTTTCAATAAAACTCCTCTCATATAAAATTCAATCTTTCGGAAAGGGAAGCTATAATACGGTTCTTCCTAAGCAAGGAGGCATTTCTATCTCATTGTTCTGTCTGCAGAGCACCCTTCCCGCTGACCTTCTGCACGCAGAGAGATTCACAGCAGCGAGGCTGCCCAAGGCAAGGCTTTGGTAGAGGAATGGGATGCCTTTTCAATAGCTCTCTGGGTCAGCTTGGTTTGGCTTGAAAGCTGCTGCCTCTGCCAGCTGTGGCTTACATGAAATGAGTTCTAGCGCTTTTGCTTTATCCCTGGTGTGGCGGCGCGTCCACCTCATCATGAGCATCCCAATGAATAGCCAAGAAGCCCATTCGGGAGTGAGAGATGGCCTCCTCCCCCCTGAGCCCCATCGTGTGTGGGTGGACAGTCTGATGAGGCGGCTTGATGCAGTATAAGCAACTATCACATACTACTGAGATGTCTTTGGCTTCCTTTGGGGAGCATCAACCTGGTAAGGCTGGTAACTGTCTGCTCGCGCAAAATGGTCCCATTGGCCATTCTCTCCTCACTATTAGCGTGCGTTTTGCTTTGGGTTTACGGTCCTCAGTCTTCTCTCCTCTGAGCAGGCAGTTTGGCTTAGGCCAATTTCTCCTGCAGTGAGATGAATTAAATAAATAAATACAAGTAACTTTGTGATTAATAAGTGTTAAAACCAAGAGTGGCATGGTAATAAAACAGCGAAGGTGTGGAGCCTTCAGGGGAATCCAGTGTTGCTTGCTGCGCGGCTGGAATAATGAGGCCTGCGTTGTGTGGTCGTGGAGTTAATGCATTTGATGTGGGAAGAATGATTAACAAGGCGTAGCCCTCCCCACGTTGGCAAGGGGAGCAGGAGACAAATCGAGGGGACGTTTCAGAGATGCATAACCCCTGTGGGACAGAAGATAAGACCTTATGTCTCAAGCATCCAAAAATGATGATATGCTATGAATACCTTGCCCCTGTATGGCATCTGCCCCTCTGAATATCATACTGCTTCTTAGCAAGGACCTCTGCAAATCCTCTTGCAATATATCCAATATCCATATATCCTCTTGCAATATATCCAATATATGATGTTTCCTGCCATTTCCTTAGATGCAGATTGATGCAATGGGTCAGTGCTTATAATCTGTGGGTGCTGAACATTTTTTTTTTTTGGATCGACAGGTGAGTCCTTAGCAGAAGCTAGCTCAAGGGCTACGGTGTTGTTTGTTTGCCTGTTAAGGTCACGGTTTTGGTTGTCCTGATAACTACAGATAGATGTAGCTGTAGTTAATTATAGTGAGGCCACAGAAATGTAGACTGAGCCACATGGGCAGAGACAAAAAGACTCTTATGGTCTTATTGCCAACCTGTTCATTTGGTTTTTTGCCCATCTGGTAGGTATTACCCCATAATTGTGAGCATGACATCACCAGGCTAAACATGCATGATTGGCTGACTCCTGATGGTGGGTCTTCAGGGTGCACGCTGCTGTTTTGGAAGAGGAAGGCGTTAAAGTAGGTTTGGGCCAAAGCAGAGGTAAATTGGAGGGGGGCGGGTAGGGAAGCATGTATTTATTGAAGGTCCTGACTGGTAATGTGGTGCATGATTGATTGTCAGATGTCTCTTGAATCACCTAATACTCCTTGTGCTTCACTTAACCCAGGGGAAACCTTAAATAAAAACCAGCAGCAGTCACATTGAGAAACAGATGCCAGGTCTCCCAGACAGGAGGACAAAGCACAGCAAAGAGAAGCTGAGCTGATGGGGATCCAATAGCATGCAGCTGGAAGATTGTCCACCTTTCTAAAATGGGCCTTAATCAAGGTAGGTCTCTACTTGCGGGGAGAGGAAGGAGGAATCCTGCTATGGCTGCCTGGAATATATTCAGTTTATTGATGGGTGGACTGGCAGGAAGTTGAATGATCTTTAGTGCATGCCTTGAAATGATCTGCCAGCAAGGAGGGGAGAGATGGGATATATGCTTAAAGGCCATAAATGTAGGATCTTAGAAAAGGCTGCAGATTCAGTGCTGTTTGTAGACACATGCGGCACGTAACTTAACATTGAGCCGGAGGGGCTGGACTTCAGGGGGTCCAGATGAAAGGGATTTTGACTCATCCCCACCCCAGATCCTTTTGCTGCTATCCAGAATTCCCCAGCACTTGCTTTCGGCTCCAATGGGAAGGTGTAAGATTTTGCAACGAAGGCAGGAGAAGGGTTGAGCCTAGTTCAAGCACCAAGAAGCAAATCTAAAGGCTCTTCAAGTGAATGAATAAGAGAGAGAACAAACTGGACTGAGCAGAGGGGAAGGAGGACTGGGAAGGTTTGGGGCCAGTGCGGGAGGTTCAAGAAGCTGGGGGAGGAATTGCAGGATTATAGTGAAGACCCCATGAGACTCGACTAACTGGGCTGAGTGAAGGCAGTGATCTAAAAAGCCTAGTCCTGGTTTTCCTTTCAGGGCAACCCTCCCATACAGTCATTTTTACACTCCCACATGACTAATTATTATAAAAATTCTCTGTCATTGCTTTGCAACGGTCCATGGCTTAACTAATTTAAAAATGCAAATGAATGCTAAATTGCAGTCAAATCTGAACCATCTCTTTCTCTCCCTCTCCATTGCATCGGGGAGAAGGGATAGAGCAGATGTAAGTGCTGGGACCGGAAATCCATCGTTTGGGGAACTTTGAATAAACACCAGCAGGATAGTAGGGGATGTCATCAGAGCTGGTCAGTGGGGACAGGGGTCAAGGGGTTTTGTTTGTAATTGAGGGTTGTCCTCTGTCTGTGCAATGAAACAGAGAGTGGTGCTTCCACAGAGGACCTGTCTTACTCAAGGTGTTTCGAAGCCCTTCACAGAGCAGCACTGGGCTGTGTGTAGGTGAATGCATCAGCAGTTATGTTTCCAGGCATGGCTCTCACAGCTTGAACAGTGCAGCAGCCACTGGTATGGAGAGAGGGGGTTTGGGACACCAGAATAACTTCCCTTTGCCTTTCAATCCAGTTCTCCTCCTTTCTAACATCTCCTTTTGGACCTTTAACTGAAAGTCGTCAGAGAAGAGGCCTCTGCTGAGATTCGTGGTCAAACAAACCTCTTCAAAGCTTTGTCCTGAGCTGCCCCTTGTACTCAGAGAACTGCCATAGACATCTGCAGGGGGGCTGCAAAGAGGACGGAGCTGGACTGGTCTCAGCGGGGGTGGATGACAGGACAAGGAGCAATGGGCTCAAGCTGCAGCAAGGGAAGTTGAGGTTGGATATTAGGAAAAAAACTTTTTCACTGGGATGGTAGTGAAGCACTGGAACAGGTTACCCAGAGAAGCGGTGGACTCTCCATCCTTGGGGGTTTTGAAGACCCAGGTAGACAAAGCCTTGTCTGGGATGATGTAGTTGGGGCTGGTGCTGCTTGGAGCAGGGGGTTGGACTAGATGTGACCTCCCTTCAACCCTCATTTTTTAGGATTCGATGATCTGAAAGGTCCCTCCTTTGCTCCTTTTCTCTTCCTTTTTACAACTCTCCCATACCCGAGACCCTTCATTACAATAAGGCTGCCATGTCCTAAGGCCACCGCTCATCAGAATGACCAGCATTGTCTCATTGCCCAGGTCTGGGCCGTGAACTTCGCTTGCCCAACAGCAGCACCCTCAGCAAAGTGTCCCCTCCTGAACTGGAAGCACAGAGCCACGGGTGTGCAGTGCTATGGGCAAGCGAATTCATGTTGTTCGGGGCACTGCTTCTTCTGCTTCAGTTGCTCGGTGTGTTTGAAGGCACCGCTACTGCATGCAGTATTTCTGTGGTTTATGTCTGATCATTGGTTCCTTGTAGGCTGCTGTCTCTCATCTTCGCTGGTCAGCTCTTCAGAGCCCGGGCTGGCTGTACAGCGGGTGGCGAAGTACCGGCACACCGAACCCGAAATGCTTTGTTCAAAACATCTCCAGTGGGAGGATCATCTTATGGGTATGCCTTGGGCCAGGGGGGATCATGGAAGTGGTGGGAATCTGGGCTGTAGGACGTGGTGAAGTTCCCAGCCCTGGTGTGCCAACCAAGCTCTTGGTCCATCCTTCTGAAAAGGACACAAAGCCAGTCTGGTGGTGGATCCGCCCCAGACCTGGGACCGCTCGAGCCCCCCTGTAGTTTCTCAGGGCCATTACCATGTAACAAAGCAGCGGCAGAGTCAGGGAGCTCCTACTTTATCAGAAACGTCATTTTAAAACAATAGCTTTGATCTCATTTGGACTGAAGGCAAATTTCCAAACCCCGAAATCACCTGCCGCTCTTCAGTCCTTTCTAGCTGCTGTTTTCTTCCCAGTTTGTGCAGCACCTTGCACAGCAGCATGCCAGCCCCGCGACTGGGGCTCTGGGGTGCTACAATAGGACAGGACTCTAATATCTGCAAGTAAAGCATCACTCCCACTGAGAAGGCCGGTGTCCTCCCAAAGCTGCATTGCAGCGCGAGCGCTGGGCCTGCACCCAAGAGCCTGGGATTTGTGCATTGCCCAGGTTGGGTCAATAACCAGAGCAGGGGGTGGGCTGGCTTGTCACGTGGGTGCTATCAGTGTCCTGCTGTGAGGATTTCTATCCAGTCCAGCTGAGATGCTCACCCAGCAAATGGCAAGCCATTCCCGCGGAGAGCATCTGTCGGTATCTCCCTGGCACCAGGCCACCCGCGGCTTTTAAACAGGATCCCCCGCCTCCACCACCACCACTTTTTGCAAATTGACTCAGGGATGAAATTATCCAACTGTTTTGTTGATGCTTCCAAACAACAGACGGATTTGAAACAGGCTTGGAAAAAGACAGTTAAAAGCCAGCGTTCACTAAGCTGCCTCGGCCGTTGGTCCCATCCAGTCCCTCAGCGTTTTTGTTGGGCGGACGCGTGACAGTACACGGGCGTCTCCTGAGATGCAAAGCAGGCGTGGACGGAGAGATGCACAACCCGCTCCACCCCCGGTAGCTGATCAGGATCCCGCTTGTTCCTCTCCCAGCCCTCAGGTTTCTGCCAGGGAGAAGGGCCCAGAGTCTTGGATTTCAATTAAGATTCAGGCATCACAATAATGGAGTCCAGCTAATCCTTCTACAAAGGTGCGCGTGGTTAATCAAACTGCAATGCCTCAGGCTCTGGGCCGCTTTGTTTAACATCAGCTTAGTGCCAAGCTCCCGGGGAGCATTCATTCACCTGCTCAGCGTGTGCTGGGCTCTGCCTGTCTGCACGGAGCGGGGAAGGTTACTTTTGCGCGTGCATCAGACGGAAACTGTGCATTACCTAGTGCAGGCTTCGATGAGGATTTTGAGTCCTTGACCTTTTTTCTTGGGGGCTGGGGGGCAAATGCTCTAGGTCATAAAAGACAGACTCTAGTTCTTGATCACTTGTGACTTGCCCAGTTAAAGAAGTCAAATTACACAAGCTAGGGTGCGTTAATGAACATATAGACTCACCCTAGGTACTATGCGTTTAGTTTAGTGCTTGTTTAATAAAGTACTAAGTAAATGTACAATAACTAGAGTTACTGCACAGTAGCACCGTTGCACAGTTATTTTGTGATGCTTTCTGTGCCTTAACTTAATAACATTGTGCAGTTGGCTATGAGCACGGTTTTTAACTGCCACGCTACTGTGCGGTGTTATTAAGGTAATGTGCAGTAAGTTTCTCATGTAGACGCACCCATAGGGGACTAAAGTATTTGTCCTTCACCTGTGTTAAAGGGATATGTCCCCCTTGACGGGTGCAGCTCTGGGGCAGCGACTCCAGCCAGAGATAGGCAGTTTTATACGTTCGCAGTCTTCCTGGCACGCAGCACCCCGGCCTTCCCTTGAATTGGGCATCCAGTGAGATTATCGTTTATTGGCTCTTCCATTTCCAGAAGAAATCCCTTATTTGGGGAACCTGCAATATTTAAAGAGAATCAGCCCACCTGGGCAATAGGCTGGACCTTGCAATAAGTTAGAGCAGCCTGAAGGCTGCTTTTCTTTACACAGCTTTCTGCGGGGCAGCTTAGCAATTAGGGATCATGGGTGTTTAAGGAAGATGAGACCTCAGTCTTTCCCCCAAAAGTCTTCAGCTTGTTTGTGCAGATTGGGTAGAGGCTCTGAGGCTACTCTAACAGCTCAGTACCCCGTGGCGGCCCTTCACTGAAGGAATCCTCTGAGGCCAGCTCTGCCGACTTCAGGACAGATGTGCACAGCTGGAGCAGAAAGATGCTGCATGAGACCAAGGCAGGATCTGAGCCCCTTGGACACCAAGGGCAGCATCTGCAGGAGGAATAACAAAGGCCAAATCTTGCATTCACTGACACCAGTATCAATGTGGAGCGTTTCCCTGCATTCGACAGAGGTTCTCTGGGTTTTATGCAGGAGGCAGTGGGGGGAAATGTCAGATGATGAAGAAGAAGAAATACATTTGCTTATCTGCTCTGTCATATCCTCTCTGCACGTGTCCATGTCTGGAAGTCTCCATCCCCATCAGGTGTGTGCGTGTGTCACTGCAGTCCCCTTCATGTGTGCCTGTACATTAGTCGTGGATATCTGTACGTGTGTGAGGCATACATCTGCGTACATACGAGTGTGCATTCTTTAGCTATCTGTACATGTATGAGAAAAAGACATTTCTTTATATGCGTGCGTGCATGCATGTGTGTGCACATGTGCATGCATGTGCATGACAGTGTGTGAGTGATTTTCAGTCCTCTGAATACAGAGTCTGTGAAAAAAATTGGTTGCCTGGCACATCCTGGTAGTGGGGCTCTCCACCTCCCATTTTGAAAGAAGGAAGTAGCAATTTGATTTTTCAGATCTGCCCTGAACTTAGGGTTCCCACACACCTGACCGTCCATCCTCTGCATCACATTGGCCGTGTGTGTGTGTGTGTGTGTGTGTGTGTGTGTGTGTGTTTGTGTGAGAGAGAGAGA
>NW_017729000.1:4787757-4788767 GCF_001723915.1 Gavialis gangeticus | reverse complement strand
GAGAGAGAGAGAGAGAGAGAGAGAGAGAGAGAGAGCAACATACTCCTCCATGTGTGTGACTGATGGTTTTCTCTTTGCACACATGTGCCTGCATGGATGAAGGGGCCCAGCAAGAACTATCAATCATTAATTCAGCTCAATCTCTAGCAATCACAAATACAACCCTCAGAGTGGGTTTGTCAACCACATTGGAGGACTGCAAGGGTTGGGGGTTTTTTTTTTTCCCCTTTAGTTGCAAGCTGATAATGCCGTGGCGTAAATGTTTTATAATTATCTCATGAATTATTCATGGCCAACTTAATGACCCTATATTTTACGGGATGACGGGTTGCGAAGTGTGGGGAGGAGGGAAATTAAAAAAATGGAGCCGGGCCCCAGCTGCAGCCACGAGAAAGTGCTGAGGCCTCTGATTTATTTTCTGTCTGCTCAGGAGGGAGGTTGCATGCCTTTATTTATATTTGTGTGGGGATGAAATATGGAACGCGAAGAACCGAATGAATAAAAATCAGGAAAAGGAAGAGCAAGGCAGGAATCAAACACCTTATGCTGCTCTGTTAATCTGAGAGCGGCGCTTGAAATATTTCACCTCTTGCCAAGGAGCTGAGAAGTTCTATTATTGTTGATGTCACCGGCGCTTGATGAAGTACGAGGCGGTGTAAACCAATCTGAATGTCTTTCTCTGCCTTTCTTTTTTGCTTCCTGCATCTCTCCTGCTTCTCTTTCTCGATCTTGTTTCTTGCCCCTTTCCATTTTTTCTCCCCTTTTGTCCCCCCCTTTCTTTTCAGCTTCCTTCGGTTGCCATCCCTTTCTCTTGTGCTCTCGCTTTACCCTCCTCTTCCATCGTTTTCTCCATCTCCATACCCTCCCCTTCCATAGCTCATAGTGCTTAGGGTCAGAAGGGATGTAAACAGATCATCAGGTCCGACCCCCTGCCCTGGGCAGGGATGGGTGCCAGGGTCATATCACGTCGGCTGAATATCTGTCCAGCCTCCTCTTGAAGACCCCCAAGG
>NW_017729000.1:4782345-4787746 GCF_001723915.1 Gavialis gangeticus | reverse complement strand
TCATAGTGCTTAGGGTCAGAAGGGATGTAAACAGATCATCAGGTCCGACCCCCTGCCCTGGGCAGGGATGGGTGCCAGGGTCATATCACGTCGGCTGAATATCTGTCCAGCCTCCTCTTGAAGACCCCCAAGGTAGGAGAGAGCACCATCTCCCTTGGGAGCCCATATTCCATCGCTTTCTTCATCTTGGTGGGCTCCCTATGGAAGGAGGAAGGAAGGGTTTGGGTTGGGGATGAATCGATGTTGCATTGCTTCCTCTTGAACCATTGAACCAGTCCAGTCCAGGTGCCATCCAGATGTTCAGTGGGGCTGAGGTGTGCCAGGTCCTGCCTCTAGATGACCTCTGGAGGTCCCTTGCAGCCCGACTTCTCTACGGGCCAGCCAACAGCTGCTCTTTCATGTTTGCATAAGGTGCTCTCCATGAGTCAGCCAGGCATGAATTTTTCAGCATGTTTCCAGGTGTCGTCTGTGTAGCTGTGGGCATTTGGAAGCCCTCCTGGTTTTGCCCATAGTTTGGAAGTGCCGGCGTGCACTGCAAGGCCCTTTGGAGGGGATCTTGGGGGACCTGGGAATTCTGGGGTATTTGCAAAGGGACGACAGAACATGCAGGATTATTTATTTGAGACTGCTGGAGTCATTTTTACTTGTCCATCTGAGGCATTTATTTAAGTTCATGCCATACACTGCAAGCGCCAGCGAGAGCCAAAAGATTGCACTGATGACTCTCCCCACCTCATCGCCCCCATCCCTTTATTTATTAAACTGCTCTGGATACACCTTCACTTTGGGTTTTTTCCTTTTTTTTTTTTTTTTTTTTTGCTCGCTGCTTATTGCTTTGCCAGCCTTGAAATGGGAACTGCGGGTAACTTGATGAATGGATTGAAAGGCTGTCTAGTTTTACTGAAGTCTCTGTGAGGAATCCTGCCTCAGCTGGGGGGGAAAAAAAGTCCATTTTGTAATTCCAGACCAGTCAAGCCCATGTTCTTCAGTGTCTCCCAGGGATTTGTTTTAGTCCCTTTCCACTCCAGCAGCAGTTCACCACCGGCAGTAAGAAAACTCAGCCGCCAGAAGCAGAGGCAAACAGGTAGAGCTGTAGCCAAAATGCAGCTAGATTTACTCTTCCTTCTCCACTCTAGGATCCCACCTACTTGTGCACTTTAATGCACACTAGCCTAGTTTAATGTGCATTAAACGGTCCCTTAAAAAAACATTATTTTTAGTTAACGCGCATTAAAATAAGCTAATGCACTTAAAAACCATGCTCTTTAGTCAATGCACATTAAGATGTGTACTTTCCTAGTTCCTCACAATGGAGGTACTAGATTTAATGCGCACTAACTAAAGTGCATTAATGCATGTGTAGACGTGCCCCAAGATAGGAGAGACCAGCTGCGCAAACCCTCAAGCAAGGGCCTCCTAAAATTGTGAGCTTGTCTTTAAAATCATGAGATTTCTATCACGGAAATAACGACAATGCAAATACTAGGATAGATATGGGGTCTTTTTTTATTCGTATGCTGGTGCTGGAGGCTCTAGATGGCATGCGAGTCATGATTTTTCTCTCAACCTGGAAGGCTGAGATTCTCACACTGTCGCACGCTGCCAGGAGCTGAGCCTTTCAGAAACACATGCACACTCGTGAGAGCTGGCAAGGCTGGGACACAATGAGCTGATATTATTACTCATTAGACACCATTCAGTCCTGCCCAGACCTTAGCTAGTCTAGACATTGCAATGTAGCCAGCTGCTTAATAGAGCACATTATCTCTGCCGGGCGGCGCTGTTTGGGTTCAAGAGGGTGAGATGAACAGACTGGTAGCAGCTATCCCAGATCTACGGTGCTTTTCTTTCTAGGCTCTTCTTTAACTCTCTCTCTCCTCTAAGTGCCTCTCCAAACATCTAGAGCCAAATTCATCCCTGGCTCCAATTTGCTGACTTCAGTTGGCTTACACCAAGTCAAGCATTGTCCCACCGTAGCCAGGGATCCTGCCTCCATCTACCGGCAGCCTCTGATTCTGCAGTGTAGGAAAGGAGCCAGTTCACTCCACTCACTGACGGTCTGAAAAGCAAAGTGGAAAATAACCAGTAAGGAACTGGGGCTTTCCCATTCACAGCAGAGCCCCTCACCATCCAGAGAAGGCCTAGACACGCAGCTTCTCCTTGCTACTGCTCCAGTGCCAAGCGACTGGCAAGAGTCTCATTGTGACACCCAGGGGGATTAAAAATAAAAACTCTTCCGATTTTCTGTGGTAGCGAACATACCCTTGAAGTACCTGCAAACAGGAGGAAAGTGGCAGCCCTCCCTGCCTTTCCCATAAGCTTCCATGTGCAACAGTTTTACCCTCCCCAGAGCTCAGCATAAAGGGATGGAAGAGGTCAGTACTGAATAACCCTAAACTGAGCTCCAGGGCTTCTGCTGTGTCTCAGTTATGAGAAGTTATAATGGAAGTTGCACACATTGCCAGTGGATGTTATAGCAAGCGCCGAAGTGTTAAGTGGACAGGGAAGTATTGGGTAGGATGGAGATGTGAACAGGGGCTTAGAAAGTACTTTGCTGCTGTAGTGGAGGAAAAATGGGAGACTGGCTTTTACTTGTGAGGCTCTTGTGGCATGCAGGACCATGGAGCTAGGATGACTTGTGGGGATGAGGCACTTGAGACCAAAAGGATGCATCATCCCTTGTGATTGTCCTCCTGTTTGGAATCTATAATTGCAACATCATTAGCACCAGCGGAAAACATATTGCACGCAATGAAGGGAGAATCGATACTTCCAACATGGTGCAGCTGAACTAATGGAGAAGACAAGTCCTGGCATTTTCACAGCCAAGCGATGATGCTCCTCAGAGATTGCACTTACTAAGACTAAGTTGGGATGCTCTGCATAGCTCAGATGGGACTTTGGCCTGGGGCTGCAGTTGGGGGTCTATGGACTTGGCACAAACTTGGCTCCACGTCAAGATGGGGTGTAGGGGCTATGACGAGTGAGGCACGGGGCCTCAGAGTTATCTCTGTCCTAGAGCCACAAACAAAGCCAACAGCAGGGCAGAAACAGAGAAAGGTTGGGTCTCAGACTGTGATGCATGGATCAGGACCCAAGGGGGAACCACACATCAGAGCCTTGGTCTGTATTTACTGCGGGGCCTCTGCAGATACAAGACATAGGCACTTTCTAACCTAGGTCTCCAAGTCAAGGAGGACATGACCTTGAAGAACATGCTAATCTCCCAAGGCAAATCAGAGCTTGGAGAATCATGCCAGACAAGAGGCCTTGGCTGCTTTTGGGAGAATTAAATTCAGGAGGTCAACTTGGACATCCTGGAGGTATATCTGACCTCATGCTGGTTAATAAAATGTCAGCAAACAGTCCAGGAGGGCATTGGCCTAAACCCACTAATCTGCTTTTCTATTGTGCTCAGCTCCATTGCAGTGTAAAATAACACCGGTCAGAGGCTTTGGGCTTTAGATGGAAGTGCCTGCATTTGCCTGGGTGCCAGTCTGGTCCTGGTATGGTGAATCGGGTCTCTCCCTGCCTGCAGGTCTCAGCTAACCAAGGTACTTATGCATGCGCCTAATCCTAGCATATGACTGAGAGATCTGGTTGGAACAGTTTTTGAGGAAATAAGCTGCTTAGTTGGAGGGCTTTGCAGAGATGTATCCATTTGCACAGCACTTTTGTGGAGAAGTTTTTTTTCTTTGAGGGGCTTGGGAGTCTGGAAGAAGACATGTGGGCCCTGGCCTGGATTTACAGCCTAACCGCGAGCTGGGATGACTCTGGAGGAGACCGAGCATGCCTCCTGTCTCTCTCTAGGGCAGGTCAGCTATGGGGTGCGACTCAGCACACCTGTGTTTGTCAAAAAGGTTGGGGGGTTTCGGTTGTTTCAAGAGGGAATGCAACTGCTGCAGTGTACATGCATCAGTTTTAATGAAGTCATGTTCTTGCAAACCCAAGCCCAATTGTCCAGCACAATGGTGCTGCTTCACGGGTATCTCACACCTCATAGGAAGATGGAGAACCTCACTGTATTTCCCAGATAAGCAACGTACATAAGCCTCCCACCCCCAAGCGGGGCTCACCCTCCAGCAACAGATTGCCAAAATGGGGGTAAAGTAGGAAATGTTGGAATAAAAGGTGATCTCCAACATATGAAGCAACAATCCAGTATGGGACCTTCTCTGTTGCTGTACCTCATCCCTAAGAGGGGCTTTGGGTTGGTAAAAGGACCAGCTGCCTAAACCGAAGGGCAGGTAGACCCCGTTGTGGCTTTTCGTGGCACAAGAGTGACCTCCAGTGGTGAATGGCTTGCATCGGTGTGTATATGCCATGGGGATCAGGTGTCCGTGCACTCACGGAGGCCCAGTGGTCTGGATTCAGAACAGGTAGCTGCTTCCAGCCTTGTTTATTCCCCGTGAACCTGAAGAGAGATAGAAGAGCTACTGCAGCCACATTGCAAGTGTGTAAAGAGCCCTGGAGAAGAGAGGGACCAGCCACATAAGGGGTTTTGGCCAACACCCCACATCTCCGGGCGTAACAGGGGAAGAAGGAAATCTATAGAGGAGCAAGCTTGCTGGGGGAAGAAGGATCCGAATGACAATAGGGAAAGGAAAGATGCTGTTTGGCCAAACGTGTGGGGAAACTAAGCATGTGTCTACTTTGCAGTCACAGGTGTAGACACACCTGAGCTAGCTTTCAGCTTGGGGGCTGCTAGTTGGGTTTCATCAGCTGCTGGGCGCTACACAGAGCCCCTTTGGAAGCTCATGGTGCTGTGGGCACCAGGCTAGCTCTGGATGGCAGTGTATGCATACCCCAATTCAACCTCTAAGCCTGCAACAGAGGAGAGAAGATGAAGGAGCTGGGAGACCAGCATAGGACATTATCTTCAAGGGATGGACAGTCTAGTCTGCTGATTGCCTGGGCTGCCCACATGGCATTGAGCAATAAAGTGAAGGTATTAGTTGCCCACACATAGTACTGGGCTGCCTTGGACTTTCCAAACTTGCACTGATCCAGGTTCAGCACCAGTTTATACTGGGGCAAGTTAACTTAGATCTATAAATACTGGACTTTGCATCTATTTCATCATGCAAAAAAAAAAAAAAAAAGGAGGAGAACTGTGTCGCTCTTTTCTTTTTGAAGTTGGTGAGCTTGAAGGGTGATTTTTTAGAAAGGGATGTAGACAAACTGGAGTCCAGTGGAGGGCAATGAAAATGGTTTGGGGGCTGGGGGACCTGACTTGCAAGGAGAGGCTGAGGGAGCTGGGCTGATTTAGTCTGGAGAAGAGAAGACTGAGAGGGGATTTGATAGCAGCCTCCAACTCCCTGCAGGTGGTTGCAAAGAGGATGGAGCTGTACTGGTCTCAATGGCGGCGGGTGACAGGACAAGGAGCAGTGGGCTCCAGTTG
>NW_017729000.1:4776360-4777345 GCF_001723915.1 Gavialis gangeticus | reverse complement strand
CTGGCCTCAGTGGGGGCAGGTGACAGGACAAGGAGCAATGGGCTCAAGCTGCAGCAAGGGAGGTTGAGGTTGGATATTAGGAAAAATTCTTGCTAAGAGGGTAGTAAAGCACTGGAACAGGTTAACCCAGAGGGGTTGTGGGATTCATAGAAGTTAGGGCTGAAAGGGACCTCCGAAGATCATCGAGGGGCAGAAAGTCAGCAGGGATCATAGGGATCTCCAACCTTGGAGGTTTTTAAGACCTGGCTAGACAAAGTCTTGGCTGGGATGATGTAGTTGGGGCTGGTCCTGCTTGGAGCAGGAGGTTGGACTAGATGTGACCTCCTGAGCTCCCTTCCCACCCTCATTTTCTATGATGCTATGTTTCTATGAATATAGCAGAGCACAGTGGTTATGACCTGAACTTCGGCATGCCGTGAAATGAGTGCCGTTCCTGTCACGGGATGCACGGCCTCCCAGCAGCTCAGATGAAAGGAGGGAGCCACGAGTGACTGGGAGATGCCTAAACATGGAGCAGAGGCAGAGAAAGTTGAATGGGCTTTCACCAAGCCTAGTTAGCAGAGGCCAAGACCCTCATTTGCCATTGACTGGAAGAATGTTTTACAAGTGCCCCTTCTGGTTTTGAGAGATATGAAATCCGTCTTTAATTACGTTAATTTGGAGTGGAACATGGGCAAAGATAATGAGTTGGAAATAACAAAAGGAAAAGGAGGAAAGGGTGTTGCTAAGAAACAGATCCATTTGCTGCATCCAGAAAAAAATCAAAGAAACCATTTTTATGAGCTGCACGGCTGAGCGGCAAGGGCATGTGTTAGAAGTCGCGCAGAGACGGGAGCGGCTGCCGTAGAGGCAGAACGAAGATTAATGACAGTGATAAGGGTGAGGGTGTCAGGGGGTGACGTGACTTTGGGAAAAGCGGGCAAATATATAGGACAAAGGGGGAGCATGAAAGCTCTCGTTGGGGTGCCGCATGGTCTGTTGGCCT
>NW_017729000.1:4768437-4771360 GCF_001723915.1 Gavialis gangeticus | reverse complement strand
AAACAGATCCATTTGCTGCATCCAGAAAAAAATCAAAGAAACCATTTTTATGAGCTGCACGGCTGAGCGGCAAGGGCATGTGTTAGAAGTCGCGCAGAGACGGGAGCGGCTGCTGTAGAGGCAGAACGAAGATTAATGACAGTGATAAGGGTGAGGGTGTCAGGGGGTGATGTGACTTTGGGAAAAGCGGGCAAATATATAGGAAAAAGGGGGAGCATGAAAGCTCTCGTTGGGGTGCCGCATGGTCTGTTGGCCTCAGAGCTGGCATCTCTGACTTGTTTGCTTGCCTCAGTTTCCTCATTAGAAACATGAGGATAGGTATTATCCAGCTGCCCTGGAAAACGCTGCGAGGTCTGAAGGTGAGAGTAGGGTATGATCTAATAAAGAAAAATATTTCCTTTTAGGTCCACGAGACTGGCTCCAATCGAATCCCCAATGGGAAAACTACCCCATGCGAGGATGAAGGCCGTCCAAGGGATTTGACTTCCTTTACACTGGGAATAATGAGAGGAGCATCATCCTCGAACCAGAGAGAGAGAGGGGGAATCGATGGAGAAGTGACCAGAATACCTAACCATCTGTAACTCGTAAGTAAATATGTGAGCTATTATCGCCAAGTTTGCCTGAACTGACAGAGCTCTCCTGCAAATATTGGGGTGACACTTTACTCACCAGAGTGAGCTTTAATAGGGGACCTGCTGTTTTCTTTCTCTCCCTCTGAGACAACTGAAAAGGTTACTCAGGTAATTGAAATCAGGACTGGAATACAAACACGGTGTGGAAGCATTTACGGCTACTAAGTGCCATTGCCAGGTACAGAAGGGATCCCAGTGATGGCTAGAAAGAGTGATTTGGAAATATTTCTTCCTTTCTATTCAGATTGGGGAAAAAGCCTGGGGGGGGCAGGTATGGCTACAGCATGTGTGTGAGTATAGCTAGTCATCACCGCAAGAGCAGCTGGGTAGGAGGTTAATGCAAAGGCAATGCAAGCGGCTATGGCTAAGTCACATCATTGTCACCTCTTTGGACATCTAGGTAATGTTATTGGTGTGCAACCATCGTAGAGACAGTACATTATGCAGGTAGTAAAGTGCCAATAGGTTACAAGTGTCGCAGCTGTTTACGTGCATTGGGGAAACCCCGTGTTGTTACGTCTGGTGCATTTCTATTCAACAAGCTCAGACGCGGCAATACTTCGCTCGTTTTCTGCGACTCCTCACTCGAAATCATATCCCAGCTGTGGAGGTGTCTCCACCGCTACCAGCAGAAACTGGAGTTTCTGTTAAAAGCCTTGCAAATTCAGGGAGATATGTCTGTGTATGCTCTTCATTTCCAAAGGGCCTGAGCAAGGAGGGATCTCCCGTTCCCCCCGAACCAGAAAGCGCCATCAATAGCACTTTTCTAGCTCATCCGCCTTGCATTTGCTCAGTGCTCTGTGCCATAACCACACGCTCCACGGTCCTGCCAGGACTTCCCCAGCCTGGTCCTGCAGCCGGGATTGTTCAGTGAATTTTGCGCCGTGTGAATTCACACCACCTCCATCGCTCTTATCACATGGATGGAGGGCACACCCAGCTTGGAAGCTGGATGGGATCCTCGATGGGGGGGCTCGAGAAACTCTGCAGTATTCCCAATGGCTGCAGGCCAGAGAGGCCGGCCATCTCTCTGAGACAGCAATGTAGCTCCAGCAGCTGAATCACTAAGCTGTCCCCATTTAAATGTGAGTGATGTCAGAACAGCTTCTGCAGCGGAGCCTTTTCACTTGATTTCCCCAGGAATTGGAATAATAAATGTTTAAAACCCTGTAAGTGATAAGGCTGTATTTTAATTTCTTCCATTTGGGCTTCCTGAGGATTCTGGCATCATTCATGTAATTTCCCTCATCCCTGGAGCCCCTTGTGAATTGTAGAGTTGTGCAATAAACGGCTACCTGATTATAGCCTTGGAAATGACTTGATTTCTAATATATGCCTGCTATTTTCTAGGGCAGTGTTGCAGGCTGTACTTAGAGCATTAAAAGAAATGGCTCACTGAAGGAGAGGACATTCAAAGGAAGCTTTCTTTTTTTTTTTGGAAGCTGCAAGAGCATTTTCAGAGTTCACACTTTTAGGTCCAAACAAGGCAGCTTCCTGCATTTCTGGGACTCCAGGTTTTCATGTACAAAACCTTGCATTTGTGCAGGCACATGATATGCATACATGCAAATCAGATCATTTCTTCCTCCTGCCCTTCTGTCTCTCTGTCTCAAACATGCCAGCCCGTCACATCTATGAAAAGTCATTGGATTTAGGGGGCTGTTGGTTGTAGCCATGTTGGTTTAAGGACATAGGCAGACAAGGTTCTTTGGGTAAATGTCATTGGGTTTATGGCACATTATAACCTGCTTTCCATCCAGCAACCCTGGGTAACCTCTCTACATCTTACCAGCTACACTCTGTCACCAGGTCACCATTCCCCTTTCCCCCACCCCTGCCCCACCTACCTGTCTGGCACCTATTATCTTCCATCTCCTCTGATCTTCATTGCCATGCATTTGCATTTTCACAGACCTGCATTTTGGCTTCTGTTCCACCCAGGAAAGCACACAAAACACCAGCAGACTCTACCTGTGCCTGAAGAAGGGTGTTTGTGCCCGAAAGCTTACAAAGAACCATTTTCCCAACTATTTAGTTGGTCTAATAAAAGATAAGACAGGGCTTTTACGCACGCCTACACTTAATGTGCATTTACCTAATACACATTAAGGCGATTTAGGTGCACATCTACATGTGCATGCACTAAGGCACATTATCATGGTATGTGGACCGACTCAGGACTAAAGTTTAGTCCCAAGTTAGTCGACATACACAGTGTTAATGTGCCTTAGCACGTCTACATGCGCGTTAAGGCACTTTAGTGATTCACACCTCAATTTGATACCCGC
>NW_017729000.1:4756276-4763437 GCF_001723915.1 Gavialis gangeticus | reverse complement strand
AAGTTAGTCGATAATACACAGTGTTAATGTGCCTTAGCACGTCTACATGTGCGTTAAGGCACTTTAGTGATTCACACCTCAATTTGATACCCGCTTTTGCCATTCTTACAGGGAAAGCAGGTGTCCAGCTGCTTTATCAGTGGTCCTCTGGTGTCAGAGAAGGCCGGTGGCTGACCACTGAAAGGAAGTGCAGCACCATGTGAAAGAAGGAGGGACTTAAGTCAATGCACACTGCAGGCTTCCCGCTCCTCCACTCACTGCAGGAATCCCAGGGAACGTGCAGGCCTTCATTACAGTCCTTTTCTTCCACCGGGTGCTGAGTTTGGTCAGTTGAGGAAGGCCTGGGGAGCTGGAGAGAAGGCAAGTGAAGAGAAGCTCCATTGGAGTGACAAGGCCTCTAGTCAGGCATCTGTGCAAAGATGAACTCCTCCCCAGCAGCTGGCCAGAAGGGACCGCGTCTCAGGACATGCAGTGCTACCCATGCCAAGAGCAATGGCTATGCCCTGCTGTAGCCATGCCCCTGCTCTGTCTAGCTCAGGATACCCCGCAGTCTCTGAGGGCCAGCAGGAAGGGGAGATGGGATCTTGGCCATACTTCCTTCCTGCAGCCCTCTGTCCACTTGAGCTGGATGGCTTCCCCAGTGGCTCTGGCCCAAAGCAGTTCCCTGAGCTCCAGAGCCAGGTGCCTGTGTCCGCATGCGAGTAGAAGCTCACCCCTTGCACCCCTGATTTCAGGGCCAGGCACAATCTGCCTGTCCTAAGCAGCGCATTGTCCACGGCATCCCCACTGCAGTCACAGCATGGAAGGACCATGTGGAGAGCACGTAGCAAAGCTGGAGGTCCTTTAGGTCACGACTGGAGATCTCCCCATAACAGGGAGCAGTTTCCAGGAGGGCAGAAGAGCTAGGCACTGGGTGGATAATGGACAGGGCAAAGACTTGCTGCCCCTAAAATGCACGGGCATGTTCCCAATCCATACCAGGCCCAAATCTCGCTCCACCTTTAGATGGGGCAGTAGCACTTTTGTGGCTAGTTTAGCTGCATCCGTGGCATTTTGGCAGGAAGCTGAGTTCAGAAGAATGAAAGAGCACCCAGACAACCAAGAGCAAGGGGTTAGGGCATTTGTCTAGGTTTTAGGCCTAGGGGGCTTGACCTTTCACCTTTTACTTCCTAGAGCAGTGCTCTGACTTAGTCGGACCACTGGACAACTGAGACAGGAAGCAAGCAGGCTAGAGTCAGCGTCTCTGTGAAATGGGTACATTTCTAGCCATGGGTTCCTGTGCTGGTGGTTTTACCATGCTCCCCTGGACAGAAGTTGGCCTGCTGCTCTCTCTCCACTTAGATGATGACTATTAAAGGTGAAATGTAAAGCCTAAATTGCAGGCAGACATTAGGCCTCCTGTATGCCAGGGCAAGTCTCACCTTACCTGAGCTACAAACCTTCTTCTCTGGTTTCCTTCTGACCCTGCTGCTATTTTTTGCTATCTCTGTTCTCAGGTTTGCAGGACGCACGCACCCACCCACCCCTAACCTGGGATGGGGAAGGAAAAAGACAGGGCACCACCAGTCAAAATCCCTCTTTATGGTCAATATTGACAGAGAAGACAGAGCAAATAATGAGAAACAGTGCAGTCAGCTTGGAAAGGATTTGTGCTGCTTTGGTGATCAGGCCCCTCTGTTAGCAAATATATTTCAAAGCAGACAAATTAGCCAGGGAGCTGCATACCACATGAGGGAGTGGGAGCTACCTAGGAAAAGCACCCAGCATACTGATGAGGGAAGAGGATTAGCCTCCTGGTCCATGCAGAAACACCACAGTCACAGCTGGGGTGGTGCTGAGTGGGAGTGAATGCAGACAAGCCTGCTGCTAGTTCCTGTGCTGTAGAAATAGGAGCGATACTGTTTGAAGCAGTGGCTAAAACCCTCCTGGGGGCATTTTGTGCAGGTCTTACCACTCACTTTGCCGTGGGAAGTGTCTTATGGCCTTGGCAATAACAGAGCGTGGGGCAAGGAGGAGGAAAAGAACAGGACGGGTTCTCCTTGGAGAGAAACGACCGTGGTGATTTAGTGGTTATGTTCAGAATTACAATGGAAGAGGGTGGGAGAGCTAAATGTCTTACCCTGGGATGAAGAACAGTAAATATTAATACTACAGAAGCATTCATGAAGGTGGCTTGCTGAAGCCTGGGTTTGGGCTCCTCGTGCTGAAGGCCTTGTGCAGTCGATCCTACTGTATGTGGAACGTGGTCTTTTGGGTCCAGAAATCACAGCTGCCTGGACACCATCACTCACGTGTATGCCGCTGGCTCCAGAGACTGACCTGCCTCAAATACAATGGGCTACTAGGTTCAGATGAGGCTGCAACACTTGTGCCAAGAGCCCCCAGCTGATCTCAAGACCCAACAGATCTAAGTGCTGTAGGGTCACAGGCCTTGGAGGGTTAACAGGCTAGCTAGAGAAGGCAGGAGAAAGGTGCAGGAAAGAGCCGGACCTGCGAGCAGAAGAGAAGGAATGAACCTCAAAGGGGAATATTATTTCAAATAGCAGCAAGGCACCCACTGCCAATTGAAAGCCAATAGTCATTAGGTACTAAACCCAAACAACGGACTTGGTTGCATCACTTAACTCTTAGGTGCCTTGGTTTCCAGCAGATCATCCATGCTGGGCGGCTGCATGGAGTCCTAGGGGGCTTAGGCACCTTAGAATAGTCATCATGGATGCTCATGTGTAGATGAGGTGGGAGGGGAAGAAACAGCTCCGTCTTTGAATTCACACCTGAGATTAGACTTGGCCAGCCCTTTCTTGCACAGACAAAATAAGCAGGGGAAGGAAATAGCTGTTCCTTCTCCCCATATCCAAGAGCCCAGGCACTGGAGCCGTCATTTGGGATGCCAGGCACTAAGGTGCAAATCTTGTCCTCAGTTTGGACCAAGTTTTTGACATCAGATCTTGCCCCCAGTGAGATGGGCATCCCCATCCATGAGGTTGCTGGCACTCAGGGGCAGGAAGCATCTTGTTGCCTCTCCTGGTGAAGGAATTCCCCTTTTTATAGAGTACTTCAGGGAATGCTAGGTCAGGGAGGAGGTGACACCAAGGCCACGTATGCCCGGCAAGCTCATCCCCTCCAGCACGCTGCACTGCCCTGCTCCGCAGCTGCCACCTCCTCACCCAAAATCATCACAAAGTAGGTGGGCAAATTAGGAGGAGAGCTGGCTAATTAGCTTGCTGTCAGCACTGCACCAGCAGGGCTGTGCTGCTTCCAGTTCAGGAAGCAGCTCTAAGCAGGGCTTGAAGGCACTATTGCTGGGCAAACTGGTCTCCCAGTGGGTTTGGAGAGTGCTTGGCTTATTTCTGACCCTTACTTCAGGCCATGACCCTTTTCTGATCCTAGTTCTGGGTCCCTGAACTAATCATTTTGCATGACTCTCTACATCCAGGTCCTGGCACCCCAGCTCTAAAGCCTTGTGATGCGGATGTTTGGCTGGGAATGCAGGTCCCAGCCTGTCCTCTAATGAATATTGAAGTATTTTGCACAAAGTGGAGTAGCTTCAGAGATATGTCACGAGCCCAGGCTTATTGCAGTGGGGAAGGAGTATTTTTCTCTTGACATGCACACTTGGCTCCCGTTGCTGGAAACGCCTTCAAGACAATGTTTTTCTTTCCCCTCTTCCCCCCCGACCAAGCAGTATATTGAGCTTGCCTCATTTCTCAGCTGTTGCTGAGAGCCATCGTGGATGACTGTACCTCGAAGCACCTTCAGAGAATCCCATTATGGCAAAAACGAGCTACTTTGTGCAGTGGCACTCAAACTTCCTCGCACCCACTTGGGGTTCAAGGTTTTCTTTTGTTTTACTGCACTCGATTTACAGGAAAGCACTGCGCTTCACACAATTGCTGACGGTTGAGTGGCCAACACCTTGCAATAACTCTCCCATTTGCCAATGCATTCTGCTTTGTGGTGCAGTTAGCTGTTTATTTAACATTTGGGGACAGGAGTCGGCTAGGGAATTCACTTTGAAGAGGTCTTCCCGTGGTAAAAGACCACCATCAATTCAAAGGCATCGTTTCGCACTTTGCACCGTGGAAGCCAGGAGAGAAGAAACAGCAGAGGCAGACCTAGATGAAAGCTGGATTTGTTTTGCAGATGTAATCTAGAGATCCCTACTCTGGTTTAGTTTGAGAGTAGCTCAGAAGGAAGAGGTAGGAGGCTGGGGTAGAGATGCTCCAAGGTGGGTGGTTGTGCAAGTGGAGTCAGGGGATATTTCCCCCCTGACATGCTAGCAGTGTCTGTCTGTGTCCTGCCCAGCACTACAGACAGACTCCAGAGAGAGCTTTAGGGTTAGGTGTATGGTGCTACCCTACCCCACGTATGCTTTGGATGGAGGAAAGGGGTAGAGCTTATTTTCCTTCCATTTGTAGCATGGATGTGATCACCTTCACCTGGGCATAATTTATTTAATACAGTCCCAGAGCAATGGCTTCCCCCTCTTGTCTCTCCTGTAGTACTCTATAGCTCTCTATACTAAAGGTTTTATGTTTGTAACAGGGCATTGAGGGGTGCACAGTGGCATAGGGGTATGAAGCAGGAGCTTGGGACCAGAGTGGATGTCTCATGGACTCCTTTGGACCTACAGCAATTACATAGCTACTTACATTGCAAGGCATAGGCTCAATGACCCAGCTAGTCCTCTCTGGTCCAGTCTCCTGAAGAGTCTTTCAGGGATGGTCTGGCAGCCTCTCCCTCTCTGCTCAGGTGCAAGCTCCTTTGGCTTTGTACTTTCCTTCAAACCCCTAATACCTTGCCTGCTTACTGCCCTTCACACCAGGACCCGTAAGACTGATTTTGCTCTTTCCCTATGGCAGGTTTCTCTTTCTCCTTGTCAGCCCCAGTGCTCTCCCCTGCTGCTTCCTCCAGCTCCCTCCCTCTGCACTGAAACGCGCTCATCATCATTTCATTCAGACTAATTCTGTTTCTGTCTCTTCCTCCCTCCTCTCTTGAATCAAGAAGGGAAGAGGCATGGATTGCCATTCGGTCTTATTTTCCTTGCCACGTTTTTACTCAACTTTCCCTCCTATTGCTCACCATGACCTAGCTGTACAATTTGCTGCTGTGTGCAGAATGGCAGGCATTGGTGTGAAAACCTCTCATTTGACAAGGTCCGAAGCAGGGAGCAAATTAGAGTAGAAGGGGACACAGATTATTATTAACCTGCCTATGGCTGGATGGAGGACAGGGGTGGTTCTGGTCTCAAATGAGCTGAACTCATAGGCAGCTTGCAATAAAGCAAGGATGGGGTGATAGGATAGAAATCTGGGGCTAAATGTGGCCTGAGGAGGGGAATATAAATGCTGGATTGTCTCCTTTGAGCTACCAAAGATTTGAAAGGAGTCCCTGGGACTGGCTGGGAAGGGGCTAGCACTTGCAACTGGCTGAAGTAGAGGGATGGCCAAGGCACATCCATTAGCTGCACAATTACCCTTCCTCCTGCACATGAACATTCAGGGGTTTTTGCCACTAATTCCTCCTCCCTGTAGAGGAGTGAGGAGTAAGGCAGCTGGTTTGGGAGGCAGGGAGCCATCTGCCCCTGCCTGGGGTTCAAACCTAATGCCAGATATCCCCCACCTGTTGTATGCCATTCAGTACCTGCAGCATAAGCACAGCGCAGCAGCCCCTCATGGCCAAACACCTGAATTAATTGCCAGCAGCTGTCTGCAAAAGCTCCGAGCATAACACTTGCAATAACATTTGGCAGCGCTACCCTTCTCCCCCTGAGACGAGTAAGCACCTCAAACTAGTCCAGATAAGGCTAGATGGGATGTGAGGTTGGTCTCCGAAAGGAGTCCCTTGCATTGCTTCTGCTTTTATACGGAGAGCTGCACCTAGAGGCAGACGCTCACCCAGAAAGGAGGCTTGTCTCGACCAGTGCCTGCAAGCTGGACCCCAAAACCCCAGCCCGTGCTTGCAAAGTTTCTTCAACGCTTCACATTAGAGCAGTGCTCCCATCTGGTTTCCCTCAGCTGCTTTTACGTGCCTCTGCAGCCTTTGTAGTGCCTGGGATGAAAAGTCGATGATTGAGAGGATGGCAAGGTGGTTTTAAGGTGCCCTACCAGGCTTTTGTTGGCAAAAACCCCTCTCCTTTGCAGCCCATAACGAGCTCTCCTTCTGTCAGTCTCTTCCCACTGCAGTGTCACCTTCATCCTCAGTTTCTGACAACTCGCTCAGACAAAGGCCGGGAAATTGGCTCCGCATTGTAAGGATGCCTTCATCGTTACACTGTGAATAGAGTCCGGCAATCTAGGCAGGCGTTGCTGAATAATAGCAGAACCCGCTTCACTGGTACCTATTGTCACAGATGCCTAAGATATAAGGGCCCTAATCCGCTCTTCCTAGGAGAAGACTGGGCTAGCTGGGTTCAAATCCCCCTCCGCGGGGAACTGTGGATGTCCCACTCCCAGGGAAAGCGCAATAGTTTTGGGGCAGAAAGGTGGGGTGGTCCTCTGCCATGGGGTTACACACTTCACCCTTAGGTGGGTAAGTAGGACTGACCAGCCGTGTTTAGTCCAAGTGTCAGAGCTTTGCCTCCCTGCTGAGATATTGTGCATCTTCTCTGCACGCGTAAAGGGATGAATTGATTTTAAAAAAAAATTTCACTGCTAATTTCAGACTCCAGTGAAAACCTGCTTACCCATCGCACACTGGGGTGGGAGGGAAGGAGACCTGCTTGCCTTTTGCAGCAAGAGCGGCTGTCTGCATATCCTTAGTTTATCTGCATTTTGCAAAAGGTGCAATATCAATACATGCAGTTGGCCTAGCCGAGTGACCCATCAGGGTTTCTTGACACGTCTATCCATCTTTTTGCTATGTTCCTGTTTGTAGCCAGCCTTAAACGCCAAGCAGCCAAATATCACAGCAGCATGATAAATAGCAAGTGCTAAATGCCCTTTTGAAAAGAAATGTGGATGGTGGTTGTCTGGGGCCCTTTTGGGAGAAGGACTCCGGACATCCATTTAAGTCCTTCTAACAAAAGCAGATCACAATGAGCATCATTTTTTTATCATCACTGCCAATGATTACAACTATGATTTTTGGGGGGGCTTTTAAGCAACCCCAGGAGGGATTGAACCTCAGGTAGCAAGCTGATCCATGTCTTCTTCTTACTGA
>NW_017729000.1:4724925-4751276 GCF_001723915.1 Gavialis gangeticus | reverse complement strand
AATGAGCATCTTTTTTTTTTATCATCACTGCCAATGATTACAACTTTGATTTGTGGGGGGACTTTTAAGCAACCCCAGGAGGGACTGAACCTCAGGTAGCAAGCTGATCCATGTCTTCTTCTTACTGATTTGTAAAAATAATAATATAGCATTTTCAGCAAAAGAAAAATCACAGGAAAAAAAAACACATCATCTGGGGTTAGGGAGTAGGGACGCGGATGTGTTCAGCCTCTTGTTTCAGTTATGGCAAAAGAAACTTTCAGCTCCCAAGACAGAGGGGTCCCAGATCTCCTGAAGCCCTCAGCCGGGGTCCTTTCAGGGGAGTGAAGAACAGGACTAATGGGGTCTATGTCCCTTCTCCCCTGTGCCTATTTTCAAGCACATTCAGGCTGCTCAACACCCTGGCAGTCTACAGAAGTATTTCCCTCCAACAGACCCCACAGGCAAAGTCTGCTCTTTCCCATCGGTGCTTGGGCCGGAGGGTCAGAGATTGTCACTTCTGCACAGATAGCTCATGCTCCCCCTGCCCGAGTTCAGCGGTGAAGACCCGGGAGCCACACCTTTGTGTTTTGCAGTGAATCCTCATGCTGTTTAAGCATTCAGTAAGACCATTCACATCTCTAAAGGATACAGAAGGCTTCTGTGGCCAGAGGGGCACCAGGGGAAAATGCAGAAGAGGAGAGAGCTGCTCGGAGGTGCGGTTATTGTGGCTGCTGAGTGCACCCTCACCAGGGAGAGGGGATACAGGCACAGACTTTGCTCCCAGGTCCCCAGGCCAAGCTGCCTTTGAAGTGCTGCATGCCAACCCCCAGCTTTTTCACAGCTAGGAAGAGCTGCAGCATCCAGGGCCAGGGGCTCCCTGCAGCTTCCCTCTCACCTCGTGCGGTGCAGTCATGCTGGGCCCAGTGCTATGCAGTCTCCGAGGCAGGGGAAATACCAGGACCACCAAGGTGGTTTTCCTACTGGCTGGGGCAGGTGGCAGAGGGGAGGACCCCGACTGAGTTAATGCATCGCTAACCTCCCACTTTCACTTCCAGTGGGCTGACCTCAGCTATATGCTCACTTTATGGAAATGGGAGACCTCTCCCTAGCTTGCTCCTGCAGCCACATGGCTGAGGGCAAATGAAATTCAGGGACATCTGAATCCTGAGCCTCTGGGCTTGGACCTGCACGTAGGATACCCACCAAAGGATTTGGAAGCATCTGAAGCCCCAGGTGGGGGGTGGAGGATGCTTGCCAGTAGCGGAGCCGCATATGGCTCTTGAATGACTCATGGATTTGGAATTGATTTGGCTGATTTCATAGATTTCACAGACATTCGGGCTGGAAGGGATCTCGGAAGATCATCGAGTCCAGCCCCCCGCCCAAAGGGCAGGAAGTCAGCCGGGGTCATTTGACTGGGGACATGAAAAATTTTCCTTAAACAAAAAAAGAAAGGATGAATTCAACCTCTGGTTGCACCTGGAAGAGATTGGGATGGGTCTCTTCAAAGATTTGGGGGGACCTCTCCCCGTCTTCTTCTGCGCATGGCATAAGCCCACTCCCTGTTTGATGCTGTTTGCCTGGCAGGTGGGCTGTATCACCAGTTTCCAGGATAGGGCTGGAAAAGACTAGGACCCAGCAAGAACAGACAGCATCAGTCTCATTACAATGCAGGCTAACCTGTGGCAGGGAGCACATCATCCCTGGGGTGGAGGCATGACGTCTACTTGGAGCTTGTGAAAGGGAGCTTCGGCGAGCGACTGGAGGGCTACAGCAGGCCACGGGTGCAGATGCAAACCCCTGGAATTACAGCTGTGGCCACTTGGGGGTAGCAATGCATTTTGATTATGCCTTCAGGGAGTAGTAGCCTGCTTTATGTCTCCCCTGTTCTGTGCAGCTATAAAAACTAACCATCCCAGTCCCTGCTTTACAGCTGTGTTGAAGTGCCCAGCTGTTAGGCACAGAGCTGAAGCAGAGCATCAAACCCAATTCCCCTCATATTCCAGGGATGGGTGGATCTCAGGAACAGAGGAGCTAGCAGACCCGGTACACCTAATCCAGGACCTCGTCTCAGACAGCAGCCAGAACGAGATGCTCCAGTGGGAGATTTGAGAGATGCATGCCTGGTTTTTGTGCAGAGCCACCAGGACAGTGGTGTGGTGGCTGAATACTTAAAATGCCTCATAATGGCTCCAGGCCCATGACCATGGGGATTCCCAGTTGTCCCAGCTGCAAATGGGTACCTGGCCATTTGGGCTGGTGGCCAGACGTGATGCTGGCCTTGTGCTAACGGCTACAGACACCAGTGTGCCTTTGACCATAGCTGTCTTCTGAGCCAGTGGACCTTTGCATGATGACAGCCACCCTAGGCTAAGTTAGTGCACACAGAAAGAAAGCAGGCCAAGGACTTATCCTCTGCTAGGGGCCCCCAGTGGTCTATCACTGGTTTATCCATCCCCAGTATCAGGACCCAGTTAGGAACTGGCTTAAGCCCTGAAGCATGGAGTTTAATATCCCCTTAATTTATTTTCAGCAGGCATTATAGGGGGTGGGGGTCGGACTTGATTATCTACTTGGGTCCCTTCCAACCCTACAGCTATGAGTCTATAGCACTCTTGCATTTTTAATTAGCCCTCCAAATATTCAACCCCCGTTGTGACCCTGGTTAAGTTCTTGCCCTCACTGACTTCCTATGCAAGGGAGCATCAGATTGGACCCTAGCTCTGTGGCTGGACCCATCACTGGTCATTTAGCCACACTGCGTAAGCAAGGTAGGTCTCTAGAGGAGAGTTAGGACAGCTGAAGACTTCAAAACCAGGATGTGCTCAAGGCCATCCTTCCCCTTAGAGGATCTCCTTGGATCTCTTTGGGAAACACCTTATGGCCCTATTCCTGCCAACAGTGTCTCACTGCTCTGCTGATTCCTGCTGCTGTCAGTGATGAGGATCGGGACCTCTGACCATCCTTCGGTCCCATGCCCTTACTCTCAGCAGGAAGCGTATTTGCAAACTATGAAATCATTTATACGGATCCCAGCATTTCATATCCTCTGTGTTTCCATTTCTGAGCTCACCAGGGCTTTGCAAACTGCATATTTGCAAGCACTTTCCAAGGAAACAGGCTTCGACTTTGCGGGCTGTTACTCTAATGAGGACCTGTAGGAGGAATGTGGTTACAGTCCCCGGGGTGCACACTTGAGCAGGTTTGAAGCTAGCAGAGGGCTAAGCACTGGCCCCAACTGGAAGTGGCAACACTTGATAATCTTAGTGTTTGCAGCGATAGGAGGCTTTTGTGACTGGCACAAGGGAGAACCAGAGCAATCCCATTTGGTGAAATCATAAGGCTCATCTCTGTTCAGATACAGGCCAAGGCATAGCTCAAGCCGGCTGGACAGGGACCACAATGCAGCTCTCACCAAGGCAGCACTTGCAAGGTGATTACACCGGGTAGTCAGCACTGATTAGGACGCACAGAAGCAAGGTTGCCGGTCAGGTCAACACCATCATGCAGCTGCTCTCTAGTGAAAATGCCATTACCCCAGGAATTATAGACCTTCTGCATCCATTAGGCTGAATTCATGTCTGGTTTAACTTCACGTAAGCCAGGGAGTTATCCAAGGGACAAATTTAGCCCCCCTCCCCCCAGTACTTGCCATATACCAGCAGGGTAGCTAAACAGTTATCATCATTTAATTACTGGATGCACGTGTGACGGGCTAGCTGGCCGTGACCTGGCCCAAGGGTTTTGAAAGGGCAAAAGATGATTGGAGGACTTGGGATTCCCTTTGCTCACCGATCAGGCCCCAGAGACTCACGACTCCCCCCCCTCCCCCCCCCCGTGTCCCAATTGGCCCCTTGGGTCACCTGGAGGGGGATAAAAGGGGAAGTGTGGGCTGACTCAGGAGAGACCAGTGAGGGACAAGGAAGGAGCTTCACAGAGCTGGCAAGAGCTGAGCCAGCAGGGCAGGAGCAGTGCCCTGGAAGATCCTGAAAAAGCAGGACCTGCAGGCAGCAGCGGGACCCTCAGCAGCGCGGCGTGCGGCCCTTTGCAGACCCCTCGCAGGCTGGAGCAGTGCCCCCAGTGGTGGCTATGTGGCAGTGTGCGTGCCTGCCTACCACGTGGGAGATCTGGATTCAAGTCCCAGCTGAAGTGAATTGGGGTGAGTGAGATAACAAGAAGCAAATCTTCTTGCAGTGGGAAGGGGCCATTGTGTTTTCTCCCCTTTCTCCCCCTCCAGGTACCAAGGCCCTATATTTCCTTGTCATTTGACATTTTGCATTTTGTGCCCTTTTATATTTCACCAGCCCACATTGTTTGTTCTGCTGTTTGTGTTTTATATTTTAACCCGTTTTTTTGTCAATGATTGCAAGTGTCTAACCTTTGTTGAATCCTGCCCCTTGGGGCATTGTAGTATCCACTATACCCTCTGCTTTATGCCTGTTATGTTCCCAGTATTAAAAGGTACATGGTTAAGTCCCCATTGGTGGTCTGGCTCTGCTTTATAGGGGAGGAGAGTCCCTACACCTCCCACAGCGCTTGTGCACCTGCTTTGATCCCTTCAGTTGGAGAGGGCGTACCTCTTGGAGTACCACCCGGGTTACACATGTGTGACTGCAACATTTGTTCAGTTTGCTTGTCTAACGTGCCAGGAAACACGATAAATGCCTTTAGACATTTTAAGTGTCACTTGTAGAGACCTGTCTTTATGTTCTTTGAACAGCTCAGAGGGTTTGAAAGCCAAAGGTGGCTTTCTGTCACTTTTTGGCCCCAGGCTCTTTCATCCGAGAGGTATCGGTGGATAAGGACTAGAACGGAGAAACCTCAGGGCTAAATTTGCTAATGCAACCTGAATGAATGTACCTGAGTTGCAAGCCAGGTGGCTCTGGGGCTGGTGGGGGAAGCTAGCTTCCCAGACATACCAACAGCAGGAGAATTAGGGGTCAGTTCTGGGCAACGTTTCACTCCTGCTGTACCACTGGGGTGGAAGAAAGGCCAGAGTAGGCGACTGGCTTCCTGAAAAATAATGATCACCCTGAGATCAGCTTCTCAGGCCGAGAAGTAATACCCATTTGTTTTCTAGTTTAGAGTAAATCCTCCTTATTCTCCTCCCAGGAGGGCTCGTACTGGTATTTCTGCTAGAGACGGTCAGGACCTTTCACCCCCTACAAAAATTGTCATTGAAAACAGAAATGTTCCCACCTTTGTGTAGTGTAACAGTGATGTTGTAGCTGTGATGGTCCAGACATTATGCGAGGGGCAGGGATATGAAGACATGCTTAGGAAGGAAGTCTTGCCTTTGAAAGCTTGTCTAGCTTTATCCCACCCACATAGTGGGTCCTATAAAAGATGTCACCCTAAGAAATCAGTGCCTCTATGTTTGAGGAAAGTTTCCCACTGAAAACAAGCAGGGTTGCATGAACATGCGTATAGATGAGTCTTCGTGGCTGGAAGTGAGAGCTTTTTTTACCTTTTCATCAGAATCCCAAATGTCATCAACAACAACAACAAAAATTGAATATTTTTGGCTAACATTTTCATTAAACCAAACCAAACCAAACCAAACCAACCCCTTTATCAGGACATTTTGCACGTTCGCTGATTGGTCCTTCCCTACTGCGGTGGGACTACTAATGTAAGATGGGGGAGGTTTGAAATGGAAAGCTGTGATTGTTACGCCAATCTTCATGCCATGCCTAATTGGACTTAATGCAGTTAGCAGGAGCTGGACTAATGCGATTAAAGGAGGAGTGGGTCTATAATGCATGTCCTGCGAAATTAATTTTTACTGCACAGTCAGGGAGTCCAAACTCCTTTCCTCCTCTGGCCTTACAGCAGAGACAATGATTGCCATTTACCTCACAGCGGCAGCCTTATCAAGCAGCCGTCACGATGCAGCACCTCTCGCTGAAATCCCTCTCGTTTGGGTTGGGTGCTTTTTTCCCATGAAGGTAAAAGCAATTTTAATGACCTTCTGTCCCACCTGAGAAGGCTATTTATAGTCACAGGCTGGTAGAAAGCTGAGAGCTGCAGACGGATGTCCTGTGCGTGGATGGAGGACTTGCATTCTCTGCCGAATCCATCAGATTGCAGTCTCCTACCGGGCAAAGGCTCTGGTGGGCTGGGATCCTGCTGGCAGACGGTTTGGTGGCCCAGAGCTTGCACCGAGGGGTGATCACGCTGAGGAACGCCAATCTGAAGCGATGAGAAAGGAGGTTGTAAATGATGGGGTTCACGGCAGAGCTCAGATAGAAGAAAACACCTAGGGGAGACCAGCAAAAATAGAGACAGGGAGAGAAAGAGAGAAGGATGCAATTAGTAGGCTGACTATTCTCAGATGAGGAAGTCTCCTCTTCTTAATGCAATAATGAGATACAAGATTCAGGCACAGCTACAAAAAAAAATGTTTGAAAGAACAAAAAGGAAGACGTCTCATGAAAAAGCAACGCTGAAGCTGAATTTGTATGATTTGCCTAACTACCGCGTTCAGTGTTTCCCCACGGCAGCCTGAGAAAAACATTTCTCCCTTGAAGAAGCAATATCTTTTAACTTTGCGGCTGACGGAAACATTCATCCCGAGTGATGAACCTCAGTTGTGGAAAAAGATGCAAAGTTGGCTCTCTTGTAGGTCTGATAAGATTCCCGGCTTGGGGAAGAAATCATCTAGGAGAACACGGTGTTCACTACCCTGGATAGGCGAGAGCAGGTTGAATAGCACGTGTGTTGATCTGTGAATATTTTCAAGAGTTAAGCACTGTCTGCAGCTCACTACAGTTGTCTGTGCCCTGTTTTTTCATTATCTATGCCTATTTGAAGAACACCATCAGGCAATAGTACTAAGTCCTGAAAGTTTCATGAACTCCAGCTTGACATTAAAATCAGCTGCATGCCATGACTGTCAGACGCAAGGAAGCTGTGCAATGCATGCCACATTGAAATACGGAGACAAACCCAACTGCAAGCAAAGGCGGATCTTATCCTATTCTGGAGCAGTATATTTGTCTGTAGTTCTCCACTGCCTTATTTTGTTCCTTGACTGATCGGGGCAGATGCTACTGACCTATTTCCCAGCCCCATTGCTTTCACTGCTATTCCTGCAGGCTGAAGTCAGTATATCCTGGTTTGGTGATTCGGTCATCACTTTTTTTGTGGGCCCTGGAATGATGTAGGTAAAGGAGGGTTTTGCTGTATGGGGATGACAGCACGCGGTAACTAGGACGTGAATTTACAGCACATGAGCTATTGTGCATTTGCGTCCCATGTGGAGACTCTTTGTGTGTGCTGTGTGTTGTAAGCTACCTCACACAACAATATCTTTCTTTGCACACCCAGAGTGTCTATATAGGGAATCAGTGCAAACGAGACCTTTCCTCCTAGCTAGAAAAAAAAATGAGTGAATGACTTGTCCTAGAAAGAAATAAAAATGGTAAAGAACATAACCAAGGAATAATATTTGATCCTCAATATGTATGTGACTATGTATTCTCTCACTGGTTGCCTGAATAATATGAACCAGTCTCTCCACATCGAGTTAACCCTGAGAGCTATGAGTCCACAACTGAGCAAGCCTGAAAAGAAAGAGCTACCTGACAGCACATGGATGAGGTTGAAGACATTGGCCAGTGGCTCCGTCCAGTCCACAACAAAGCTGAAGAAGAGTCGATCAATGTGAAACGGGGCCCAGCAGATGGCAAATACCATCACCAGAACAACTGCCACAGAGAAGGGGAGGAGAAAGAGAGTGAGTTACAGAGATTGCGCGGTGGGCAGTAAGCAGGGCAAGAAGTCCCAGGAAGCTACCAGCAACATCTATCAGTCATTGCCAAGTCACTTATTTGGAAACCTCTTTCACAACCTTTCTTCCCTCTCCCTGCTGTCATCAGCGCTTTCTGCAGAAAAAATATTTCGAACTACAAGAAAATCTCTCTGCTGATTCCCCATCTTAATTTGATAAATAAACATTGATTTTTTTTTTTTTTCCCCCTTCCCCGCCTCCCTCCTTTTTTTTTTTCTTTATTTTTGTGCTCAAGGTTTCAATGGAGCTGACAACGAAGAGGCCGTTTTTAGCTGGGATGGCACTTCGAACCAAATGAACCAACCATGGATAAGGCACGCTTATCAGTGCAGCTTTGGACTTGATACGATATCAGCTGGTGATCTCTTTATCTCTGCATCTTTCACGCAGAAAAAAAACAAAGCTGGGGGCTTAGGATTAATTTCCAGTCGGCATTACCAGGACCCTGCTGGGTACAAAAATCAAGCTTGAGGCAATGTCCTGCTCTTTTCAGACTGGATGGATCTCCCAGCTGACCGTGATTATGCCAGACCAGTCCCAGCATGGTCCTCACTCAGTCTGTAGTGATGGCATGAACACTGCACAGAAGATGCAACCATCTTAATATTTGGTGCTGTACACCGGCAGACCAGAAAGGCAGACTTCTATTAGATTACAGAATTTGATGGAGATTTAAAATGCTTTGAAAGCCTTCAGCAAGGGCCATGGGTGTTTTAGGTTTCTTACCTAAATAATTTGCAAATGCTGGCCTGCCAGGGATAATGATAAGTGTTCTGAAGACAGCTTCAACTTGAGGGAGAAATGCTAGTGGTCAGAGGTATATGGGACATTTCCGTCTGGGTCTCTACCACTTCCAGGGGTCATTAAGGATCCTGACCTTAAAGGTAGGGGAAGGGGAATGAAGGGTGAAGGATTGGCAGAGTTTATCTGGGAAAAGAGTGCAGTTTATGATGGAAATGTCTGTGTAACACCTGCTCCCTAGCCTGTATTTGGAAGTCTACAGAGAGAGCAGCATCCATCCATCCATCCATCCATCCATCTAACCAACCAAGCAACCATCCATCCAACCAACTAACCATCCATCCTGTGTCTTGGGAACATTGCTATTGCTGGAACGTGGGCAAGGATGAATTTCAGCACTCATCCACAACAGAAAGGATCAGACGTGCCAGGTTGATAACACAGCTTAGAGACGCAGATGAGACAGGCAGCTGCCCCACATTTCCTGACACACAGATCGGCTGATGCATCTTAGTTTTGGTGGGGAAAATCTCTCGCCTAAGGCAGGCCTGAGAACCCAACCATATATCCTGCTGAGTTTTAACCCCACCTTCTGTGAGCCCCCAGACATGCTGCTTCCTTTCCCTATGCTTCCTGCCCCATGTTTAAATGAAACGTATACGATACACATGCATAAAACTAAAATGAAGTACTTACATAACATCTTAGTGACTGATTTTCTGGAGGGTCTCTGAATGTTCACAGTCATTTCCTCTGCTTCCAAAGATATGTCTCCTCTCAACTGGCAAGGGGAAAATGAAGGAAAACTTAGAAACAAGGTGTTTTCTCCTGTAGCATTATGGGGTGCATAGAAATGACTCTCATGGCCTGTCTGGTAATGGGCCGCGGATGGAATTCAGCATGCTGCCGATTTGAAAGCAAGCTAGTCTGGGAACGGTTTCCTACTGCACTACATTGCTGCCTACTCGCTTTTTTATATTACCTGAACTCCCCCTTCTTCTGAAAGGTCTTAGTAACCTCAGATGTGTATAGCATGAAAAAGATGCTGTACAAAGGAAGAAGCTGAAGAAGGGTGTTTGAGCCCGAAAGTTTGCAAAGAACAATCTCCCCAACTATTGAGTTGGTCTAATAAAAGAGATCACATCTACCCAAAGAAACTTGTCTGCCCATGTCCTTAGACCAACACGGCTGCCTCCGACAACCCTACAGCTGTACGAAGAAGACACTTTGCTGTAACTGAACGTAGTTCTGGTAGATAGTGTTTGAGCAACAACTTCAGAAGCTGCACTGAGAGAGGCCAGAAAGGTCCTTTTTTATTTTCAACCATTGCAAAACATTGCCAGTTTGGTTTGGGTTTGGCTAATATCAACCTCAACTCAGAGACAGGTTGGATCCAGTAATACAGAATAAGGATGGGGCTGGTGCACTAAAAGGGTTTTGTCTTTTGCCATCTCCAGAAAAGGTTTTGTGAAAATGTACTGGTTGTGGGGGTTGGAGATTCCCAGTCTCATTCAATCCTAATGTGGGGAAAAAACAGTTTAATGAAGATTCGGGTTCAGAAGAGACAGCAGATATTTCTGGCATTACATTATGCATGCCCCCAATACGTTTGTGTAAAGCAGTACCGCTCACTAGCTCATATACAACAGGATTTGGACTATTAAGCCTAGTGAATTTTAGTGTGGTTTTGTCTTTCAAAATATCCAGGAAGGGGGAGGGGAGGCTGTTTCTAAAAGAGACCTGTGTAATCAGCCAATACCCCCAGGATCCAAAAAAAAAAAAAATTAAAAAGACTTGTTAGGACCATGTTGAAAGCCCATTTGAAGCAATGGAAAGCTTTCTGTGGATTTTCAGCGGGCTTGGGGGTCGGGTAATTTGCATCAGATGACGGTGATGAATACAATCCCTATACTCCATCTAGCAGAAACCAGTGGTGCAACCTGCACAGAGATTAAATGCATGCAACTTAGCTACAACAAGAAAGAAAACGTTTTCCCAGCCAGCTTCCCCTTGGCTTTTTACAACAGAAGCAAAGGAAGAACAAAACCAGGGAGATGAGCAAAGCCGAGCCTGTGCCACTATTCAGCTTCTGAGCAGTTACCCTCGTCTCGCGTTAGTGCGGAACAAAATGACTGAAATTAAAATTAATCCTAATGAATTTTGAAGAAGCTAACACTCATGGGAATGCTTTGCAGTGTGCTTTTATTGAGAGCTGATGCTTTGATGATGAAACTCCCACTGGTCAATCTGAGAGGACAATACTTTTGCATTTGTTTTTCACTAGAATTATCCACCACGTTCATTTTATCTGGGTTGGGCTATTGAGATTTTCGTTGTTGATTAGTCAGACAATTTTTTTTCTAGTGAAGATTTTTTTTCCCCCCAGCACCTCCAGAATAGCAATAAAATTTTAATTTTCCCCCATCCCTCTCTTTCCTACCCCCCATCCAAAAAGAAGAAAGACCAGTAAATAAATGCAAGAACATGAATGTGATCTTTTGTCTTCTACCTCTTGTTACCTTCAAGTTGTCTGTGATAAATGGAATATTATAACTTTTCAAAAATGTTTTAATTGTGCTCATTAGAAAAAAAAATCTCACCATTGATTCATTTTGAGGCTAGCGCTCTCACAAAGTGGGAATACACTTAAATGAAATTCTGTTCGATTATAAGGCAATTTGGCATTTGCATGTTTTTCATGATGGTCTTTTGACACGCTCGCCTGAAATCAATGTTGTTTAAGGACTAAGCTTGGTTGATTCGTAACATGCAGTGATAAATGTTGACACAGATTGATTAAAAGCTTTAGCTTCCCTTCGGTGGTTTTTCGGTCTCAACAGTCATTCATTCGAAGTACTCTCCAAAGCCACAGAGAATGTACTACTATGCCACTATCATAAACCAACATGTAACTTTTTTCCTTCGCTTTCCTCCTGTGGGTTCGATAGCGCCGTCATGCTTCGTTTTCAAAAGCTCCAATGACGCTGCGCCGCAGTGTGACCAGGAGGAATAACAAAGGGGAAGTTTGTTGGAAGGCGGATAACTTTGAGCACAGAGCTCAAACATAGAGTCCCAGTGAAAAATTCCACGGTTGGTTCCTCCCAAATGTCACGAACATTTGGATCTGGGGTTTTGATTTGCTTGACCTTTATTACAATGCACCTGATATAAGTTTGTCTTCTCTGGGCGCATCTACAAGTGCACTGTTACTGTGCGGTAACCAAAAATTGCCATGCCTGTACACGCACGCACCTGTACTGTGCAGTAACGATAGCAATTTACATCGACTTGGACGTAAATTTGCTACCTGCATGATACAGGTAGCAAATTTACTCCTAAGTAGTTACTGTGCAGTTAGGCACATGTGGCAGCAAGGCCGTACTGTGTCAGAGCCCTGTTTGTGTGAACTGGTTTGGGATGGACTTTAGTCCTAAATCAGTCCACACACAGCGTTACTGCACTGTAATGCCTGCACATAGAGCTGCCAGTGTAAAAGCCGCTTACTGCGCAGTAAATTACACAGGTAGACACATCCTCTATTCTGCACCTTTACGCTGTTAGCATCCCCTGATCTTGTTAGCCCAAAGAGGGGTGTGATATTTTGGGCACCCCTGTGAGGTTCTCCCAGGGAGTCTTTACTTGTTTTCTGTCTTCATCTGTTGATTTTTTCCTCAGTATAAATTAAATCATTCAGACAAGAAGTATAGGCCTGGTGACCAGGCATGGAAAACCTGCCAGTTCAGCTGTCCTTGACAGCGGTGATTTGTGAGATACATAACGTAGTCTGCATTTGCAATCCAAGCGTTATCCAAAATTGGTCAGGTCCAGATCCAGAGCTTTCGCTCAGACCCTTTACTGCTAACAGCGATACACTGTTCCTCCTGGGAAAAGACTGATGCGACCAAACACATATGTGCCCAATGTAGTTTTTGAGGAGATAATATTTGATTTTGCTGTATGGTGGTCAGAACTATCTGGCACAGAGGTGTTGCACCCTGGATAGTGCCACCTTTCTCGTGCCTCCTCTGTGTTCGCATTCAGGGCTGGCTTTCTGGATGCCCACTCCTAGCTCTGCTACTTATCTGACAAAACAGGTTCAAAGTTAAGATCCTTTTGAAAAGGTTTCTGAGTTTAAAAGAAACCAAACACACACATTGACACTGATTATGAATATAAGCAAAGTCTGCCAGCAAGTTTCTAATTACATGTGGTGAGTGAACTGCAAAGTGGAAAAAACCCGGCCTAAATGGCAGAAAGGACATTAAAACTTAACAGATTCCATTACCTCCACTATAATAATCCTGCATATCAGTAGGAACAAGCATGAAGAGGGTATCTTCATGCATGACCATGTATTTTATTTTGCAAGTTTGCTTTTAAATCCAGGCATCTCTCTTATCTCTCAGTCACAGCTTTCTCTGCAGAATCTAATTCTTCAGCGGTCAACCATTGTACATGCAACAGACCACACGCGACATGATGCAGGACTCTCTGCAAATGATTTTAAATGATGTGCTTCAAGAGAATAAAATGTGTGTGGAGCACAGAACAGGAATCTTTAGGTATTGTAGCATTTTCTAATAGGGACCAAATGTTATAGCCTGAGATCCTGCTCCCATGTATACCCATGCTAACCCAAAGAAAGCATCTAACAAAAGCAATGGTACCATGTTTGACTTCGCATAGCTCACATTAGCATCAAGCACCATCTGAGGAAGAATGCAAGTCTTTCCTGTTTCTGTATTTATAAGAAGTCCATTAATGGCATAGAAGCACAGAAAATTCAGGTTGGAAGGGACCTCAGGAGGTGGCATCTAGTCCAACCCCCTGCTCCAAGCAGGACCAGCCCCAACTACATCATCCCACCCAAGGCTTTGTCTAGCCTGGTCTTCAAAACCTCCAAGGATGGAGACTGCACCACACTCTTTCCAGTGTTTTACTACCCTCCTAGTGAGAAAATTCTCCCTAGAATCTAACCTCAGCTTCCCTTGCTGCAGCTTGAGCCCATTGCTCCTTGTCCTGCCATCTACCACCACTGAGACCAGCCCAGCTCCATCCTCTTTGCAGCCCCCCTGCAGGGAGGTGAAGGCTGCTATTCAATCCCCCTTGGTCTTCTCTTCTGCAGACTAAATAAACCCAGTTCCCTCAGCCTCTCCTCACCAGTCATGTTCCCCAACCATTTTCATTGCCCTCCATTGGATTTTCCAACTTGTCCACATCCTTTCTGCAGTGGGGGCCCACAACTGGACACAGGACTCCAGATGTGGCCTCCCCAGTGCTGAATAGAGGGGAAGAATCACTGCCCTTGACCTACTGGCACCGCTCCTACCAAGGCAGCCCAGGATGCCAGTCGCCTTCTTGCCAACGAGGGCACACTGCTGGCTCCTATCCATCTTATTGTCCCCTGTCACCCCCAGGTCCTTTTTTGCAGAGCTGCTGCCCAGCCTGTCCCAGTGCATGGGATGGTCCTGTCCTAAGTGCAGGACTTTGTACTTGTCCTTGTTGAACCTCAGGATATTTCATTTGGCTCAATCCTCTGATTTGTCTAGGTCCCTCTGAATCCTAGTCCTACCTTTCAGCATATCTACTGCTCCCCTCAGCTCGGTGTCATCTGCAGACTTGCTGAGGGTGCGCTCTGCCATCTTCCAGGTCTTATCTATACATGTCTATGGGAGGAGAATTGGTGTGTGCTAATATCTACTGGGTAGACGTCTATCACAGTCCTCACAAGGGGAACTGGCAGCATCAGCCGGCAGGTTGAGGACTGAATGCAAAATAGAAACATTCTCCCTTTAAGGAGAGTTTCTCCAAGTCATCCTCCATCCCTTTATTGTTCCAGGAACATGTTAAGAAAGGTGGGATGTCCTCAACTCTGGACGGTTCTTCGGGGCTGGTAAAGACATACAAAGCCATCTCTATTGTTTGTTCAATTTAAATCCAACACAGTTCACCGTAGCTGAAAATTATTGTCACCTGATGTCACGTGAAACGTGTGGTGTTCCCCAGGAATCAGTCCACAATACAACACGTCCAAATTACTATTCCTTTTACCAGAGAGGCCAGTCACTGAATGGCTGTGGGATGTCAAACTCACACCCTTCTTTGCTTCTTCCAAAAAACCCTCAGGCACCTGCACTGTCTTGGCCAACAAAAAACAGAGGGCTTCCACCTCCACATCTTGAAGTCACATGCATCGCATTGGATTTCAGCTCCTCATCAGTAAAGTGAGGGTCATAAAACTCATGTTGGTATTTTTCAGTATAAGCTCACTGATCCAAAGGCTTTCCTTCCTGATCCTAGATGGGGATTCTTTTATTCAATCCCCAAACCCTGGGATGGGAAATCTCTTTGCTGCCAGTCACCCACCTGGATGATCTAGTGATGGTGGCCATGTAGATGCTTCAAAGGCTGTTCCTGTATCTCTGAGCCTTACAGGCATGAAGGCACACAGACATCCTTGTGCAGCCATTACAGGATCTTTTTTGTGAATTGTTAGTTTGTGGGCATCCATAAGGAGGTGAGTAACACCTGGCCACAACAGCCCCTACCTGATTCATCCCCTCTCCTCCACAATAATGGCTTGAGTTCTCTGTAGCACAGGCCTTAGCAAGACTGAAAATGCAAACCCAGGTAGTTTAGGGGCATTCTTGATGTCAGTCTAGTCTGCTGAACTGGAATTGCACGATCCAGGAGACAAATCCCATTTACTCCAAACACAAGTTGGACTCTGCAGTTTTAAGTGCAAACTTGCTGCCCTGTCAGAAATTGAACGGCTCCTAATTGTTTCTCCCTGCGGTGCAATGCCAGAAGGTGCTGCTGAGCATTTAGGCTTTGTCGGGGCTGAGACCAGGAAGTGCAGTTACCAATCCCTCTTTCCTCAGAGCCCAGGCTTGGACTATTAGGATGGAAAGAAAACATCCCTGGCTCCAGATTTCAATTGCAGGGTCAAGGCTGAAGTTTTGCAATTCAGGTTTAAACAGCGTGAGATGCCCAGACGAGCCCGGGACTGCTGTCACATAACAGATTTCACGCTCATCACTGCTTTGATATAAATTGCCTGCGACTGAAAATGAGCTAACTGCTGTTTGTTCATCACTTCCATTTAAAAATTAAACAATCTTACCCCTTTACTTGTGCTGAAGCCAAAGGCATTGCAGCTGGGAGTGCATTATGAGAATAAAGCAAAGTAAGCAGGCATAAATGAAAGGACATCTAAGCCTTTACGATGATGAGACTGGGCAGGATCGATGTCGGGTCTCATTCAGAAATCTGAGAGTGGGAGCTGTGACTTGGCACCGATGTAGCACCTCTTCTGCAGGGAGAACTCGGAAAACCTGGGCAACGGTTGCCAGCTACCACTGCCTGCCTGAAGCAAAGGCTTTTCATACCCAGCTCTAGATTTTTTCAGTTCATAATTTAACAGTGAAGATAAAATGCTGCTTTCCTTAATTCCCTTTAGGTTAAGCCGTGCATAATTTGCTGTTTGAATCTATACCTAAGTCCATAAATTGCTGCTTATGGGAGCCTGACCCATTCAGAAAGGTCTCTTGTTTGCTGTAGTTTTTCAGTTATTCACCTACAATCATAAGTACTCCTAGGCACCCTCTTCTCCAGTGTGAAGTGGCACTAAATAGCAGATAACACATTAACGAGGCAATACAGATGTGCCGGCTGATTGTACCATATATCCCTGGAGCTCCCTGCCCTTTCTTTGCAAGGGAGCAAACCTTGCTTCAGCAAAGTTGCATTCTGAGCAGTGTAACTTAGTACCAATGTTTTAAAAACCATACCCAGAAAACCACCCCCCCCCCAAACCAATCCAGCCCCACAATATTTTAGCAGAGTATTTCACAACAGTGCTGTAAAAAAGCTGGTTACATACAGTATAACCTAAGCTGTTTTTCTCCTATATCTCTATTTCAGTTCCCATTGCCAGCAGTCCTGGTTTCTAAAGGCTGCATGGATGGCAAATGGCTATATAGCACGTCTCACTACTTTTAAAAGACTCATTCATTATTTTGTGCTTGCAGCAGTAAACCAGCTTATTTTAGAAGTGCGTTTTAACAAAAGTGTATGATCAAGTAGTGTCCATATCACTTGCCTGCCCAAGAAAGCAGGTGGAGGAGAATGCAATGAAAATGCTAGTCACAAGATGGAAAAAGGCAAGCATTGCAATCCCCCTACTTTTTTTACTCTTTTTTTACACCCCCTTTTGAGCCAAGAACCTGGATCGTCCGAAAACCATACAAAAGATAAATTTAGCACCTCAACAGGGATGCAGAAGTAAGAACCAAAATGATATACATAGATTAGGCCATATTTACCCCCAGCTGGAGGTGTACCAGGGGGTGAATCTGGTACTTTGTTTCCAAGGGAGGTAGTTTTCAATGGGTTCCCTTTAATGGGTGGATGGAAGGACAGCAGGTGTTGCGTCAAAAGGGTTAAATCACCTTTTTTAAAGCAGCTGAGCTAGCAAGAAAGTTACAGGGAAAAGCAAGAAAGGCATCATTCAATTAGGACTTACTTTCAGCCCCATCAGATAGTAGAGGACACTAATGATACCCACAGGCAGCACATAGAAGAGGAGGGAAGTGACCTGGATGATACAGTTGTAGATCCACATAGGCATGACCACGGTGCAGGTGGCAGAGCCGGGGACCAGCGTACCGTTGGGGAAGTGCTGGAGCAAGATGCCGTGAGTGCTGGTGTTGGGGAGAGAGAAGAGGACGGAGAGGACCCAGAGGACAATGATCATCCTCAGCGCACGCTTCCTGGTGCTCTCCAGCTTGGCCCGGAAAGGATGGAGGATGGCGACATATCTCTCCATGCTGACCGTGGTGACGCTCAGGATGGAGGCAAAGCAGACCGTCTCGAAGAGCGCCGTCTTGAAGTAGCAGCCGACGGGCCCGAAGAGGAAGGGGTAATTGCTCCACATCTCGTACACCTCCAGCGGCATCCCAAAAACCAGCACCAGCAGGTCCGAAATGGCGAGGCTGAAGAGGTAGTAGTTGGTGGGGGTTTTCATGTTCCTGTGCTTTATGATCACCAGGCACACTAACAGGTTTCCCACCACCCCGACCACAAAAATCAAGGCATATATTAAACTCATGGGCACGAAGAGGTGACTCCGTTTGGGGCCACATACAAAGGTGAGATAGTCCTCTGTGCTGTTTAGATGCCATCTGAGCGGTTCCTCCTTCCCAGCGAAGTGATCAAGCCATGAGATGTTGGTGATCCAGTCCATGGCTGGTTCTGTTGGGATGAATAATGCAGATCCAGTCTTTTTCCAGGCTGCTTCAAGTCTTCCCCGTGCCACTTTTCTCACGTTTAGAAGGAGAGAGAGGGGGAGAAAGAGGGATGTCCGGTCAGACCTGAAAGCACGCAGATGCTGAGAGATACAGGGTGTATGTACGTCTGGCTTCAGTTGTGGTTTAGCTGTTGTACAAGCTGTTCCCTTGCGAGGAGTCAGATGGAAAGCCCCTCCTTTCACACATATTCATTGGCTAGCTAAGTGCATCAGAGTCTAGGGTGAGAAAGGAGATCCTGGCTATTCAGACCAGCTCTCGTGGCAGATGCATTTACTGTATCAGCGACATGGGGTGCATCCAGCTGGGAATCTGAAATGTTGGATACGTGTCTGGCTGCAAGACTTGTCAGATTTTGAGGAAATGAGCAATGCAGCTTTGGTCCCAAAGCTTTTACAAAATGAGCCTGAAGCTGCATCCAGCTAAAAGCCACAAAGAAAATGCATGGTTTTCAGGTGCAGATTTCTGAGTCCCCATTGATTTTTAGTAATCAGCTTTAGATGGCAAAAAGCCATCTGCAGACAGATTGACTCTCTCCCTGTAGAGATCTGCTTTTGTAGTTCAACTTGTCACATTAGTCCAGGGTACTTTTGCTCGCTGGCATTTTTTTTTTTAAGCTATGAAGTTATTTTGTTGAATATTCTGCAAAAAGGGTTTTACTTTTGCTCCTTATTGGTATCAGGAGTTTGTGTTTTTGTCACTGGCTTCTTGTTTCCTCAGAGGCAAGAGACATTCAGGTAATGGTGGATTTTAGCCCAAATCTGAATCCTGACTCCACTTCACTGGAATCTCTTTGGAAAAAAAACAACCCATTTCTTTCTCAGGAGAGTTGGATGCATACAAATGTGATGTCTCTTTGACGGGTCCAATCCATTCCTTATTTCTCCTTATCACTTGTTTCACTGTGTCTCGACCTCTCCACAACAGCCAAGCACCTTCATGCACATTTCCACATCCAGCAGAATACACCTCCCTACCATAATGGCTGAGTCCCAATAGATCAGGCAGCTCTTTATCAAGGTATAATTCAGTGCTGTATTGAAGCAATACAGAAATTGCTTCAAACAGGTTTCCTTTTTTTACAACCCCCTAGCACATATAATTTTGCAGTGCAGAAAATGTAACTCTTTAGAACAAGGTTGTGGGGAAAGCAAAAAACTCTCTGTTCTTGCATAGGAAGGGCTCGGATCTTCAGTAGTAGAAAAGGACTATTTGGTGGTTTCTACACTTTAAAATCATGGAAAGCCCCCATTGTAGTATGACATACCAAGCAGAATATGAGTTAAAATAACCCACGGAAAGAAAGGCCAGGGCAAAACTTTCTGCATTTAGTAGAGAGACAAGGTTCTTTGGGTGAATATGAAATCTTTTATTAGACCAACTTAAATAGTTGGAAAAAAAGATTTTTTTAGCGAGCTTTCAGGTTTAAACATGGCTACAACCTACACCCCTGCATTTAGTAAGCACTTTTCTCAGACTGGGGGTGCTTGGGTGGAACAGCCCCATCACATTTCTTATGGATCCTCTGAGTATCAAAAGGGGGTTTTCTACCAATCTCTGCAGCAAAGGATGAGCTGGGCAGGTAGACGTGGGGAGCGGCTCTTCTCCCCACCCCTGTGCACCAGTAGGCTAGTGGGCAGCACAGCAGGTGGCACGAAGCTGGCTAAATGGCTTTTCTAGCATGAAAGGATGCCAGATGAATCCTCGGCAGCCCCTCCAGACTGGTTAAAGAACCCTTAGAGCTGCTCTGGCGGTCCCAAGATACCTTATGCAGACTGAAGATAAAACATCTTTTTCCACCATGGGAACTGCCGAGCTGACCAGACCTTGGAGCAATCTCCCTGTCTCCTGTCCCTTGCTGGCAGCAGATTTTTCCACGGCAGATGCAAAAAAAACCCCAAAACACAAACCCCTGGAAGCAGCAAAGAAAAAAAATCAAGGATTTGCAAAGACAGCTGTGCCCCAACCCCAGTCTGTCAGCGGGTGGCTCACACTTGATGGAAAACAATGCTTTTTTTATCCCTCCAGTATTTTTTTGATTCTCTTTATGTAACTTGCCGTGTCTTTCTCACCAGGGGATATCTGCATGATAACAATCCCCGTTGCAATAGACACCAGGTCGCCCCTGCTAACAGTGAAGAAACCACCTGGAGGCCGGCGTCCCCTCCCATCTGTCCCACCGAAGCTTCCCAGCCCGAGCCAAGGCACAGCAGTTCGTCCCAGGGGCAGGTTGTTAATAGCTAGCTGGATGGAAATGTACGGGAGATCTCTATTGAAATAAAAGTCAGAAGCATTGCTCTAAATGATGATTGCTGCACACCCTTCACTTATGTCAAATATATTCCTCCTCCGTTTGCAATGACCTCCCCAGCTTCTCTGACTTCCGTTCATTTAGCAAAATGAAATGTTTTGTTGGATTTTGCCTTTCGGTGCGCAGGAAGGGCGTTCTTTTGACCCATTTCTTCCTTCCTTGGGTATTCAACTCCAAAAGGTCTCACTGCATTTCAGACATCAGCGGCTACTTTGAAGGCATTATAATTGATCCTTGGCTCCTTATGGGTAGGAACAAAGGAGCCGTCATACAGGATGAAACCCATAGACCATTTATTCTAGCGTCATGTCTCTAACAACGAGCGGCATCAGACATTCAGCGAAACCTTGCTATAGTGCTGCAGATAATCAAACGCTTCTTTGTCCTTTGCCTGACTTTCAGACCTTAATCTTTCCCTGGCATTTCTTCCATCTCTCTCCTGCTTTTTATCGTCAAGAGGTCCCACCAGCTCCCCTCTGATATTTTAGGTACAGGGTAATAACAGCATGGGTGGAGCAGCGCTAACAGGTGCATAGACTATCTGGGAAACTTGGAAAGCATCCGCATTGACCTACACCTGCGATTTATTGGTTGATGCTTTGAAAATATCTGCAGAAGACCTTTCTGCTGTTATTATTGCACAGAATCATTAGTTCCTTTAAAGAAAATGAAAAAGAAACAACAGGTTCCACTTGGCTTGAACTCAACTTTAAAGGAAAGAAAATTGAAATCAATTGAGCTGTTCACAAAAAGAAACCAACTGAGGAGCAATCTGATAATTTTATTATATACACACGCGCACACACACACACACACACACACACACGTGTGTGTGTGTGTGTGTGTGTATATATCTATATATAAATATATAAATATATAGCTAGGTATATATATAGATAGATATATACATAGATATTTGTGAGGAAAACTACTGTACTATAAGAATAACAGGCAAAGTTACATGAGGGTGCAGTCATGCCCATGGCTCCCCATCCTACCTGTCCGTGCTCATGTTTTCTAGGTCTACCGTCCTTTCGTCCTTCCTTTCTGTGTTTATTCTCTTCGATCCATACTGTGCTCAGATTATGGTGAGTACCAGGTCAAATGTACCTTAAGAGTGGTATCACAGGGCCAAAAACCAACAAGAACTATTCCTGAAACATTAACTAATAAAAAAGTCATTGTTTCCCCCCACTGGTCAATCATGCAGTTGTCTGCAAAACTTTGTCTTGCCTTGATTAAGCAACTCGGCTCCTGCCCTCGAGACAGGATGCCGAGGATGAGAGAGACAGAAATGCAATTAAGTTGGTTTCTCAAAGTTTTCCTGAGTCCTGTCTACTGTTAAACTTGCAACGAGTGCTGGAGTCCTGTGTCCAGGTGTGGGCCCCCCACTGCAGAAAGGATGTGGACAAACTGGAGATGGTCCAGTGGAGGGCAATGAAAATGGTTGTGGGGCTGGGGGACAGGACTAGTGAGGAGAGGCTGAGGAAAGTGGGCTGATTTAGTCTGGAGAAGAGAAGACCCAAGTGGGATTTGATAGCTGCCTTCACCTCCTGCGGGGGGGCTGCAAAGAGGATGGAGCTGGGCTGTTCCCAGTGAGGGCAGATGGCAGGACAAGGAGCAATGGGCTCAGGCTGCAGCAAGGCAAGTTGAGGTTGGATATTAGGAAAAACTCTCTCACGAGGAGGGTGGTGAAGTGCTGGAGCAGGTTACCCAGAGAGGTGGGGGAGTCTCCATCCTTGCAGGTTTTTATGGCCCGGCTAGACAAAGCCTTGGCTGGGATGATGTAGTTGGGGCTGGTCCTGCTTGGAGCAGGGGATTGATCTCGATGTGACCTCCTGAGATCCCTCCCAACCCTCATGTCCTATGATTGTATGTTTTCAGGTCTGGTTATCACATACAAAAACTGAAGGCTAATCAAGGCACTTTCTATATGCCTTTTCCCACAAAATGGAAACAAAACCCATTATTCCTTTCTTCAACTTCATTTAATCCATGCGGCATTTTTCACGGTGGGGCACCATGCCAAGATCTAACTTTTTGCTTCCAAGTCAATGCCTGTTATTAGATACTTGTGACAGGAGTTCATGATGAAAGTTGGCAATTCAGAGCATACGTTTCAGTGAAGCAAACTGAATGACAGATCGAATCAGCAGTAGGAAACCCAGCTGGACGCACCGGACACATAGGTCTTGCTTCCATCATAAGTGCTGTCCTCTCCACGGACGATGAGGTTGTGGGAAGGTGTCAGCCCCTCATTACCAGGAGCCAACGGTGGTTCTTTGTTCCCTGAACTAGCACAGCCATCCAAGGCGTAGCGAAGTGTAAAATCATTAGATATTTAATACAGGTTTTTTTAGGGTACCCATCAGTGAGAGTAAAAGGTTGAGCAACTTCCAGTTCTAGGGAAACGTGGATAAAATCAGGTCGAGTCATAAAGCCGCATGGCTAGCCAGTGTCTATCAATCAATAAGCAAATGAAGTTATTCTGATTGATATCAGCTCTGCGTCTGGTCTATGGAGGCTTATATTTTATGGCTAGACAGGACAGCCATGATGATCTAATCTTGCATAACTCGGGTCACAGGAGTTCATCCCGTGATGAAATCCAGCCTAATTAACTTGAACATATCTTTTAGAAAAACATCCAGTCTTGATTTAGAAGCTCCAAGAGACGTGGGATCTGTCACAGCCCTTGGCAAGCTGTTCTAACACGTATTTACTCTTGCTGGTCCGAAATTGCGTTTCATTTCCAATGTGAATTATTCCAACTTCCAGTTCTAGCCCCCGGGTCACTGTATATCTTTGCCTGTTAAACAGCCCGGTGCCTTCAGCTGTCTCCTCTCTCTGGGAGTGCAGGAGAGGAGGTTCAAACCAGAGATTGGCAAGTGCTGGTCCCTCAGACCTTGGGTGTGCTAACTCATTTCTGCAAATGAGAAAATTACTGAGAAACAGAGAAAACTTATGGCTTACAGTCCCCGAGTTTAGCTACATCAGGTTGATTAAGGATCTTTGGCTCCTTCCCTAGGGTTTTTTGTGGTTTTTTTCATCCCATTGCAGGGGCGCAGGTCTAGCTTTCTCTGCATCCATTACAAACCTTTGACATGCCACGACGCATTCAGATTTATTGCGTCTAAATGATGCGGCCTGCCGGTCAGGCTGAGTGCGTGGAATCAGCTGCTACACGAGGCAGATCTGAACTAACCTTTGAGCATCTCAGTGCAAGTTATTTTTCAGTCATTCATGCTTTTCTTCGCTAGTTCGCATGGCTGTGTGCAATGTCTGATATCCCCGGGATATGAATCAACATGCAAAAGAAGTGCATTTCAGAAGGACTGCATAAAATACCAAGGAAGACACACAGTCTTCTAGAAGCAGCGTGCCATCATTTTGATATCGCGCTGCTGGGTTCAACTTGATCGGATGGAGATGAAGGTGGAGCAAAGGGGAAGGGATCAATTCAGTTTTATTCTTAGATTTCCCCACCATTTTTTGACAGGCCCCACACCAAAATGACGTATAGATAAGATCCCTCATTGCTGATCCAATGGGCCTGAGAATATCTCGGGCAGTGTGTACAACACTTCAAACTGCTACCACGTGGGTCTCTCTGCAACACGGGGGAATCCTCCCCTTTGCTGGAGTTACTTTTAAATGGTTTCTCCAAAGAATAAAAAAAGATCAAACTTCCAAATATGCTTTGCCGTCCCAAGTGCATTAGGCTGCTTTCTTCAACTTTCCAAAGAGCCAAGCCAACGTGGAGCAAAATGTGTTGTAGACCCACTTTGTTGTAAAAGCACTAAAGTTTGTCAGGCTAGGAGTTATAGCTAATTTAATCCACTCGAGTACTGAACAACATAAGACTGTATTGGATTTGAATGCTCTTCACCTTTGTGAAGTAACAATTATCTTCATTCCTCACTATTAGGTCTGCAGATAATCCGCCCTTATTTTCCACTTTTATGCACCAGCAGCCACCCCGCCAAGAATCATTTAGCAAATAAGCTGAAAGCCTCTAGTCCTAATACCTTGTGTAAGCACCTAAACACATACAGAAAATATGGAAGGTTCATCAATCCCGTAGCCATATGGGCTAAGACCACAAGGTCTTTTCAACAGCACGCACCTTATCAATAGAAATGCAAGATGAGCAACCGTGTACAATGTTTGGAAAGCCCGGATGCTCACAACCGCCTAGAAGCTCACCAGTATTGTGCTCGGAGATTCATTCAGGGCTGTTCCGCGTACTTAGTGACCTTTTTCTTACAAAATCCTCTCAAAATTAAAAGCTATTTGGTCACAATTGTAGGCTTGCTGGACCTGTGCAAAGGCATGCAAGACCTTTGACATGTAAGCATCCCTCAGGGATTGTAAACCAGCACATGCTTGGTAAAAAAACATTAACATATCATTATTGTTATTATTATTATTCCTCTTCAGAGTTTCTGTGTCCTTGGGAAACTGGAGAGGAGCATGTTCCCAAAACATATAATATTCGGAAATGATGCAAAATCCATCCCTATTGTTCAAAGTGAACCTGGAAATGGCAAGAAATGCGTCTGTTCTTCTTGGTATGTATCTTTGGTTTGCATACATGTTTTTAGTGGATTTTTTTTCTTTTTTCATGAGGAATGATGGATGGGAGCCAAGCACAGGGTACAGGGCTGGATGCACACAGGTGATCAGAAAGAAAAAATAGCTGCATGGAAAGTGGTTTCCAATTCAAAATGAAATGACTGTTTTCCGGGAGGGGAAAAAAAAATCAAAGAGCAGATCCACCAGCAAATGCATTGAAATTGTAAGTATGACAAAGAATGAATCAGAATCCCAGAGTCAGGAGCCAGACTGCAAACCCATCATGCCAAACCTTTATTACTTATTCAGAAGGAATTGGATTATTCTCAGCAACCAATGGGTATCTGCGTCCTATTATAGCCTGGAGGTATGCTGCGTTTTCTTCCTTCATACACAGAATATATAGTGCTGTTCTGACGAGGTCACCCGAACTGGGTTGTCTGATCTACAGGGGACTAAAAAGCTTTATTTGCCTTTTTCTGCCATAATTCACCGCTACCTCCTTACAGCACATAACGCAGGCTGACTTGACTCAGGTAGTTGTCGCCTTGTGCTTTGAACCAATATACTTCATTACAAGAAGAAGCAGAAACTTATAGTCCACTGTTGCACAAAGACCTGACTGACAGGCTGATGAGGTAGATGGCATGAAATTATTGAGCATTCATACACTCAAAGGATGTGCTGGTATTGGATTTACCCCAGGTTCATGAGATTTGCTTATAAAAGCACTTAGACTGTCCCTGAAATGTTGAAATAACACATGTCCATGGGATACTTATTCTTTTAAGGCAAATTGCAGCAGAATTCCTGAACCAGACTTTTTTTGCTTTAAAAAAGAAAAGAAAAAAGGATTTAAGGTTGCCTAAGAGGAACACACATCCCTGCAAATTCTTTAGGTTTTATTCTTAGTAGGACTATACATATGTTCTTTTATAGTAGGACAATACTCTGTTTTCCCCTAAATATAGAGAAGCAATCATTTATTGTATCTGGAGCCATTCACATGCAGAACTTTGTCACTAGTATATAGAAATGTAAATTGTTCAATCAGGGAAGTAGACATGATTTTTTTTCTTCTTTAGATTTGTGAGGAGGTTGCTTATATTTTCTATACAGAGGAGTTTAAAATGAGTTTTCTTCTAGCAAGACTATTGCCCTGCACTCATTAGAAAAACCACCCTATGAAAACACTTGCCAGGATCTTCCATGTCCTCCTTCATCAGTCCATGTTAGGTTTGCTTCTTGTCTTCAGAATGGATAATAGTGACCACCTGCCTGCCTGTTGTGACTGGAATCAAAGCTATGAGACATGGAACTAATGAAGACTCCTTTATTGAGGATGTAATTTCAGGCACTAAAGTAGTGTCAGAAAATGCTTTCTTTCACTAGTTCTTTCTCCATACTCTGATTAACTATATTTTGCTTCACTGAAATGCAATCACATAAGGTAGGGTTTTCTGAAATATCCCTTATAAAGAAAATGAGAGAGAGACAGCGAGAGAGAGAGAGAGCGAGCAAGAATTCTAGTGGCAATAATGATGAAAAAATCCCTGAAAGAAGGATAATTTATTGTAGTTTGCAAAGGGCCAAATGAACCTGGTACACCACCTGGGCAACAGCGATCATCGCCTGCTGGAATTCA
>NW_017729000.1:4720110-4724914 GCF_001723915.1 Gavialis gangeticus | reverse complement strand
TTCCGACCCTAGAAACTATGAAACTATGAACTATGAAACCCCGGGTTTGCTTGTCATCTTATGGATTAATGGCATCTGTTCATTTGAGGCTTCAGATTGTCTCTTCAAATGCCTAAAGCATGTGGTGGATAATGTTATATTAAATAACTCTGCCCCTGATGCCCTCCTAGGGTAGAATAACATTGGGTGCGGCTACACGTACATTTAAGCGTGACTACATGTAATATGCATTAAGCTAATGTACATTAAGTGCTTTTTGGCAGGTGTCTACACATGCAGGGACTTGGCACTAAAGTTAGTGCCAAGTCCCTCCAGCCCTGCCATGTGCCTCTAGTGACTGGGCAGACCTAGGACTAAAGTTAGTGCTGGGTGGTGGCTACATGTGTATTAATACGCTTTAATCAATCACACCTAAATTTGATACCTGCATTTGCAGGTATAAGATTTAGGCAAAATTAGCTTAAATTAACCATTTTTAATGTGCATTAAGGGTGCACACACGTAAACGCACACCTGTAATGTGCATTAAGTTAGGCTAATGCACATTAACATGTCTTGTGTAGACGTGCCCACTGTTATTTAACTCTGTTGTGGGATTCTTGTTGATGAAAATTTATGCATTGTGAAGAGTATTGTTGGACTGCTGATACTCATTGTGAATACAAATGCAATCGCTCCCACCTTATGTGCAGCAAACTGGCCAGTTTCAGAGATTATGCAGATCAGTAAACTAGCTAGTCAAAATTGGTATGATTTAGAAAGTTAGAGCAAGGAAGAAAGGGTACAGCCTATTCCTGACAAAGTAGCTAATACAAGGGTTTAGGAAGACATGATATCCTACCCAAAGCCTCCCAACTTATTTTATATCTTTGCTACTTTATACCTTGAGTTTCAGCCTTGTCATGCAGCCACCACACTCACTGGTCCAGCTATGAGCATGTAGCTGGTCAGCAAATCAGGAACTCAAGGCTGCGCATTGTCCTAGTTGTCTATTCCCCAAGGTAACATGGGCTACAGAGATTGATGCACTATGCTAACTTGATGAGCTATCTATGCACGGGAGGGAATCTTGGACCCAGTTCTGGATACATAACTTGAGATATCTTAAGTCAGGTTTTCAGGAAGTGCTGAGCATCTATTCTCCATAAGCCAGGCCCTTTAGACACATTTGCTCAGCAAAGGCTAAAGAAATGTTGGTGTGATACTTCTGCTAATGGCTTGGGCTCATACTGAGCTCTGCTCAATGTATTTTTCTCACCCAGTAAGTGAACAGGGCCTGAAACCCTGTAATGACATGTACTGCTGTTGCAGATAGAATCAACCTAAGCTTCAGTTACTGTTCTCTCAGGGTAGCAGTCCCACAGGGAACGAGATATTGGCAGATCTAGATCAGTCAAGGAGCACATAGAAAAAGACAGGTTTGGTGCTTTTCCCTATCCTGAAGTTACAGAACAAGGTTGGCTATAAGAAGTAACATGCCATAAGGAAGAAAAAAACAAAATGGAGTTGAAAAGCCACAGGTGAAATGAGGAACATAATGGAAAACTAAATAGACACTGGCAAGGAATAGGGGAAAAGAAGTTTAAAAGATTGAAAGGAAATAAAGCAGCAAATCTAGCCAGGATTAGTACATGTTCATGTCCTAGTTTCCATCTGTGACGAATGTATGAAGATCATACGATGATGAGATGAACCCATGATTTTTCTCTTGCTTTCCCTCGCTCCGCTCAGTATTAATCAAACCAGCTCAACTCAGTTTGATTACTCGGTACACTGGACTCTCTTTCAGTATTTCTTTAGAAGCAGAATGGGTCAAGAATAAGAAAACAACAGTAGGCATTTCTTCAGTCAATGCACTCCATGTGAAATGGTCTCTTTTATTATTGCCGTATGTTTGTATGGTACAGTGATAGTACTCCACATGGGGAAAGATCCAAGATTCATGTCACCGTTCAGGTTGGCGAGAGCTTTAAGACTCTTCTCTACTTTCCCCATTCAGAGAATCCTATCTCTGGGTAAATCTTACCAGCAGAGGAGGGGGAGTGCTCTGAGAGGTGTCCAGGAGAAGATGAAGAGGACAAAATGATATGAAGTGTTTTAGGGGAAGTAAATACAGAAGATCACGGTAATTCTGGAGGAAATGGGAGGAAGGAAGACTATGGGTGTCCTGGAGGAAGGGAGATGGAGAGAAAGATGGAAAGATGTCTGCTGAAAAGTGATGGGTTGGGGTAGTTAGTCTGAGAGGTCCTAGAGCAATGAAGTAGAGAAGAGGGAGGCAGAAGGGCCTGTTTGGCAGGGACTCCCAAGGGAAACCCTAAAGCCAGCTCTTCCACTCATCAAAAGATTTGGCAGAATCTATCAAGCCTGAAAAATTGTCTCTCTGGCCACCCTCCAGGCTGCAAACCCATCTGTGTTTTAGCCAAACTGGGAGGATTCTCTGTACACATCAGGGCAGGCTGCCTTAATATAAAGCTTTCCAGAACAACATATACCTCGCAGCAGATTGATGCTCAAGCAGCAGCTAACTGGCAGGCAGTCAGCACGGGAACTCTGACCTGTTACAGTAACGTGATGCTGTTGTACTGAAGCATCTTAATTTGTTCCACCAGCAATCGGACTGGCACTTCTTACTTGCCAAAGGCTAATCCGTGTGGATGGACAGTGTATAACATCCTGGGAACCCATACAGTTTGTAGCAAATTAAAAGAAAACCATTGATAAATTCTAGCTGTGTTTGACGCCTGGAGAACTTTCCTGATCCAACCTGCTGCTGCTTCTCTAATTAACTTTACCACTTCAAGCAAACACTGACATGTCACAATGTGGAATAAATGTGCACAACCTTTCAAGGGAAAAATTTCCATGAAGCTGTCTATAAAATGCACTGTGTGAATCGTACCCTCACAATCTGGTTGAGAAGCAGGAGGTATGTTTGTGGCTTAATTCATGATTTAATTTCTTCCGGTTTCATATGGCTTAGGGATGTGGGGGTGTGCCATTTCAGCATGCAGTGTCTGTTGACTGCAGCAAACTGTTCATGCTGAAGACAACACCAAGTGAAGATTCATAGTCTGTTAGGGGCTGGAAGGGACCTCAGAAGATCATCGGGTCCGGCCCCCTGCACTAGGCAGGAAAGATAGTTGGGGTCAGGTGACCCCAGCAAGGTGACCATCCAGTCTCCTCAATAAAAGAACTAAATGCATGAATGTCCTCTCCATGATCAGATGCAGCTTCGAGGGTCACCTGGAGGTTGTCTGTGGGCATGTCTACACGTGCATTAATGCGCCGTAATTACAGTGCATTAAGTTTAGTCCCTGTAATAACTGACACTAACTTAATGCATTGTAATTGGCGCTACTGCACAGTAGCACCAGCACCCATCTTTTGTGTGATGCTAATGCACAGTAAACTAATTCTACTGCACATTAGCATGGCTTTCACTGGGACATGCCAATGTGCAGTAGAATTAGTCTAATGCTCTTTTAACGTCTCGTGTAGATGTGCCCTCTGTGGTGCAATTTGCCTAGCATTAAAATTAATCTGGTGTAGGTGTTTAAAAACAGTTATGTTTTAATTTAAAAATCAATATGGACCAAGGACCTCCCTGCATACCTCAGACTCTTACTGCCTTGCCCGGTTCCAAGGTCTGGGATGAAGAGAACCAGGTAGAACAAATGTATTCGTGATGATCTTCCGAAGTGCAGCACCTCAAGCATTAGTGGACTGCTAAGAGTTTGAGGGGAACTTAAAGTTTATCAAACTTTCAAGAAATGCAACAACATTTGTGAGAGATATAACAGCCAGTCAGGTGTTAAAGAATAACCTGAATCAAAATATCCAGCCTTTCAGGTTTGATCGTTAATCCTATTTTATGTTGAAGAAATGGTTTTGCTAAAATTCCCACTTTGTGATGCAGGGTTCCTGGTTTTCTCTGATTTAAAAAAAAAAATCCTCAATTCTCGGTTTAAAAAGAAGTAACCCCAAATCCACATTTTTCTATGATTAAAATGAAACACCACTATATCTGAAAAAAACAAACAGTATTTCTAGTGATAAGGCTTGGTGTCATGAATTAATTAGGTTAGAATGTTACTACTCAATAACATTTTAAAAGTTCCATGTTAAATTTATTAGGTTTACTTTGACTGCCGTATAACAATCCTGATTTACTTTCTGTAAGCCCCATTTCACTGATATAATTTATCTGGAATAGACTCAAGTCTATATTTGGCTAAGCAAAAGGAATCTAATATTTTTCTGTGAATAACCGCAGTCTAGTTAATTTTAATTTAATTATTCTGACTTTATTATCTTGTTCTAACCTTGAAATGGGGTAAGATTTGCTTGGGACTGTGGTCTGGCACGGCTTACTGTTTTGGCAGTCTGCAGCGTAATCTTGAAATAAAAGTGAAGTTCTCTCAGCTACTTAGTTAGATAAAATTTCCCTTCTTGCTTTTTTAAGGTAGACAAGAGTGGGACTTCATGTGGTCATCTACCTTCCCTTACTCTGTTGCCCATAAACTGCCTTGCTCATAAACATCCCTGCTCATAAACATCCCATTCCCGTGGCCCTCTTGAGTTTTGCAGGACCAGAATTCAATTCCCATGCATGCTATAAGAGCAGAGAGGTGGTTAGCCTCGTTAGTCTGAAGTCAGGCAGAAGGTAGGCAACAACTTAATTGGTTGGATGCTATGAAACAAAGTAGGTTCTTCCTACCAAAGCTCATACCTCTGCAAAGCAGTTAGCCTCTAAGGTGCAACCCCACCCTACCTTCTAGCTGAGCACGCTCTATGTGAGGCCTTT
>NW_017729000.1:4714667-4715110 GCF_001723915.1 Gavialis gangeticus | reverse complement strand
AGTTTCTGAAAATATGTTAATTGTTTTTAATTCTTGGTTTGTGTTGTTTTTTTTAGTGAAGTTTATAAATCTGACAAAGTAGGTTGCAAGAAGCATAGGAACGGCAACTTTGAAATACCCTCTGTCAACTGCACATAAAAATATTGTCTGTCAATATAGCACAATCAAATGAAGTCCTCTTCTCCCCAAACCAAGAATTAAAAACAATTAACATATTTTCAGAAACTTCCGAAACATCTGTTCTCTTGGTGGGAATAGCCAAATAGCTAAACTGAATGACTGGTAAAGACCCAATGACCAGCTTGCAAACTGGAAGACTTTTTCTCTCTCTCTTTCTCTCTCTCAAACAGTAAAGGTCTCTGGGCTAGAGTCATTCCCCAACTGTTACATCCACATACAAGATACTTACAGGTGAACAACGGAATAAGGCCCCCTTGGTTAGC
>NW_017729000.1:4690340-4709667 GCF_001723915.1 Gavialis gangeticus | reverse complement strand
ACTGAATGACTGGTAAAGACCCAATGACCAGCTTGCAAACTGGAAGACTTTTTCTCTCTCTCTTTCTCTCTCTCAAACAGTAAAGGTCTCTGGGCTAGAGTCATTCCCCAACTGTTACATCCACATACAAGATACTTACAGGTGAACAACGGAATAAGGCACCCTTGGTTAGCTGTAATTACCCCCCCCGCCCGCCACTGAGAGTCAAGCACTACATTTCTGCTATTTAATGTTCAGTTAAACCCTCAACATACAACTTATTATAAACTTAGCTTGGGGGTGGGAGGCCAGAGGCAGGGGGTTAATCATAGAAACATAAAAAATTCAGGCTGGAAGGGACTTCAGGAGGTCTAGTCCAATCCCCTGCTTAAAGCAGGACCAGCCCCAACTACATCATCACAGCCAAGGCTTTGTCTAGCCGTGTCTTAAAAACCTCCAAGGATGGAGAGTCCACCACTTCTCTGGGTAGCCTGTTCTAGTGCTTTGCTACCCTCCTAGTGAGAGTTTTTCCTAATAGCCTGCCTGCTCAGGGGCATGAAGCCAGCTGAGAGAAATGACTACTGGTCCCAGAGGAAGTTAAAAGCTCCCAGGGAGGGGAGCTGGGAGACGGGAATGGAAGGTCAAAGTGCTAAAGAGGCAACACAGAGCTGGTGTAGCCCTCTCCAGGTCCAAGGAAGGACCATAGGTTTGGAGTTAACCCTTGATGGTTTGTTTAAGGGTTTGCTTTGTTATGGAAGTTAGTTTTCCTTGTGGGACAAGTTTGTCCTGGGAAAGAAAAAGAACTGAGTGAGAACCTGCTACAGTGAGACCTGAGCATCTTGGGACAAGTAAACCCTGATTTCACATGCCAGGGTTTTGGACTATAGAAGAGAGAGCCCACATAGCTCAGGTGCCCTAATAGACAGATCCGGGTCTAAATATCAGTTTCTTTCTCTCTTTCTTTTTCTTTCTTTCTTTCTCTCTGTAAATTTCTCTCTTGAATAGTGCAGCTACATTTCACAAAGACGTAGCAGCCATTGTAATTCATGGACCTTCGCTCTCCAAGGAGGCCTTGCTCACTGTCCTATTTCTTAGCATGATTTTGTACACTTTTAAATACAGCCCCCCTCCCCACGCCTCTCCGTTGCATGAGGAATTTTAAGTGTCTGACCTTTCCTCGGATTCAATTTCCCCTTAATCTAATACAGACATAGAGAGGGCTCCACGCTTGCCAATAATGTAAGCTTGGAGTGTGCTGCAGCTGGCGAAGTATTGCAAAATGGTGTTTATGAGCATCCACTTGAATCCCAAGCCATTACCTAATTTGATATATTTATTGCCATTTCCCTCAATAAGCTTTTGTTTGCCCTAATGTTTGGGGAGTGGCTTTTAGTGACAGACACCCACCTGCCATCTTAACAAGAGGACTGCTGCACAGCTGGGCTGTTCATGAGCTATTACTCATTACTTGTTGCTCTGCTGCCTAAAATGTTTCAATAACTTTCCCCAAAAGAAAACAGGAACAATATCACGTGTTTTGGCCGATGTTGTATTGGCTTATGTTGCCAAATACAAGGACGTGCCACAAATCCTCATGCCTGGGACATCCATTGCTTCTGAGTACACCCAGTCCTTATAGCTGCTCCAAAAACTACCTGGAAGCAATACAATTGTGTACGTTTGAGGAAGAGTCAACTTGTAGTCATAAATCTCCTCCTGAAATGTAGAAACTGTTTTCTTGCCTATCACTCTGCATCCCTGTAGTTTTCTCACACTAACTCACTGCATGTCAAGTTTCTAGCCTTCTTCACAGCTGGAGACATCACGGAGGAGAAATTACTGTGGCTAGAACAAGGCAGGGCACAGGTGGTTCTTTGCATGCTGCACATTGGAACGAAAATACTTTAATTTTCATTTCTGCTTGCTGATAGTGATGCCACCCCCTGAGAAACCCCAGCCAGTGAAGGGCCATGGATGTATGAGAAGCAGCATTCTCCTGAAGCAGAGAAAAGGACTGGAAATAAGAGCTTGAGGTAGATGCAGAAGTTCCCTGGCTCTTAGATTCGAATGTGGGTTTTCACTGAAAAGCAAGAGTGACCTTACTATGAAGTTATATCTCAGTGAGATGGTCAGGGATGCAGTGGGTTACGTGTCATAGAAAGAAGAGGGGGGCAGGCGAAGAGAGGAAACAGGAGCCTTCCCATCTCTTTCAGACCTGTTGTGGGGACAGTCACTTTCTGCCTGGGTAGTGCAATCATCCTCCAGCTTTGGTACCCCAGTCAATGCTTGCCTTCCTGAGCATGGGACTGTGGGCTGAATTCCCCTTGGTGAAATAGCTGTAAGAAGAGAACGCAAGCTGCATTTGCAAAGGGTGGGAGGAATGGTCAGGGTAATAGTCATATTAAGAGGTTTTTTAGGTATTTGGGGTTGAAGCAACCTGCATTCTGGCTGTACCCTGTGCCTGCTGCAGTTCATGTCTTCCGTGCATGTCTTCAGTGATTGATTACCCCTAGAAACTTCAGTAGCCCTGGTTTTAAATTTGAAACTTATTTATCATAGCCCAAGTTTGGGACCTAAATTACTACCCCCTTCACCTTGTGTTTCCCAAACTGATGGTTTCTGAGTCCTGATGGTATTCAGTCAGTGTTGCCTACAGAAACTGGTGGGCTCAGAACAGGCTCTTACATTGGGCTTCCTACCTGGAACTTACATACCTCCTTATTGCCTACAGGATTTAGGATCATGTTTGTTTTTTTTTAAATATATGACAATTGTGTTTAAGCAGGAGCAATGTACCTCATAGTGGTGAACCATATAGTGCTATCATGGTGATGCAATCTGCCCCCTTGGAAGTTTTTAAGACCCAGGTAGACAAAGCCTTGGCTGGGATGATCGAGTTGGGGCTGGTCCTGCTTGGAGCAGGGAGTTGAATTAGATGTGACCTCCTGAGGTCCCTTCCAGCCCTCACTGTCTATGATTTTATGATCATGGTTTTAATGTCCAAAGAAAAATCAATAAGTTTTACAGAAAAACCATTCATGTCCATTTTTAAAAAAATGGCTAATCTGGTCTGCACAAACTAGGATGAAATTCCCAGGGGCCTGCCTCTTTGATCAGGCTCGTTCTCATCTTTCCAGAATCATTAACCAGTTTCAGGTAGGCATGTCTTCCACTCAATAGAAATGGAGGGATATGCATATTAAACTCAACAACCCCAGGCAGTAAAGGAAACCATTTTAAAGGCCAGGATTACAACCCAAGAGGTGCCAGCCTCTAAAGCAGACCTGGTCTGTGCAGATATATCTGTCAACCCACTGCAGGATAAGGATAGGGGTGTAATCTCTCCTGGGAGCCCTGTGGAAGCCAACTCCTCAAAAATCCAAGGGGGGCTGTTTCCCCTCCCAATGCAGCATGCGTTTCCTTGTCTGTATGGCAACCAGCTTTTTTCAAACATGCATAACTTACCTCCCTGAAATGGCACAGCTGAAACATGCAGATTATTTCCGTTAAAACAAAGGAAATGAATGGGAATACATTTGAGCAATTCTGCACACTCCTGGCTTCCTTCCTGACAGATCAATCGGCTGCCTGGCATTATATGGATGTCAGAGGAGGTGGCAAGTAAGGGTGGGCAGAAAGGTACCTTCTTGTCCAGCTAGTAGAAGCAAGCAGGATTTCCTAATGTTTGCTGAGGTGCAAGTTTGACACTGGTGGGGGAGGAAGCAATCCAGTTGTATCCGTGTGCAGAAAACAGAGCAGGAAGCAGGGTTACTCCACCTCTCCATGTTCACGGGTCACACCCTTTCTCATGCACGGAAAAGCAAATGGAGATTATTTGTATCTAACTTCAGCAGAAATGATGTAAAAATCTATGGAGCAAAATGGGTGTTTTCACACCTGTAGGTTCTCTAGATGTTATTTTATAAGAGCATCTTCATATATTCATGAAGATGCACAAGGTGTTTTTTTGTATGTGTGCATGTTTGAGCCAAGCCTGGAGAGAAGGGAATCAACTACTAATGTTTCAGGTTTATCTCCGCAACTTTGCCTTTTAATTCCACTCTCATTGGTTTCCTCAGCTGTTACCCTGGCGCACAAATTATTGTCATAGTTTCGTTCTTCATTCTTCTGAGCGCTTCTGGCTTTTCCTTCTTCCTTTTGGTGACTGTATGTTTTTAGCTCACATTTGGATATAAATAATGTTACAACAATGAAGCATTTGTGATGAGACCCTTTGGTAGACGAAATCAGAGCTGGTTAGAAAAGTCATAGCAAAACATTTTTTCCATTGGAAAATTCCATTATGATGGAAATGATTGGGGTCCACCCCCATAAAATTGCATTGATTTGGTTTAAACTTCCTAAAAAATATATTTCTAAGATGAGAGGTTTCATTTGAGCAAAATACATTAAGATGACAAATTAATTTCAAACACTTTAAGATTTGGTGTAGTATTTTTCTTTTATTATTTCTACATTGTTTCATGACGTGTCAGCAGCAGTACATAGCATGCCATATCAAGTCGTGCCATCTCATGGAGTATGAGGTGACATCCATTATGTTGAAATGTTCCATTATTTAAAATCATTTCGGCATCTGCTACTTAATATTACTGAAACGACTTGTTATTTTCTACTCCTAAGAGTCTTTTTTTTGTGCGTGTTACAAAGAAACAGTTTGAGACTTTGATCAAGAAATTATAACATGCTGTGTATGAGGTAGAGGACTAAGTATTTTCAATATGTTTGTGTCAGCTTGGGATCATTTTTCTGGGCTTTCAAAATACTGACTTCTCTATTATAAACCCATGTCACTCTAGTGATTGATACCACCTGGAGGTCTGTCAGTCCATGAATAAATTTGTGCTAGTGAGGAAGGTGCTGCCTCTCTCATCTCCATTCATTACAAAATAATCTGGGTGTAGATAACCAGGTAAGTAGAAAGAAAATCAGTAGGGAACACAGGAGTAAAAAATGAGACAAAAAGGAAGAAGGACCAAAGAAAAACCAAAAGGAACAAAAATAAGTATATCTTCCTTTGTGCTCCAGCTTGGTATAGATGCTGAATCTCTTGCTTGTATTGAAGAGGATGCCAGACAACAAGCCAGGCCCATTCTGCAAGGCTTCAAGGATAAGATGTACTTCATACACTCCTTGAAAAGTGAAGATGAATATGCAATAATAACTCAAACTCAGCCAATAACTTATCTGCAGGAAAACCACTGTGTACAAGCTGTGATTATGTTGTCACACATGGTATCAAACAGATGGGACGCTACTGCTGATTGGGAAATTGCTGTTGAAAAGAATTTTTGAGGAGAAACAGTCAGTGTTTTATGTCAAGTATTTACTATCTCCTTTCAGTTCTTTCAAACTACAATACCTGGATTACCCACTAATCTGGGGGCCTAGTAGAAGGCTAGGTTGAAAGTCGCCAGGGGCTCAGCACAGATGAGGTTGGGGCTGGCTTTTTTGGGGTTCACACTGCTTGGGGGCTCCCCAACAATGAGATCAGGCTGGAGTTGGATGAGGGCCTAAAACTCAGTAGGGGTGCCTGGGAGCCCTGAGCCAGGGAGCCCTTTCTCTTTTATCAACCAGACTTCCTGGATAGACTCCTGCTCCCATAATCCCCTCCTGGGCGCACCTCTAGGTGACAATGCTTCATCGTTTTGTTCCCTTTTTAATTCTTGCACAAAAGTAATAATTTTAGTATGCTGTTACTACGCTGTATATCAGGCATTTCATATATGTCATTAAGCCATTGTAGTATCAAGATAAAACAATTCAACATAATCAAAACAGAATATGTTGATGATTCCAGTCTACCAGAATTTTAATTCTGGGGGGAAATTTCATAATGTTATGTTTTCTTCCCAATTCAGACTGAGGTGAAAAGGTCAAAATGTTGATGTTTCCTGTCAGAATTACCTATTCACTAGTTCTAAGAACTGGAATTTCTCTTCCCCTCATACTGGCCGCATGGATTTATAAGACCTTGAGTTTTCACTTTGGCCTTAGGCAGGCCAGATTCTTTGGGTAGATGTGATATCTTTTATTAGACCAACTCAGTATTTGGGGAAAAGTTCTTTGCAAACTTTCAGGTGTAATCACCGTTCTTCAGGCATAGGAAGTCTCTGCTGTTCTGAGACGCCAAGGAATGAAAGAAGCTAAAAGTGTGACAGGATGCTAGCGAGAATGTAAATAGGTAGAAACTAGGGAAACAAAAGGTAGAGCAGGTAAGGGATGGGGGAGAAATGAGGGGAGAAAAGAGCCAAAGGTCAGTAAGGAAGAATCTATTGTAGTAATTTTCCAAGGTAGAAAAGAGGCTGTCTGTGAAAAAGGAAATAGCTGGAAATTAGGAAGATAAAGGGTAGAAAAGGAGGGGAAGGGAAGAAGCAAGATTGGTGGGGGGAAAGAAAAGTGTAAAAGGTCAGGTCTGGGAGGTACCTGGTGAATCAGATGTCAGGTAGGTTGTAATATGTCATAAATCTATAGAGTCCATGATTTTTTGTATCCAGTAGGTTGATGAACTGAAGTTCGTAGGCTCATCTGTGAAAAGTGTTTTGTAAGTTCCCTTTGAGGATTAGAACCAAGAGATTGGAGAGGGAGCGGTTGTCCTGTGAGAAGTGGACACCCATGATTAGTTGGGTATTCTTGTCTTTGATAGATTTTTGGTGTGTGTTCATTTTGATGCACAGTTGTTTTTTGGTTTTTCCTACATATTTTCTGTCATGGCATGTGGTGCACTGGATGAGATATCTGACATTTCTGGAGGTGCAGGTGTAAGACCAGGGATGGTGATGGCTCTGTTGTGGGGTGTAGATATTGTGGGGCGGCGGATGATTAAATAGCAGGGGTTGCATTTCTTGTCCTGATGTGGTCTGGATCCATTTGGTGTGGTTTGGGTCACAGGGAGTTTGCTTCTGGTGATGAGGTTAGTGAGGCTTGGTGCTTGTTTCAAGCCTAGGATGGGTGGTTCTGGACAGATCTCTTTCGGAGTTGGGTCTTCTTCTAGTATGGGTTGCAATTGTTTGAGGATTTTCCATGTAGGTTCCAGGGAAGGGTGGTATGTCATCACTAACAGTGTGCAATTTGTGGGGATTTTCTTTTTGTACTTCAGCAAATCTTCATGTGGTATCTGGGTGGCTCTTTCAAAAGTATGATCAATCTCTCTGGCCTTATGCACTTGCCTTTCGGAGGCAAGACCTCATTTGTGTACAAAGTAGACAAGCATTTAAGAGCAAGGTCTTCTGGCTCCATTTACTCGTGGAGGAGACCAGCAGAGAGGCAAGGCCTCAAGTATTCGCAGAATGGAGAGGCCACAAGAAGGGATGGCTTGGCTTGCAGAAAAGTCTCAATCTTTTGGGGAGTACCTTCAGTTCTCTTTTCTTTAAAAAAATAAAAATAAAACCCATTTTGGTGGTAATATGATGCCCCTCCACCAAGGTAAATGCATTGTCATGGCCAAAACAATTAACTTCTAAAAATAAATCCTATTTCTCTCCCCTGTCTATTTCCACACCAACCTACACCAATCTGTATTTAACAAGCGAGGCCTGTGTGTCTCCTGTTTAAGATTTTATTACATTTTTCAAAGCTTCCCTATAGCCTTGGAAAGGTCAGCATGCTGGAATTGTTTCTGAGGGAATCGATGACATATTTATTTTCCTTTCATCGCTGGAAAAAGTGTTGAGAGTACTTAAATTGAACTGTGGGAGTTGGAAATAAGAAATGAAAGAAGAAACACTTCATGTTTGAGGCATATCTCTGCAAGTTACACAGACCCAGGCTGTTTCTTTGTATATACAGCACATTAAGTTAGGGTGGGTTTTAATCCCATTGTACAGTGTCTTCAGGAAGCATGAGTGGTGGGGTCCAACCCACTAACCAGAAACGGTAACACTAGCATGCTTTCTTAGCTATGCTGACAGGTGAGCTAGGAGAAGCAACGAAAGGGGGGATGATGATGACCTATAAAGATATGGATGGATAGGTGCTTGTATAATATGTGCAAAAGAACATAGAACTGAGGATAGGTTCCCAAACATTCAGACACAGCATTGTTCCTCTCTTAGCTTTCTTTTCTCACCTCTGGCTTATCTGGAGGTAGGACTTTTGGGGTTTTACAATTCCTAATTGCATATAGATATATATGCAATTAGGAATTCTATCTATCTATCTATCTCTGGCTTTTTACATGAGTATCATTTATACAGGCCTTGGTACATCCAAGAGATAGCAATACATAGCAAGGGTTGTTATTCTTTAATACAAAACTAATTCATGAAGCTTAAGGGCTAGAGACAGAAATCACACATATAATAAATGTATAAGTGATTGGAAACAGAAGTTCAGTGCACATAAACCAATTTCAACATGGGCAAAACTGGTTTAAGATAAACCTGGATGGATGTAGTATTAGACTTAACTGATTTAGGTTAAATTGGTGTTTTGAACTTCTGTCTCAGATCCCCTCCAGATTCAAGTTAACTCAGTCGCCCAGCCTCCCAGGATGCTTTGCACCTTCCCAGCAAACCCCCTGTCACAGGATGGGCAGGCTAGCCTTGGCCCAAGCTGTCTACTCCAGACCCCGGCTTCTGGCCTGGGCCACTGCAGGCATGTGGCTACATTTCCGGAATCAGAAGTGAATGTCTGTGCACTTGCTTATTCGTTCAATCTACGCAGCTCAGACTAACCTGTGAAGATTGAATTGATTCAGCCTCCAGCTTTTTGCCTGTCTGTTTTTAGCCAACATGTATCCATGTAGTTAATTTCATAGAAATTACAGACTTTGCCACTCTTCTAGTTGCTTTGGGCAGCACTGCAGCATGTCAGGGATTATGTTTAACACTGGAGAAAATGTTTGAAGACTTGAAAAATAGCAGGGTTTTGTTGTGAAGCATTCCAAGTAAAGAGGACGCCGGGTGGTGGGGAGTTTATTGCTAAGCACTGGTCTGAATTATGGCTCTGACGATGTTAATCTTGCAGTTACTGCTGTGATTGCCGTTCCTGTAGATATACCTGAGGAAGTTGTCAACAGCCCAACTTTTTTGCTGCTCACAGTGTGTCTGTGGTATCATGGAGTTCACTATTAACCAACCACCTAGTATTTATTGATATTGTTGGGTAGCTTTTGCAGCCTCTGATGAGTCATATGCTATAGCAGCTACCGGAGCCAAGTACTTGAAAGTCAGCTTGGATACACTTACATGGGCTGGACTCAGAGGCTATATCTTAATATATAGAGATATAATGATAGTAGATATATATATAAAATATATAATATATAGAGATATATATAGAGAGATATATTACTGCAGAGTATATGCCATCAGAACCGTTTACATCTATTACTGTCTCCTCTTTACCTTCACTCAACCGTTGCATGATTTTCTTTTCAAGCGGAACAAAAGAGAAATTTGCCTAAAAGGTCAGAAAAAAACAGCAGAAGGTGGCTCCTAAGAAGCGTTGTTTCATTTGAGCACAATGCATTGAGGTATACAAATTAAGTGACTTGGCAAAGGTCACGTGGGAGGTCTGTGTAGTAGAAATCAGATCTCCTGATTCCCAACCAGGACCTTGCCCACAAAACCACACTTGTGCAAATTCTCCTATTTTTTGTTCTATTCTGCACAAACCACATTAATTATTTTTAATTATTTGATGTTTGCAGCAGTAGAGTTCCATGGTCTTCAACATGGTTAAGAGCCCCTTACTCTCAACATGGGTTGACCCTTTTTGGGGCCAGCCAGAGGATTTCCCCACACAGCTCTCATTGAAAAGAGGGGGTTGACCTCAAAAATGTCATCCATAGTCCCTGTTCCAAAGAGCTTATAGTATATATTCAATGTGAGCTACAACAAGGCAGGACACAAGTGTCCCTTTTATGCTGAATATTGGGATAAAAATGCTTTCATTCTCATCTCTCCTTGCTGACAATGATCCCACCCCCTCAGAAACCCCAACCAGTGAAGAATATTTTGTGCAGGACAGTACTCGCTTGCATTGTTCAAAGGCAGAGAAGCCAACCTAGGTTCTCATCTTCCCATCCTTTGTACATCCTAGGATGGAAGAGACTTGAGCTTCTGTATATGCTGTTGGCAGGAGTGTCATATTCACACAATCAGGTCCCCTATCTCACTGCCCATATTGGCTGTATGACATGACAGGGCTGAGCAGATGCATCTGGGGCTAAGATTGGAACCAGAGAAAGGTATGTAGCACTGGAGCCTCCTGCCTCACGAAGTACAAGGAGTGAATGGAAATGGCTTTTGGGGCGGGTATTTGTGCCCAGCCCCTTTCAGAGACAAGTGGTGGCATCTGCTCTGATTGTGTAGTGTCACCAGTGCCAGGAGAGAATGCAACTACCAAGTTGTCCCTGGCCTTTGATAGGTAAATGGCAGTAACCATGAGACAGAGCTGTTGTTTGTAGCCATGTTGGTCTAAGGACATAGGCAGGAAAGATTCATTGGGTAGATGTGGTATCTTTTCTTAGACCAACTGAGTAGTTGGAAGAAAGTTCTTTGCAAGCTTTTGGGCACAAGCACCCTTCTTCAGGCATTGGGAGGTGCACAGTGACTTACTTCCTTTCTTGGTCTAGGGCTTAGGCTCTGGGTTGAGTGGGTCCAACAGCTCCTTATTGCACGTGGGATATGGGAAAGCATCCCAAGGTGACTGGCATATGGGATTTGTTGTTCTGCATTTCTGATAAACGTACTGTTATTTTCGTCCCCATGTAGTTGAAGCCTCTTCAGACTGGTTGCATCGTATTGGTGCTTCTCCAGTGTAAACTGTTTCATTGCTGTAACCACCTGTCTCCCCTTCCCCATAACCTTCTTTGGTGCAAAGCTCTCGGCTCAATTCGACCAAAGAAAGTCTTGATCCTGGATTCCTGATATGTCTTGAACCACTGCATTATTGGTCCATTTTTCCATCCCCGTTTTCAGCAAGCAGCTTTCACAGGTGTTGGTGTTGTCCTGATACACGATGGGAACCATCTTCAACCATTATTCGAGGGACAGGAAAAATAACTTCTCGCCTCAGTCTGGAGTTCATTGCTGGGACTTGCTGAGATGCAGAGAAATGGCAATGCGGCTATCTATGCACCCGGAAAAGTGAAATTACAGCGGGATCTGAGTTCATTTGGAATATTTTAGAATTTACACTAAAAGATGACAAAAAACATTCTCCTTCTCCTGATGTAACAAATGCAGGATCCTTAATATTTATGCATAAAATGTCAAAACTTTAACATTTGGCCTGGCCAGAAAATGGGTCAAGAATTCAATTATAACACAAACACAGGCATTCGTGCCTTTCTGCCTCGTTCTGGGTCTCTCTGATACGCTATTTGTCTTTGTTGCTCACCTAAAAATGAGCTAAACACACATGGAAAAACTTTTGAGAGATGTATATGATTACATAATGACAAAAACGGGCAGGTTTGGTCTAATTTTATCTGTGGCTCAGTTCTAATTTTAAGAACTGCGCCACAGATAAAATGTTCTCCTTATTTTGTTGTTGGATTGTAATAGCTTAAGGGCATAATAACTTCAATTACTGAAATTGTGGCAACAAACAGGAAGGCTGTCAGACTCTTGCAGACGGCAAAGGCTGACTGTCTAGAAGAACCAGAAAAATAATGACTACTAATTTAGACCTGAACTTCATAGCTCTTGTTACAAATGAACCTTGTACATAAATGTTTATTCATTTTAAAGGCAGACAAGGCTCTTTGGGTATCTTTTATTAGACCAACTCAAGTAGTTGGAAAAATTCTTTTTAGCAAGCTTTCAGCACAAACAAAATATTCATTTTAAGTGCATTTGCATTTATGTATTTTAAAACCATGTATCGTAAATTTGAATGCATTTTAATGGGGGAGGATTTGGCTTTGGGATGTACCTGCCGTCCATGTAATTGAGGCCAGTTCCAGTTGATCAGGTAGGCTCCTGGACTTAAGCACTAATGTTTAAGTCTTAAGGACCTCCTGCTGCGTGGATGATACAATTAGATTCAGCTCAGTCAGCTACCAGGGAAGCTGCTTGCAGCAAAAAATAAGGCTCCTTAGTGCAACTTTGCAAAACCAGCTACACCTTCATTTTTCATTAAATTCAGCTGCTGGCTCCTCGTACTTTCCTATGAAAATCTGTGGCAGATATCTTATCTGTCTGAGTGACTATAAGCGCCCTACTGGGTCAGACCGATGGTCCATCTAGCCTAGTATCCTTTCTCCAACAGTGGTAGAACTGCATGCTATAGAGGGGGAGCAGTGAACCAGATGATATCTAGAGGGATCCATCTGGCATCCCCCATTACAGGGCTGTATATGCCAGAGGAAATATCTCCAACCATTCTGTTCAATAGCCACTATTACATCTATCATCCATGGATTGATCCAGTCCTTTTTTTTTTAATCTGGCTATGTTATCTGCCTTTACCACTTCCTATGGCAATGAAGTCCACAAGTTAACTACACATCATGTAAGAGAGCACTTTCTTTTGTTAGTTTTAAACCTGTCACCTACTAATTTTAGTGCGCACCCCCTACTTCTGGTATTCTGGGACTTGATGAGCGACAGGTCCCTGTTCTCTTGATCCACACCCTTTGTGATTTTATAGACCTCTGTCATCTCTCCTCTCAGCCTTCTTTCCAAAATGACAAGCCCCAGCCTTTAATTTTGCACCTATTAGAAGGAAGCTTACAAGAAGTGGAAGGCAAACAATTACAGAGAAGAATATGATTATTGCTCGGGCATGCGGGGATGAAAACAGGAAGGCCAAAGTGCAATTGGAGTTGCAGCTAGCAAGAAACATGAAGGGTAACAAGAAGGGTTTCTACAAGTAGTCAGCAACAAGAGGAAGATCAGGGAAAGTTGGTCCCTTATTGAAGGGGTGGAAACCTAAGGACAGATGATGCAGAAAAGGCTGAAATGCTCAATGCTTTTTCCACCCTAGTCTTCACAGGCAAAGTCAGCTCTCAGACCACTGCACCTGGCAGCACAGTGTGGGGAGGAGGGGAGCAGCCCTCAGTAGTGAAAGGACAGGTTAGGGACTGTTTAGAAAAGCTGGACATATACAAGTGCATGGGGATGGACACACTGGACCCAAGTGTACTGAGATTGTTGGCCAATGTGATTGCATTGGCCACCGGCCATCATCTTTGAAAACTCACGGCAATTGGGAGAGGTCCCAGATGCTTGGAAAAGGCAAATATAGTGCCTATCTTTAAGAAAGTGAAGGAAGAGGATCCAAGGAACTACAGATGAGTCAGCCTCACCTCAGTCCTTGAAAAAATCATGAAGCAGGTCCTCAAGGAATGTGCACTTGGAGGAGAAGAAGGTGATCGGGAACAGTCAACGTGGACTCACTAGGAGCAAGTCATGCCTGACCAACCTGATTGCCTTCTGTGATGAGGTGACTGGCTCTGTGCCTGGGGGAAGAGCAGTGGATGTGATATACCCTTGACTTTAGCAGGGCTTTGGATCTGGTCTCCCACAACATTCTTGCAGGCGAGCTAAGGAAGTACAGGTTGGATAAATGGACTGTAAGGTAGATAGAAAACTGGCTGGATCATCAGGCTCAGAGGGTAGTAGCCAATGACTTTCTGTCTAGTTGGCAGCTGGTCCCAAGTGGAGTGCCCCAGGGGCCAGTCTTGAAGCTGGTTTTGTTCAATATCTTCATCAATGACCTGGAAGATGGCAGAGTGCACCCTCAGCACGTTTGCAGATGACCCCAAGCTGGGGGGAGTAGTAGATATGCTGTAGGGTAGAGCTAGGATTCAGAGAGCCATTCATAAATCAGTGAACTGGACCAAAAGAAATCTCATGAGGTTCAACAAGGACAAGTGCAAAGTCCTGCATTTAAGAGGGAGCAATCTCATGCACCAGTACAGCCTGGGGACCGACTGGCTGGGCAGCAGCTCTGCAGACAAGGACCTGGGGGCGACACTGGACAAGAAGCTGAACAGGAGCCAGCAGTGTGCCCTTGGTGCCAAGAAGGACAACGGCATCCTGGGCTGCATCGGCAGGAGCGGTGCCAGCAGATCAAGGGCAGTGATTCTTCCCCTCTATTCGGCACAGGGGAAGCCACATCTGGAGTCCTGTGTCCAGTTTTGGGTCCCCCACTACAGAAAGGACATGGACAAATTGGAGAGAGTCCAGTGGAGGGCAGTGAAAATGGTTCAGGGGCTGGGGGACATGACTTGTAAAGAGAGGCTGAGGGAACTGGACTTGTTTAACCTCCAGAAGAGAAGACTGAGGGAGGATCTGATAGCTGCCTTTAACTCCCTGCAGGGTGGGTCCAAAGAGGATGGCACTGGACTGGTCTCAGTGGGGGCAGATGACAGAACAAGGAGCAATGGGCTCAAGCTGCAGCAAGGGAAGCTGAGGTTAGATAGTAGGAGAAATTTTCTCCCTAGGAGGGTGGTAAAGCAGGAACAGGTTACCCAGAGCGGTGGTGGCATCTCCATCCTAGGAGCTTTTAAGTCCTGGGTAGACAAAGCCGTGGATGGGATGATGTAGTTGGGGCTGGTCCTGCTTGGAGCAGGGGGTTGCACTAGATGTGACCTCCTGAGTCCCTTCCAACTTTCATTTTCTATGATTATTTTTAGTTTCTCCTGGTAGGACAACTGCTCCAGGCCCCTGATCATTTTTGGTTGCTCTTCTCTTTACCTTTTCTAATTCTACTACATCCTTTTTGAGACATGGGGACCAGAAGAAAAACCCGTGTTGCCTTGTAAAGTTTTCATTCATGTCTGTTCAATACTGAGTACATATTACTTAACTCCAGCGTTTAAATGTTAGGTATAGAGATTGTGCATATAAAAGGGACAGTGAGAGTAATCAGACTGAAGAGCACTACATGAACTATTTATAAGCCTCCTATTATACACGTGCACTCAAGAGCAGTAAACAGGGAAGCAGTAAAATAAAGTATGGAAGAGACAACGAGAAAAAGGAGAATCGGTTGAAAAACGGCTTGTGCAAAACCCACCGCACTTTTCCATTCAGCTGCTCCTGGAAAGGGAGGCAGATTAAACCCTTTAACAAGCGAGATTAAAATAATAATCTCATGCTAATTTAAAGACCGTGTCATTCATCCTGTGAAAAAGCATTACCTACTGCAAACTATTCTGCGACGGAGTTTATGGAAGCAATGGCTCCCAGTAAACTGTAAGATGGTTATATGTTAAAAAAAGAGGCAGGCACTGTAGCTTTTCATAGGTCGTCTGTGGCTGCCTGTGCTTTTGTACAGCGCTCTTCTTGTAGAGTCACCAAATATCTTGAGAAAATGGTGGTTTCACCTCTCCCTTTCATGGCTCCCCTATTGCCTGCTAAAGACAGTGAATGCCTCCATTTACCTTTGATTTCCCTCTGTGAGCAGGGTTATTTGCCCCTCTGGCCAAACTGGAAAGCCTCCTGGGATTGAAAGTCCTCACACCACAATGTGGTTATTAACCCTTTTCACAGTGAAATGACAAGAATATCATCTGGGTGTTTTCATCAGAAAAGTCCTGTGAAAGAGGACATCAGGATCATTATCCCCATTTTATAGAAGAAGAAACTGAGGTACAAAGAAGTGGAGTGAATTGTGCGACGTCTCTCAGCTCACAGAAATGAGGTGTCCTGAATCCCAGAATCCAGTGCTCCTAGGTCTCATTGTCTGGAACAACAAACTGGGTGCGTCTACATGAGACACTGCGCATTAGCCTAATAATGCTGCACAGTAACGTGGCCGTTCAAAACCGTGCTAATAGCCGACTGTTATTGGGTGAATGCACAGTAAGCATCACAAAATAACCATGCGCCAGCGCTACCACGCAGTAACTCTAGTTACTGAGCATTTAGTTAGTACTTTATTAAGCAAGTACTATATTAAATGCACCGTAACTAAGGCACATTAATGAACATATAGATGCATCCACTGTATCTGAAAGAAATAATCTGCTACAGGGTGGGGGGGAATGTAACTCTCCCTTTCCTGATGTTCTTTTTGATGCCCCAATAAACTGAACCTCAGGGAGGGACAAGTGAAGACACTCATTATTGAGCAGGTAAAATATTACATTTGAGATCCCTCTTGCTCTTAGAATAGACTTTCCCTTCCATACTGCTGTCTCCTATCAGGGTCTTGCATGTGTGCCTTGCAATTGTGATTTATTGTCATAATATAAAATATACTTGGTGATCACTGTTGGTATGACTTAGGAAGCTGGCCAGGAACTGAAGTGCTTTGTTTACTACCTAACAACAAGGAGAGGTAGAGTTATAAAAAGGACATGAGCACAATTATTTGAAAGCTAGCTAAGGGCAGATTGGAAGATAGGTAAACAACATATTAAAACTTCATTTTCCACTGGGAAGTAGTAATAACTTTCCGGCACGCTGGAGAAATGGAGGTAATTAATTTCTGTAAAATCAGGTGGAGGCACCCTCCATTTTTTCCTCACCTGGTTATTGCTTTGTAGCTGCTGTGCAGGTGAGACCAAGCAAGCAGAACTAGCACCTCAAACTTCCCAACTTGAAATAGGCAAGAGAGCTGGCCGTCCTAGGGGCTGGTATGAAATGCAGAGGCCGTCAGCTCCAAGGTACTAATTGGAACCAGCTTTTGGACCCAGCTTCTCGGGGTTTGATCTAGCTCTCGTTATGGCCAGTGGATTTGGCTGGGACCTATCTCGGGAAAATAATGAGCCAGCCTTATTTAAAACTGATGTCCAGTGACGGCCAAGATTCAAAAAGGGATTGGATATAAGTATGAATTATCGAGAATGAGCAGAGTTTTTAGCTGGTGTCTGCAGATGGTTTGGATGGGACAGGAGGTCTCATGTCTTAGGGCATAACTTGTTCTCTAACGCTGAGAAATGTGGGCAGAAGACTATTACACAGCTGCCTCCTGAAGGGTCCTCGCAAGTACAGGAGACTGGACTAGATGGCTCTTGCCATCTAGATCATCAGATGATTTAGTTGGGTCGTTCCTATGTTCTTTCTGGTTGCCGTTATTTGCTCTATGGGTGCAATACTTTTATACAAGCTTCAGCTCAGCAGCTCCCAAATGAAGTTGTAGCTTTTATGAGTGGGATCCTACGCCCCACCTCCGTTCAGCGACCCTACCCTACCTTTTGCCTGACTCCAGGCCAAGATGACTAACCACCTCAATTGCCCAAGAAGCACTTGGACCAAAAACTTGAATCCTGAATTCCAGACTGGGGTCACCGCCAAAAAACAAAAGACTGCGAATTGCAGCGGTAGCTTTAAATGTGGATGGAGATTCCTACCAGGCGCTTACGCATTCCCATTCTCAGGTTAAATGAAAATCTCTCTGGACCTCACCTGGAGAATATGCCTGGAAATGACCCACCCCCTGTCAGTTCCAAATCATCCCGGAGCCGATAAATAATACGAAACCCCAATTGTCCGTAAATTTATCCTTTGTGAAAAATAAAAGAATATAAAAAGAAAGATGGGGTTAAGCGCTCATAAAACAGGCAACAGAAAATGCCTGGAAAATTCCTTTGTTCCAACATTGCTTAATTTCCCTGAATGAACATCGTACATCATCCTGTGAGGTGCTTGTGTACCATTATCTTGATGGAGGAAGAAAAAAACCCAAGCCCCTTGTCCTCAATAATAGGAACATTTTATGACTACAATTTCCTAATGAATTGCAAGGCTTCGGGTCTCACTGCCCGGTCCTGATTCGTGTACAAGAGAGTCTTAATTTTCAGAGGACAGTCGTAATGAACCCAACAGTCTCCTTATTTCTGTATGCTGCTATTTCTTTTCCTCTCAGCTTGAGTTATTCCAAGCCAAGAGCGAGCTGGTAAGCTCATCTTGGGAAGCAGGGCGGTGAGGCAGCGTGTAGCGGCCTTCCCCGTGGAGGAGCCCTGGACAGGAGCTGCGGTGTCAAGCACCTGCCTTCCCTGCCCCTCTGCTTGAATGGAAGAAATGACCCAACCCTGGAGGGGGGAGGTTCATTACCTCCTTGTGCTCACATAGTTTTCATCAGACTCAAGGAGTGAGGGAGTCTGTGGTCTATAGCCCTCTTCTGTCTGTCCACTAGTTGAGAGAGATGTGCTCTCCACTTGGCACCTTGTTACACTTTGCACCTCATTACCCAGCATTTTAAACATGGGTATTTTGAGGGAGGCACTTGTAAGACAGCACATCTCTGCATGTCCTAGCTCTCAGTGCTACTTATCGGTCCCCCATCACCATTGCATTGAGGTGCTTCACGATCTCCTGCATTTATCCCCTCGGCAACCCTGTGCTGTAGAGAAGGGCTTCATCCCCATTTTATAGATGGGGAGCTGAGGTACAAGAGCGACCAAGAGCTAGGGCCAAAGGGGGTCTTGCAGCAGTGCCCTTTGTGATGGCTTTATAGGGCCTGGTGCTCAGGATGGGATCCCGTAGGAAGGAGCAGGGTCCTGTAGCCTCACAGCTTACGGCAGAGGGACCAGCCAGTGGGGAAGTCCCATGTTCTGCTCTGTGCTCCAGAGATGATGGATATATTTTATCCAGTGACTGTTTCATGCAAAATGGATAAACAGCCCCTGAAGCAGGGACAGGAACCCAGGAGTGCCCTAACCATTAGGCCACACATTCATGCTTTCTTCTCTACCCACTACCCGCACAATGACTCTTTTATTCTCCTGTGCACACAGCTTCAAGAGAAGGGGTGAAGAATAGCCAGCCCACCTCGTGGGTAGGAGATGGGGGGTTTCACTCCCCTTGGTGGGGAGAATTGGTCTGCGTCGCTCTGGCTGGGTGCTCTAATCGCTAAGGACTATTGTCTACACGGGGTTGGCAGCACCGCTGTTACAAAAGACCTCGGCGGCTGCAATTAGATGCCATTCTGCTATCAGAAGAAGCACAGGACCATATGCCATGTGGGCAAAGCCTGATGCCCTACAAACGCACTAGGTGGGCACTGAACACGTCAGGTGGATTGAGCCCTTCTGCGGGTGTAGACAGGGAATGCCTGGTTGGGGCTTTGGCAATTTCCAGCTGCTAGCTGCCCAGCTATTGAGAGGAGCTCACTCGGAGGTGTGAAGAGAAGCAGAGCATTAGGCACCTATGGAGTTTGGAAAGGCTGGACACAGTTCTCACAGCAACGGCTCCAGACTTTAGTGGCAAAATTCAACTTCAGTCCCATTTGTTTTGGATCTCTCCAATGTGCTCGGCGCAGGGCACTAAAGAACGACCGTAGCAGAGCAAGGACATGAACTTGGACCACATAAGTCCAAATCTAGTAACTTCCCTTGAATTGGATATCTCTCTAGTTCCCAATGCCTGCTTTCTGTCTCGCCTGTCCTGGTTCTATCAGCAGATTATTTCACACGCCCCCCCCC
>NW_017729000.1:4675002-4690116 GCF_001723915.1 Gavialis gangeticus | reverse complement strand
CCCCCCCCCCCCCTTTGAGACAATCTGCTGACCCCACGAACACTTTCATTGGGATTTTACAGGCCAGTTTCCATTTCTTCAGGGACCTCAAAAAGCAACAGCATCGTCTTTAAATAATGAGGCAATTGAATGCTACACTGGAATTATCTAGCAAAACTTCCCAGCTCCACAGAAGGGCAACAGGGGCTCAGCTTCAGACGCACGACGGTATCTGGGGCAAGGATGTTCGCTGCATTTTATTTCTCCTGCAACTCTCCCTCATACCCCAACAGGTTACACATGACATGAAATCACCCATCCTCTTTTATTTTTTCTCGGATCCTCTTTTATTTTTCTCCGGAGTATCATTGGTTTATATTGCCTCTCTCATGACCTTATTCTGATGGCTGAATAATGAATAAGCACGTTGGTGAACATGGGCAAATGGAGATTACCCTACCAGGCACTGGCACAGTTTAATGCTACAATATATGAGTGCCTTCAAGAGTTCCTCTCTTTCTTTATCTGTCTTTCTTTCACCCAAAACATTTTCTCAAAAAATGACATCATGTGTAGGAATTACCTATTGAAAGGCCAAGGATCTGAGATCTATTTCTCTCCCTCTGACCATCAGGCTTTATAGTCATTTTCTAGTTTATTGGGGACAACCTCTAAACACCAACCAACAAACCAAACCTCATTAAGTATGTCTATCACCTCTGGCTATTATGGCCAACATGATGAACCTCTCTGGGCATCATTACCAGTGGCATTTGCTACTGATGAAGATTATAGGACCCCAGGGGGCATTTGTTTAAACAGGGATTATTGCACACCACCCTGTCACCCAGTGCCAGCTGCAAAAAAAAATGGGATTCAAGAGAGGTAAGTTGTAGTCCAAGCTTTGCCATCTACAACCTCAGTGCCCCTAGCACCCAGCGAAGCCGATGGGAGCAGCGAGTGACCAGCACCCCTGAAAAAAAATCATCTCTTTTCTTGTGCCTTAGTATTGCTATATAAATGGGACTAACAGTATTCAATTTGATCACGTCCTTGAGCTGTCAAGAGGAAAAGCAGTATGTAAATGCTCATAGATCTTCATTATTATATGTTGCCTGGGTATTTGAAGAGCCAAGAATAAATTTTGAATCCATTGCAGGAAGACATTGCAGCTAGTTAGGACATCAAGGGATCTTGAAGGAAGTCTGCAGCGTAGCCCACCTGTACAAGCAATAACAGGATGGTAACAGGTGTATTGCTATCTAGTTAAAGCATCCCCCAACTCTTGTGTGTGGTGTCAGGTATGGCACTTACATACGAAACAACAGATCCCCTTCCATGCCAGCTTTGAAGACGGGCATTGCAAGGAGGACAGGAATTACCACACTGGAGGAGGTGCTCTTCACCTCTGACTTTAGCCAAAGCTCGATATTAGAGGGCGATCTTGAACCCTGAAGTGGCAGGTGCAGTGTAAATTGTCTGCAATGTTTGGACTCATCCTAATCTCCAGTAAACTGGAGACTGGCTTTTATTCTACAGCACGAGGCTTTCACATGCCTCCCAGCAGCTTTCCACCACAATATGTATTGATATTCACTCTACAAACTCTTGCTATTCATGAGCAGCCTTTGTGAACCTCAAATGTCCCCAGAATCCCCTGTGGCAGCGAGGGCCTCCGTCAAACGACATTATGCAAAAAATATTTCTTCTGATGAGTTTTGAGAAGTTGCTACCTCTCAGTGTCACGTAATAACCTCTCGTCCAGATGTCGGGGAACAGGTCACCTCCCTCCCTGTTCTTTGTTGTATACACTTTCACCACGTCATCTTCCTCTCCTCTCCAGGGTAAGCAAGCCAAATCCAAACCTGCACATGAGCCCCTACGATTGCAGTGTTGTGGCCCTGATCCTGTGTCTCCTGTCGGAGAAGGAGACAGCTCACACCCCCTTACCTCCTATCCTCTCTGATCTTCCAGATGTGCATTTGCATTCTCACAGACCTGCATTTTGCATATTGGCGCCAGCTCTGGAGAGCACACACATGCCAGCAAATCCTCCCCACGCCCGAAGCAGGCAGCTTGCACACGAAAGCTTGTAAAGAACAATTTTTCCAACTATTCGGTTGGTCTAATAAAAGATAATCACATCTACCCAAAAAGCCTTGCCTGCCTGTATTTTTAGAGCAATGCAGCTACAACCAGCACCCCTGAACTCACAACCTTGACATTGTTGGTGTTAAGAAAAGGAAGGACTTTTTTTTTTGGCTGGGGGAGGGGAAGGGAAAAAAAAAGCGAGAGACAGAGAGTAATGGATTTTCTGCTGTGCCTGATTTTCATGATTCGGCACCAAGTCATTTTTTAAATGTTTTTAAAATAAAGGGGCTGTCCCAGTATTAAGAAAGACGAGAAAATGAAATGTTAATGAAAAACAGAAATGTATATTTGTCTTGGCTCTTTCCCATCTCTGCTCTGTTCTGAGTCAGCGGTCTTCAGAGTTTGCCTTACGTGTTTGGACAATCAATAAAGGTCTGGATAATTGTTCCTAGCCACAAAAAGGTTTGAGTAACATTGTCCAATGCTCCTTCAGAGACCAGAATGGTAGCCACCGTGTTCAGGGTCTCTGCCTGTCAGACACCTGAAGTTCAGACCAGTGAAAGGATCAGAAAAAACCCCAGAACTAAAGGTATAACTATCAGGAAGAAAAAAAAGACTGAGATGAAATTTAATATGGGTGGGTTGAGGACATGGAAGATCAGACCCTAGGAAAGCAAAGCACAGAGGTGGGAGGAGGGAAATAGGGGCAGAGAAACGGAGACAGGAAACCGGACCGGTTGAGCGAGGAACATCTGGAAGTCAAGCAACACCCAAAGACCGAGAGCATTTTATCTGAGAAGCAAAACACGCTGCGATGGGGCCTTGAGGAGCAAAACCACCCCTTGAATTGCTGTTGAGGCTGAATGCTGGTTACGTGTGTACCAAGAGCAGGCTGTCCTGTGCCTGAGGGCATTTTGTGTTCCCTGCTCCCATGAAATCCCAATAAAAAATGCCAACTGCAAGCCAGGTGCAGTGGCCTGTTTAAATGGAGCGGCGCTGGCGATGTTAAAAAATACAGTTGCTGTCAGCGATACGTGCGGCCTCATATTTCTCCATGCTGCCGACCGCAACCCGTGGGATGGACTCGGAGATGATTGTTCACTTGGGTATGACCAATCTTCCTTTTCTTTTTTCTCTCTTATACCACAAGATTTCAGCTGCACTCAAAAGAGCAGCAGAGGCACTGCAGCCAAGTTACAACGGTGTTGCTCCTCCCAGGGTAGCCGTAACATTAGTCTTTCTGGAGTGGTTTCTAATGAGCTAGTCTTAAGTGAACCATAAGAAAGAGCTTGCTGTGAAAAAAATACCTTCATGAAGGGAGCAAAACTGGGGCTATTCTGTACAGTGTATAATGGGTCGTTATTAATGCTCAATTCTGTTGCATCGTGTCTTCCCACATGCGGAGACAAGCTGCAGCGCACGCCTGCTGTAAAGGAAGAGCTGTCATTCTCCCACTCTCCATCCCCCTTGCCTGCCAGCAGGATGGCTTGAAATCAGCAGCTTCTGGTGTCCTTTGGAGGCTCCCATCCAGGGAGGCCACGGTTTCATTGTTAAAAACCTCCTGGCTTGCCTCGGCACATTTTTAGATGCAATAAAAGAAATACACATTTTTGCAGCAAGGACAACTGGCCAAATGCATTTTTCCCCCCTATCTGACATGTTTCCAATAAAGCACACAAGGGGAAAAAAAATAAATCTCTGGGAAATTATTGGCATCCCTTGCTATATTGTCTGAAAGGACTGGACATAATGAATGCTCACTCTGGGATAATGGGATGCTGTGGATGTCCAACCCAAAAGACACCAGTGGAGCCAGGTAATCCCGTGGTCAGTGCTAAATGCTTCAGGAGAAGATGTAAGAAATCCCCCCGGAGAGAATGCAAACAAAATGGGCCTGCTGGGAAAATTTCTTTCTAGAATAACAGTTGACATCTGCTTTACAGCACAAGGGTTGACATCCCTTATGCAAGTGAAGTTTGCTTAATATGTCTCTAGATGATTTCATTAGTCTCATAAGTACCTAAGACTTTTTCCAGTTCTCCTAAGCATTGCATTGCAGTGCTATCCTGTGGAAGTCCCTCCCATTTGGTGAGGCTGTGGTTTAAAGGATCTATTTCTTTTCCTCCACTGCTGCCCTTTTGGCTTTAGTAAACTTTCTTTCATCTTCTATGGTGAGAAGTAAATGCTCTTAAATAACTGGTTTGCTTTGATTGCTCACTGAAAGAGAACTCAATGAATATTCCTCAGGACTTGCGTGCACGCTGGGAGAAACGACTGCAAATCCAGAAGCTACAAACAATGTCCCTCCCCCAGCAGATTTCTGCCCTCTCTGGAAAAATCAAGTGAATAGATATTTCATCGTGAATGCCAAAATATTTTGGAACAAGCAATATCTTCTCTAAGCCCCTCATTATTTTGCATACCCTTGTCATTGCCACCTCCCCGCTCCCATTTATTTCTGCCCACCTTTGCAGTTCCTGCTTATACCAAGGTGTTTTCATGTTTCAGGTAATCTTCATTGCCCATTTCTGGATCCTTCCTATTCCTACTACAATGGTTTTTGAAATATGATGACCAGACAGAGCACACCCCTTTTGCACTAGTGTGTACTGGTCCCCTGGAAGCAACCTTGTGCTGATCCTCTGTAGTCCATATTGCTAGGGACAGAGGAAACGTCTTGCCATCTGCCTTATACACAGGATTCCCCATTATGACTGGAGAAAGGAACCAGGAATAAGAGTATTTTGGCTGGAGGCCTTGAGATTTTTTTTTCAAGGGGGTTGAAGATCCAGGAGAGATTTGGATATGGGAGATCCAGAAAAGGTGATCATGCCTTGGATGCCTTAGTGCCATGTAAATCTTTTGCACAAATGGCCCCAAAGGAACAGACTCCTACAAATGCCCTAAGCTCATTTCAGTCGTGCTGTCGGATTGTAAAAACGCCCCATAAAAGCCTCCAGAATATTTCATGTTCCCTCTTCCCCGGCTCCAGCCATCAGTGGCAATGTCATAAACTGCAACGGAGACACGGTCCAAACTTTAACAGGCAGATAATTCCTCCCAAACCGGTGCTCCGCTCCATCAGACAATCTCTTCTGACATTGCTTAACTATGACAGTATTGATTTGGCTGACATGAATCCCCCCCCAACCCCGATCTCTTTTTTTCAATTGAATACTGCCTGACAGCTCAGCGGCTCCTAGTCATTTATCAGCAAGGGAGGTTTCAAAATAATCACTCTTTTCACAGCAGCAAGGTAGAAGATATTGCATTATTCATGGGTTTATTTATTTAAAGCCAACATAGCTCTGGGCACTTGCAGAAAATTGATGAAGCAGGCTCCCTACCTTGTGTTCCCTTATGCCCAACCCCTTCCTTTCATGCCACAAGTCATTGCAACTGGGGCAGTTTGAAATGGCAATGGTTTGCTAGGTATCCAGTTCAGCTCCAAGCCTTCTAGAGTGAGCAGCGCTGTTAGCAGGGTAAGCCCCCCACTTACCCTACACTCGTCCAGTATGAGGAGTTCGGTGGGGAATAGGCAGTGTTGGTGGATGAGTCTTTCAAGCCCCAAATGAGCTGTGTGGTCTTGGAAGGGACTGTAAGCTGCTCCAAAAGAAAGAACAAAATAATTCACTTCCCTCTCCCTAAAGGGCTAAGAGAAAGCAGGAAGGATTGTGAGTGAGTGTACGTCCACCCGCAACCTTGAGTTAAGCCCCAAGTTGACTTGCCCTTCACTTGAGTTAAAAACACGCCTTTGTTTGCCACGTGGACACACGCCAGGTCACGGGGAAGAAAAACCACACAAGGCCCCTTCCTCAGGGGATACCTTCCTGCTCTCCAGGAACAGGCTCATATAGACAGCTTAGCATGCAAAGTTTTGCCCTGCCACGAGCAAAGCCACCAGAGATTAGCCTGCCGGTCTCATCAGCGCTGCTGACAGCAGCAAGTGTTGTGCCTGGTGCTACTTCTTTGCGCTGCTGGGAACTATTTAATTCCTGCTTAATGTTTCTTGAAGTTTCCCAGGGAAGATGCTAAGAAGTAGAGATGCATTGGAAGTAACCATCCTATTTCTCGTGGCCCTGGCTTTCTGTGGGGGATTGCTACGGTGGCCGGGGAGTCCGATATGCTTTTAGCTACACTCCACACATTCTCCCTCATTGCTAAACCTTCCCAAGAGACACCCGAGACCTGGCTTCAGTTTGATTTCTTAGAAAACAAATGTACATGGAGAAGATTTGAGGCACAACCTTTTAGAGCCAGGCTTTCAAGCACCGGGCAGCAGTGGACCTTCCTGCTTTCTATTTCCCCAAGTCAGGACAAGCGTGCCCTGACCTCCCTGCTACAGAGATTTCTGGGGATCTGCCTCCTGCACTGGAAGTCTTCTAGCTTGTGTTAATACATAGACAATTGGAGCAGGGACTTGCACTTGGGACTCGGTTGAGTGATCTAACCACTGGGCCTTATAGTCAGCCTTTCTCTCTGGCCCAGTGAATAGTCAGCCTTCATCCTTATAGCATGGGACTGCATTGTGGCCCACACTGTACCACTTAGAGCAGCCTCAGGATTGCTTTTTAGTTCAAGCTGGTGCAAACAGTGCTGTAGAAGATCTAATGCTGGTAGAAATTACTGGAGTATGTTGCTGTGTGCTCAGTACACCTCCAGTGCTGGGAGTGATGCCCTAGAGCTAGTGCATCACTAACCAGGGAGTCCTCCATGTTAGTGAAATCCTCAGGCATCCAGTTAGAGAAGCATTAAATCCATCTTTACCACTGGGGAGGCACAGATGGGCATAACTAGAGCCACATGCCGGCCTGATGACGTTTGAAAGCCATTAACTAAGGTAGAAAGAATACTTTTTTTTCTTCTAAATGGAAGAACGCGACATTTTGCCATTTCATAAACTGGTCCTTTGGAGAAGAAAACCAATTCTTTTTGTGGGCTGCTAAAAAGCCATTTGAGCGAAGCACATGCAGTCACAAAGCCCAAGCTGAATTGATTCAGTCTTTGCAGGTTACTCTAAATTGCAAAGGTTGAACCGATAAGCAAGTGAACAAGACATTCAGTTTTGATTCTGCAAATGCAGCCACATGCCTGCAGTGGTGCAGGCTGGAAGCAGCGGGATGCTGGAGCAGACAGCTTGGGACAAGGCTAGCCCATTCACCCTGCAACAGGGGGTTTGCAAAGCCTCCTGGGATGTTGGGGGACTGCCAGTTAACTTGAATCTGGAGGGCATCCGAGACAGAAGTTCAAAACACCGATTTCACCTACATCAGATAATTCTGATACAACATCCATTCAGGTGTATCGTAAACCAGTTCCGGCCATTTTGGAGGCCGTTCATGTGCACTGAGCTTCTGTTGTGTTACAGATTTGAACTGGGGGTCCAATACTGGCTTATGTGTCATTTCTGTCCCTAGCTTAAGTGAATAGGAAACATTAAACTACTTTGTACAAGTTAGGCTAATGCAATGATGAATCAACTTAAATCGAGCTTTGGTGGTGGTGTAAGCAATGGAAACTAGTTTAACAGCTTATTTTGGTTCAGAAGCAGCTCCCCTGCCATTCTCCTGGATTTTATACACGCTAGTTATTGCAGCGTGTGTCAGCATGCACGATGCATTACAATGAATCACAGCGCTGGCTTTTTTATTCAAGCTGTTGTTTGCTTACCTGCAACATCCAGTAATTATTGGGAAAGCAAGGGATTTAAAAGCAGCCGTAAGAAAGGTTTCTTGTTATTCCTCCCTTTCTGACTCACAGTCATTGACAGCATTTCAGATTCACCGCGTGGGGCATCGCTAGAATTATTTGTTAAGCCTGGCTGTTCTAAAATGGCTTTGCAATCAGACTGCATTGCTCTCAAAACCAGGGGATCTCTTGCCTGTAACTGGCCCTAACCTGTCACCCAATGCCAGGGCTGCTTTTAGAGCAAAGGAGAGTGAACATCCCAAATTGCTTCAATGGATTTTCACTTCTACAAAGATTCACTTCCTGACAAGTGGTTTCTCTGCTGCAAGGCCCTTTTCAAATGCATTGATGAACCTCTCCTAGGTGGGTTTTAATCACTTTACTCCAAGAACATGACCACCCCCCTTCCACTTTTGGAGTCACCACACTGCTGGAAGCCAGACCGCTTCATTTGGTTTTGGGTTTTTTTAAGTACGCTAAATATATTAGAGTTTGGGTTAACGAGGGCAACTGCTGCATTATAAATTAAGCACCATTGGCCACTTCAACACAAAACTATGCACCAGGCCAGTATTTTCTGGTACTTCCAGTTTGCATGCTGTAACACAGCATTCACATTTGGCAAATAAGAACGGGGCATTTTGATTCACAGCTGGATGGGAACGATCTTCCCCCATCACAACAAGTTTTCAATATTTCAGGATTGTTTCCCTTCCGTACCCAGTCCAAGATCTTTGAGAATTTTTCATGAAGAAAGCCCATCAGTGATCAAGCAAGACCCTAGATTAATCAGTACTCTCATGGTGAATACATTTAACCTCAACATTGGGAAAACCTGGTTCAAGCACTGTTTTCCCACATTTCCAGTAATTTCCCCGATTGCCACATTCTGGAGTGGGTCGGTCGCTCCCTCCTATTGGAGCTATTGTAATTTGTCTAACGACATAGCTGTTGGAGATGGGATTTTAACCTGGGTCTCCAACATCCCACTTGAGTGCCCTTGTGACTTGACTATAATAAGTCTTTCTTTTTGGTTTCATGAATATTTAATTATTCCTACGCAGTGGAACAGGTCCACGGGAGAGAATAAGGAGGATCTACCCTGTGATAGTCAATAGCTTGGTCATTAGGACATTCAACTAGGATACTAGTAACTAGGGGGTTACAGTGGACAATAGGATGGGTAGGAGCCAGCAGTGTGCCCTTGTTGCCAAGAAGGCTAATGGCATCCTGGGCTGCATTGGTAGAAGCGTTGCCAGTAGGTCATGGGAAGTGATTCTCCCCCCCCCATTCAGCCCTGGGGAGGCCCCATCTGGAGTCCTGTGTCCAGCTGCGGGCCGCCCACTACAGAAAGGATGTGGACACATTGGAAAGAGTCCAGTGGAGGGCAACAAAAAAGTTCGGGGCTGGAGGAAATGACTTGTGAGGAGAGGCTGAGGGAACTGGGCTGGAGAAGACTGAGGGGGGATATGAGAACAGCCTTCCCTTATCTCTAGCTTTGCACCCTGCCACTCATTCAACCACCTACCGATGGAGTTATCCTCTCAAAAAACATTTCAGAAGCATTGCTTTTGGCTCATTGGATTGATTTTGAAATCAAATGCAACTCCATATAAAGCAAGATCGTTTAAGATGGGGCTGCAGAGGTCCAGAAGTCCGGATCTCTGCTACCACAGGCCGTTATTGCCTATACTCCTGTTCTTAAACCTGTCAGAGCTCCATCTTAAAACAGATAGGTTTTTGCTGCCCATTGCTCATGGTGGACACACTATTCCTGAATCTTACTCCTCTGATAGAAACTATTCTAATTCCCAGCCTAAATGCTTCCAGTCCTCGTTCATAGAAATGGAGGGCCGGAAGGTGCATCATCGAGACTGTCTGGTCCAGGGGTTGGCAACATCCAGCTCGCAGAGCCACTGGAGGGCTTTGCTTGTGCCCATGCCTGTGCCAGCACCGGGGCTGGGGAATGAGAAGCTGTGAGACCTGGGTAGATTTGAGATATGTCTGCACCACTGCTGCTTCTCCCCATGCTCCCAGCTCCTGTCTGACGTGGCCCAGGTGGTTTTGGCAGAATATCAGTGGCAGGGTGCTTTCCTTATGCCCGTGCCTGGGCCAGGACCAGCCCACTGCTTCCCAGCTATAGCACCGGTGCAGCTTCCAGCTGTGTCCCCAAAGGATGGCCATGATCTTTATAACAGCTTATCCAGAGAGAGGTGGTGGACTCTCCATCCTTGAAGATTTTCAAGACCCGGCTAGGCAAAGCCTTGTCTGGGATGATGTAGTTGGGGCTGGTCCTGCTTTGAGCAGGGGTTGGACTAGATGTGACCTCCCGAGGTCCCTTCAGCCCTCATTTTCTATGACTCTGATTCCTCTGGATTCACTCCAGTTTGTCTGTCTCTGTCTTAAAGCGTGGTGTCTAAAACCAGATGTGGAACTGCTGCCAAGCAGAGTGGAGTAATTACTTCCCAGGCCTTATATACCACCCTCCTGTTAATATATCCCAGACCAACATATGCATTTTTGCAACAGCAATGTCGTTTTTGTGATGCTTTTTCCAGCCGTTGATTACCTTTATAATTAAGAAGATTTGCATAGTATCTACCCTAAATCTCCCTTGCTGTGTACTAAGCAGATTAATATTTGCATTATGCTGTTTGAGCTTGGAGAACAATTGATCACAGGCTATAACAGCCTTTTGTATATTTGAAGACTTATGTCCACCCTGGATCTTCTCTTTTTTGCAGCCTAAATGAGCCAAGTTCTTTCAGCTTTTTCTCTATAAGGTCTGTTTTCTAAAATGCTAATGTGTTTTGTTCTTATGCAACCTTGGCCTTTACTTAATGGTTCTTGTTCTTCTTCCCTGGCAATTACCCCCAATGAATTTATAGAGAGCAATGATATCCTCTCTCAGTTAAGGTCTACACTATCTTTCAAAAGCCTTTTATGGATGACATAAGCAGGCCAAGGTATGAACAGCAGTGAAAATTGGTCTTTTGTATTGTATCAGTTAGGGGGGAAATGATGCATCCAAGAAATCATTCTGTCAGTTCCTTCCCTACGGTTGGGTTGGTTCATTAACCCTGCAGGTAGCACACTGCAGGTATTCCTGAGAGTTGGTGCATTAAGGGATATTGAACTGAATGGCAAAGGGTCACCTAAGTTTTGCAGGATTCAAAAGCAGAAGAGGGGAGTTAGCATGGTGCCTACATCCTTTGGCCTGATACAAATACATTATCTTATCACCGTCCTCTATAGCAGGGGGCACGGCTCTCTTCCTGGGATCTCTCGAACATATATTAACAACCCTTTCAGCAGCAAGACGTTGTCTGCCGTGGTCCCTGTCCTTTACCTCTGGGAGGTTAGGGTGTTATGTCTTGTCTTGTGTCAGGGCTGTCTATGTAGTTTGTCTAAGAGGTTAGATAATGGGTTTGTCTGGAGTGGTTTGAACAGGGATGATCTGGCCTCAGGATCTAGCTGACCGCTGGAGGTCCCTTCCAGCCCTACTTCTCTATGACTCCATTTCTTCTCTTCCCAAGACATGTTGGAATTTGGAGTTTCAACCCGGTGCTGCCGATCCTGAGTGATCTCCTCCAAGACCTGCTACCAAAATCAATGGACAAAATGTCATTCCTTGAGCCATAATGCCTCAGCCTCCCGTGTCTTGGTCTTGGATATTCCTGTTCTTGAGTTCTTTGTCAAAAAAGAGGCTGGGTTTCTCTCCATTATGCATCTAGCATGGACACAAGTGCAGCAATGGTCCTTGGCTGCCAGCAGAGGAAAACAACAACATCTGTGAAGTCATACTGGTCTTTAAATAATACGATATGCCTAGACCAAGACAGGAAAAAATGAAGGAAGCTGCAAATTCAGCCAGGTGCTTGATACTTGTCTGCTGGTATTGCAAAGCGGGGAAATACATGCTTTGGGTTTTAGAGCTCAGTGGAGAGTTTCCATGGTAGGTGCAAATTCTTATTTTTTTTTAACAGTGACTGAAATCCAGAGTCACTCCAGAACTCTGAATTGTCGGAGGTGCCTAGGTGGCGCAGGCACTAGGAGTAAGACACCATCCTGAACCACCCGGGCAGATGAAAGCAGAATTAAATGTGTGCATTTGAGGATTCCCCTTACACAGGAAAGCTCCCCACTACAACAGTGGTGCGGTGCACGGTGCAGCCTGAGGGAAGCAGGCAGACTGGCTTGGGGCAGACAGGTGCACAGGTGCGAAATTACATGGCACAGAAAAATCCTCAAGCCTCAGGTTTTGTGTACTTTTTTCCTACATTTGAGCATTGCCTGTAATTTAACAGTCACTAAGCCAATTCTGGGGAAGGAAACTGTGTCAGAAAACACCACCAAGGATACTTGTAGGCCAAGGGATTGCTAGGGAATTTTCTTTGTTTTTAATTGTGTAAACAGAAACATAGACTCAGAGAAAATCAGGGTGGGAAGGGAGCTCAGGAGGTCACATCTAGTCCAACTTCCTGCTCCAAGCAGGACCAGCCCCAACTACATCATCCCAGACAAGGCTTTATGTAGTCGGGTCTTCACAACTGCCAAGACTGGAGAGCCCACAGCCTCTTTAAGTAAGCCATTCCAGTGCTTCACCACCCTCCTCGTGAGAGTTTTTTCCCTAATATCCAACCTCAACTTCCCTTGCTGCAGCTTGAGCCCATTGCTCCCTGTTCTGTCATCTGCCCCCACTGAGACCAGCCCAGCTCCATCCTCTTTGCAGCCCCCCTGCAGGGGCTTGAAGGCTGCTATTCAAACCCCCTCGGTCTTTTCTTCTGCAAAATAAATCAGCCCAGTTTCCTCAGCCTCTCCTCACCAGTCATGTCCCCCAGCCCCAAACCATTTTCATTGCCCTCCACTGGATTTTCCAATATGTCCACATCCTTTTTGTAGTGGGGGCCCACAGCTGGACACAGGACTTCAGATGTGGCCTCCCCAGTGCTGAATAGAGAGGAGGAATCACTGCCCTCCATCTGCTGGCACCGCTTCTACCGATGCAGCTCCGGATGCCGGTCACCTTCTTGGCACAAGGGCACACTACTGGCTCCTGTTCAGCTTCTTGTCCCCTGTCCCCCCAGGTCCTTTTCTGCAGAGCTGCTGCCCAGCCCGTCACCCCCAGGCTATCCCAATGGATGGGATTGCTCAACTACTGCTGCCAGCTTGGTGTCATCTGCAGACTTGCTGAGGGTGCACTCTGCCATCTTCCAGATTGTTGATGAAGACATTGAAGAAAACCGACCCCAAGACTCTGGGGCACGCCGCTTGAAACTGGTTGCCAACTACACCTTCAGCCATTGATCACTACCCACTGAGCCTGATGATCCAGGCAACTTAGAGCAATGACTGGGTGAGGCAGTGACCCTGTCTGACCAAGTGCTTATGGGGATAACTGTGTCGCATTGAAAGAGTTGAGGCTTCAGCTGGGTTGCACTGTGGACTTCAGCCTTTCTGCAGCTCATGTTTTCCACCACACACTTCCTGGCTGTGCCAAATCAATATGCTGCTGCTGCAGCAGCAGCAGCAAATGAGAGAAACTATTTTGTCACTAAGTTAATGAAAGCGGATTCAAAGCTCCAAGTCCTTGCCAACTTTCAAGCACCCTATGGTATCTCCAGCAGAACGAGAAAAAGATGAGCTGTAATAAAGATAAAGTGAAGCTGTAGACACAGGGCACAATTTCTTTTTAAATGACAATATTGCAGAACATAATCTTATAACTCAGCACAAACTATTGAACAGACTGACAATCATAGCCCTAGCACGGAAATTAATACAAGCCAACACAGGTAAATCTTGCAGTGCGCCTTACTGCGAACACGAACCTAACTAATACCTTTCATATGTTGTCTGCTCATTTCATTCTGGCTAGATTTGCTAAATGTCAAAGGTACGGCTTGTGCGCTAACATCCTATGCAAGTCCTTGGTATCATGGTGCTAGTAACTGGGTTTTTTTTCCCCTTCAGCATTGGGGGCTGAACTGAAATGATCAAAACAATGCAGTTAGATCTGAAGAAAAATGACATTCTCTCTCCCTGAAACAACAAAAAAGTAAGAGAAGTTTTGTTACAGCAATTGTTTTACAATAGCAAAGCGTTAGGGTGGAAGGGCTGGATTTAGGCACTGTTGACAGTCAGTGAGGAATGAGCCATTGCTACCTCTTTTATCCAATTATTTCTTGGCTAAAGGATGAGTATGAACCCACACCCTCTCCCTTCCAGTATCATGTCCTAGTCACCACATTTGCCACAAATGGACTGAAGTGTTTTAGTCTCTCACATTTTTTAGCCATTCCTTTGGTTATACCACAGGCTTCCCACCCCATTTCTGCCTACAGTGGGTGGTTGTAAGGATGGTCTGAGCACCAGGCACCCACAAATGAGCTTCAAGAGGAAGCTGCATCTTGTTCCCAATCTCTGAAAAGTTGAACCTCTCAGGCAGTGGGCCGTGCTCATCCCCTAAAGTCAATCCCATCGTTCCCAGTGCCATGCCAGGTGTCATCCCTGAAAAAGAACAACATCAGCACATGGCAGAGAATAGATGTGTTCAAGTGCTTTCCAGAAATAATAGCAGAAAATTGGAGCAAGAAGCAAAAAATAGTAAGGAAACACATTACGAGCCTTTCTATGCTCCATTGTATTTTATTTGTTACTTTCTGGGAAGCAATTATCCCTTTTATAGTCCTAAAATATAACTTTGCATGCATGCCCTAGATTGATTTCCCACACTGGAAACCGTGGCCTTCCTACCCCCCCTCTAATCACCTTTTTTCATGCACACTCCTCCACTTGAACCAGGACCAGCACCGTTAATATTCAGACTGGGTCCCTTTCTAATTTCACAGTGCTACTTGACTGCTAATAATCAGCCAGAGATGCATGCTGCATCACTTGCTGAACATGTTTTCCCTTATCGTTCCCAATATTTCAGATTAGCATTCAGCTCTTACTGAATTTTGTTATAAAGAGACTCCTTCGAATGACATTTAACTCCTAATTTCCTTTAGAACAGTCATTTTCACCCACGGAATAAGAGATCCTGTTCTTTTCCCTAATCTTTGCTTTCAGTCTCACTCTTTGGCCTGGAGTTAGGGAGACAGGTAGCGGGGAGAAAGAGCAGAGACTGGAGACTGTTGACCCCCTCAGGACATGCCTACATTGAGGCTATCCCTGGCATACTACTTTGAGAGTACAGGTATGCATTACTGTAGAGAGTGTGCATCCTCATCGGCTTGCCTGCCCAGAGCATATAAATTGTTGGTGATCTTACACGGTGGTCGGACTCCAGAGACCTGCTCCACCTCCACCTGGTTTGGTGTGCTGAGACAGAGCTGGTGTCAAGATCAGCCC
>NW_017729000.1:4659123-4674931 GCF_001723915.1 Gavialis gangeticus | reverse complement strand
GTGTGCTGAGACAGAGCTGGTGTCAAGATCAGCCCCCCCCCCCCAGCAGCGGCTTTGGCACTACCTCCCCCCAATACCAAATTTTCAGACCCCCAGGAGCTCTGTGGGCTGGATGATCTGGGTCCAGGGTCTGACCTGCAGGCCGAGGGTTGAGCACACCTGGTTTAGAGGATGTTGTAGGAAACCATGCAATAGGCAAAGAACAAAATGATTGCAGGAAAAGTGTCCTCCTAATTCTCAAGAGTCAGTTTAATGCCTGATAAAGTGAAATTTCATCTATGCTTCTTTGCAAGTGATAGGCTTAGGTTGGTGCCTTTTTGTGTGTGCTTGGTGGTGTACAGAGAAATGCCTTAACAAAGTTTTGTTTTAATGAGTTTGGAGGTTTTAAATCCCTTTATTGCTGTTATATAATTTGTGTCTAGTCTCCCATGGTTTTCTGTGAGCAGCTGGAGAAAAGGTAGGACCTGCAGCTGAAAGAGGAGATTATTAGTTTATTGCATGCAATTTTGGAGGTTTCCCTTGCCCCCACCCCCAACTTTTAAGCAATAGAGATGCCTTACAATGCAGCCAGTAATGCTTCTTATAGATGGGCATGACAGGTCCTCACCCTACTTACTGTGATGCTGGTGTCCCAGTGGCTGGTCTGTGGTTGAGCCAGCTGGTACTACACAGCTGGAAGGAGTCCCAGTGGTTGGCCCATGGGGTTAAACAGAGCCCAGAGACAGAGGCAGTGGGGGGAGCACATGGGAGTGCCAGAAGAGGAGCTGGATGCTCTCCCCCTGGCCAAAAAGGACATGGTGCCTTCTCATAGGGTTAGCACACCTAGGGAATTGGTGCGCATGTGTCCTGCCGCCAAACAATGAGGGCATCTGCCAAAGGGAAAACCCAGCATGGAGCCCCCCTGGCACCATACAAGGTGTTCGTACGAGCTCCGAGGCAGCAGAATGCAGAAGATGGAGCCAAGAATCACATGAATCAAGGCTTGCAGACTGGTTACACTGGTTTCCACTGTGTATACTGGTTTACGCTGCACATGCTGTAACTTAAACAATGGCCACGTATTTTTACTTTCCATGCATAGGTTAATTTATTCTCAGAGGGAAGATGCATCCACTGATGATACTTTCTTCACTCTTCTCCCTCCGTCGTTTATTGTTCCCGTTTATAAGTGAGTGCTAAATGTTTCTTGCAATTGAAGGAAGCCATTTAAAAACAGGTTCTTCTTGATGCGACATGGCTATTTCAACGGAAGAACAATTGGCCGATTGGTGAAAAGCAGAGGTGATGAAAACACTTTGAAAATGTTGCTAAGCAACTTTAAATGGCTACAGGAAACAAAAAGAAGATATTGATAACAGGCCCGTATGTTACAAACACGAGCGTTTAACTATCCAGATATTGCACTTCTGGTACTGCTCTTAAATATGAAGTGCCAATAATAATAATGCCAAACGGTCCCATCACACCTCTTCGTCCTTCGATCTTGAACACTTTACAACAAAGAGCAGCTCCTCCTTTCTTAACTCTCTGAGCACAGAGGGCAAATAGATCTGTTTTCAGGAATGAGCCAACGAGAGGGTTGATTTGCAGCTAGAGTTTGGGGCATGACTTCGAGGCAAACTTAGGTTAAAGGTTTGAGCTTGGTTTTGGCAGCTTCAGGGTGCGAGACGTAAGGAGTGGAAAGGTATGTCCATACAGCACGTTGCAGCTTCACATAGAAACAGCAGCTCTAGTTCAGGCTTCACTGGTTGGCCTGTGAAGGAGGGTGAAGACTATTCATTCATACCAGCTTGGGTCCGGTCTGGGTAATTAGCTACGGCACTCAGCAAGGTCCTTGCTTTCCTTCTGTTTTCTAATCTACACCTCTTCTTTCTTGTTGCTCTCCTCTGGGATCTCTAATTCATCTATGTCTTTCTTAAAGCCCAGTGCCCCAAACCAGACACTGTCTCAGCCAAGGCCTCATCGGTGCTGAGTTAAAAAGAAATAATTAACTCCCATATCTAACACGCCATATCTAGCCCTGTTAAGACAGCCCAAAGCATCATCTGCTTCATACTTTTTTGCACTCGTGTTTCATTTGTAGGCTCCCTAAACGCCTCTGTTCCTTTTCTGCAGTACGGCTGACCTGCGTGTTATTCCCCATCTAGTATTTGTGTCTGTGATGACATCTTCCTAAGTGCAGCAGTTCGAATCTTATTGAATTGTGTCCCGTTGGTTTTAGACAGTGTCTCCAACTTAGCGAGAACATACTGAATTTTTAAAATCTGTCCTCCAAAGCACTCGCAAGCCCTCCCAGTTTGGTGTCACCCACACATTTTTATCAATGTAATCTCCAATTCATCATCCAAGTTGTTAATAAAATATGCACTAGTCCCAGACCTAAGACAGGTGCCATGGGGATCTCACTTGAGATGGCCTCTGAGTTTGACAGGGAATCATTGATAACTATGCTTTGATTAAGGGAGTTTCAGTCAACAGCACAGCCACCTTATGGTGATTTTATCCAGGCTGGTTTTCCCTGGTTTGCTTATGTGCATGTCATGTGGGATTGTGTCAATAGCCTTAGTAGAGTCAAGCTATATTACATCTGTTTCTTCCCTCTATCCGTTAGACTAGTTGCCCTGTCAGAGAAAAGAATTGGGCTGGATTGATGTGATTTGTCCTTGACAAATGCAAGTTGGCTGTTTCGTATCATGCCTATTATCCATGACTCAGGCAGTGTACTATCCCCAGTGCTTTTGCTTAAGCTAACCCACTTTTGATGCTCCCTCATATAAAATCGGGAAGGCATATGGATCTGGCTTACGCCGTATTGTGGGCCGTTTCAGCACACTAATAGCATTTCAGTCCTTGCACGATGCACACAACTATGATGAGATAAGCAAGTACATTTAAGATGATTTCATCTGATGCGTTTTCATAGAAGAGGAGCAAATCTGCATCAGGGAAAAAGTTCATTTTGCAAATCCATTTCCATTTCAAGGATGGTAAAACTTCTCTTTTCCTCCCCCCCACCCCGTGAAAGCAATACAATCCACTCTTAGTAAATCTACGACATTTGAGATTTTTGACGGGAAAGAAATTAAAATTTTTCTACATAGGAAAACATTTGGGCTACAACAGAAACCACAGTGGCACAGATCTTTGGCTCAAAACGTCTCCACCATCTAATTTGCAGGGGGGCAGAAAACGGTCTTAAAATTCTATGGAAAACCAAATGTAAGATAAAATGTTCCAGCACACAGAAATGGCTATTACTCTTGTCTTGAAAGATGGGCTGTGAATAAATAAACTGCAAATAAATAAGACACGAGAAAAATAGAGATCTTGCCAATACTTAGAGAGAAACTTCGGTAAACTTATATCTCTTTCCCAGATACCCAGGGCTCTCTTCAATGATAGCAGAGATATTTTTAGTCTCAATAATGAACAGAAACATTGTGTCAAAGAGGACAAGGATGTTAAGAGATTAGCAGGGAAATATAAGTCGACAGCACCTAGCAGCCAGTGTGTGTGAGCCTGTGTTTTGCTACATTTCTTCTCCAAAAACGTCCTTATTGCTGAGGTCTGTGGCATGACAGGACTGGCAGAGCTTCAGCTACAGGCGGTACTGCCCCTATCACTCCCTATGCCACATATCCTGGTTTAGAGCAAAACCCAGCAGCATAAATATCAGCAGCTGCCCACGTCTATTCAAGAGCTGCCTGGGAAATCTTGCACGTTCTCATGAAAAACCGAGCAGATGACTGCTCGTCAACATTTATCTTCAGAGGTTTGGTTTTTTTCTCACTGAAAAACCTAAACTTGATGGCTTTTCAGTGTGGTTGAAAGCTGCAAAATTCAGATGTTGTCAAAACCCTAAAAACATTATGAAAGTGTTGAGGGGAAAAAAGCCATTCTAGTGGAAAGGAAAAATTACCTGTTAGCTCTACCTAGCACAACTATCCTAGACAACCCTACTGTGACAATGAGAAATATTTTCAGAGAAACCATCCAGACTAGAGCAGGCTGTGCGGACTTCAAGGATCTAGATTCTGGCTTCTTTACAAACCACCCCAATCTGATTCCCATTTCACTTATCCCATTGTTACACCAACATAATCCCAGTGATTCCCAGGGAACTGCTCCTCCTTTGCATTGGTGGGGGAAAGATTCATGTGCTGGGTACTTTTGCTGATGAAGCTTTGTCTTGCCAACACCTTTAGAGGAACCAAGAACAAACACATTGATGATGGATTGCAACCTTTCTGCACACACTCAGAGCAGCTTTCAAATTCAATATTGATAGGAAGAAAATACTTTATGCCAGCCCATAAATTAAAGCATCTAGGTTTGTTATAAATAAAAGCTAGCTAATCATTCATTGCTGCACAGAGCTTTCATTTCCTGGGAGAATCCCAAAGCCAAATTACTTCTAGAGAGGCCCAAAACCTACCGCTCATTTATCAGAAGCCCATTCATACCAGGCTTTTACCAACAGGCCCTTTGTCTTGAATAAATAGGAAGGTCGGTGACCTGAGTCATAGATTCACAGCTATCTCAAATCCATCGTGGAAGGGACCACACTCCATGCTGGAGTTCATTACATGTGGCTGTAGAGTTATTCACTGTACACACATTAATCTAGGGAGTGTATTATACCCCAGATGCTCAACTGGATGTCTACATGCAAGAGTGCATCTCATGGGTTCCTCTCTCCCTACATATATAGAGTAAATCTCATTTATGATCAACTCTTAAACCTGCTGAGGCTACAGGCAGCTCCCCTGAAACAAACTCCCATCCTGCAGATATAATTTATCCATCATTTGGCAGCAGGGATCAACACATGCTCCTTTGGATCTGTTCAGCCCTTGAATGTTGGTCATTGGGTCCCTCCCTGCTTAATCCTTTGAGGGCAATGACTTTCCACATGCGCTGTCTCCTCCTTCAGTATCATATGGGGCACCCTGGAGGTTTAGACCTGTTCAGTGCATCTGCCAGCAAGAATGACTTTCCAGGGCAGTAGCTTATCCTCCCGACATGCTAGGGAGTGCAGGGAGTCCAGCACCACAGTCACCATAGCATGCATTGTAGTTGCAGGGATGCATCTATCACAGTGGCTTTTTTATGAGGCTTTCTAATGGCTTGGGATCAGACAGCTGTGTGCCCAAGGATGACCAGCTGCAATCACTCTATTCCACAGGGCACAGCTCACAGTTCCTGAGAAAAGCCCTTATAGGTTTTGGTCAGAGCCCTGCTAGCAAATACCATGGGTTGCTTCTGTATCAAATGACTCCTAGGCATCCTTCTGTGGTTCTAGCTGCTTCACAGGGTTGTAGTGCTTTAGGATCAGTGATTTATTTGTGATCTCCCTTATTCAGCCTGCTCTTTCTATGGGCTGTACCCATAGACGTGCAAAGCGGCTTCCACCAGGACTGATAGCACAGTGAAGAATTTGGTCTGGGATTAAAATTCAAGGATGCAACTAAAAATATTCCTTGGGAATGTCTTCCAGCTAGTAACACAGAGCTTGAATGTGCTAAGCTCTCTGCCACAAGACAGTTCAAATGAAAAAAAAGTGGGATCCTGACTTTGCAAATGGGCCCATTCGAATTTGAAATGTATACCTCCAACCAGTATTTCCTCACCCCCCCTCCCACATGGAGCAATGCAGCCTTTTGATCATTGGAATAGCTACCAGACCACCAGAGCTTGCTTTTGATCTGACTATTTCTGATATGAATTGACAGTGTATCCACTGAGCTTAATCAAGTTACAATCTCATAAAACTAGTATAAGTACAACACTTTACCATTTTCCATCCCTATTGAACTGAAATCTTCCATTCTCTGTCTTGCACAAACACTGTATTTTCCTGCCATCATGAAGAATTACCCTAGAGACCCCCCCTCACTGAAATAAGTTTTCATTAAAATAAGTAGGGGTGCAGGCACCCTCCCTGTGTCTGCCCTGGGAGCTGAAAGGCACAGCTGAGAGTGTGAAACACATGGAACAGCAGCAGATATTATTGCTTTTTAACTTTCTGGTTTGACTTTCTTTTTATTTCACTTAGGGTTTGCTGAAGGATCCTTTTGCAAGCTGTCTGCTGCTTTCAGCTCCACCTGCTGGAAAGAAGAACTTTTGAAACCAAGTAGAGCACACCAACTTCCCAGGCCAAACATTTTATTGTGCAATGGGCAAAAAGAGGACCTCATCCTCCTCTTCTTCCTCCTCTACACCACTGAGGAGAAATGGATTAGAAACCTCCCCAACCAGAAGCCTTGTGGCCAGCATATCTGAGGACAGCTGGCAGCAACTTGGCATGGTAGGGGACAGGAATGACAGCATCACTTCTGACCACCTCCTTAGTCTGCCAACTTCAAAAATCGTGCTGGTTAGAGGAACTATAGGGAGATTCTTTGTTTATCCTTGGACGCTGTCGGTAAATGTTAGATCCTTGTAAGAGTCGAGCAGTGATAGACGTGCAACCACCAGATGTCACTGTTGGCCAAGTTATCCAACACCCTAAACTCATGATCCATTGATGTCACTCACTGAGGGCTTTGTCCAGATACCATAACTTGTTCTTTTTCCAGGTGAGCCAAGAGGGTAGGAAAGCTGGATCAGGTTCTAGGCCAGTGGATAATTCAGGTACGTGATTCTCCGTACAGCAGGCTCATGCTGTACTCACCACGGTGCCAGCGTCCCAGTGGCTGGTTTGTGGGGGAGTCAGCTGTTGGCACATGGCTGGAAGGAGCCCTGCAGATAGATCTGGTGCCTGGAAGCCCTGGGTGTAAAAGGAGCCCCAGGAGTCAGACTGATGAAACAGCGGCAGCTCATCCTGCTGCCAGAGCACCCAGGGAGAGCCCTCCTGCCACTCGGGAGCTGGAGACCCTCTCCAGGGCATAACATATCCCAGCATCCAGAAAGCCCAAGGACGTCAGGACTACCCAGGTACCCAGGAAAGATAGCCTAGGCATCACTGAGATGACTGATGAGCCAAGGAACCCAGGTCAGACCCTGCAATCAGCGACCAATGACAACACTCTTAGGGATGCACAGGTCAGCTGGGGTTGAGGGAGGGTGGCCTCATGGCATCGCTGAATCCTGCAGAAGAGAAGACCCTGCTTGGGGATCCAGCAATCCCTTTTTCCCCACCTGGGCAGCTGAGGTCCTGGAGCCTCCCAGCAGGGAGGTATCCCAGCTATGAGTGTCACATAGGCATGAAGAAATGCTCCACAGGACACTACAGTACGTGGCCCGGCGCTAGCTGGCCCAAGGCACAGGTTCAACCCAGGTGCACCATAGGACCAAGTGAGAACCAGGTGCTGAGATGAAGTGCTGGACATTGTCGGCATTGTTGCCCTTCCCATGGCATCATTTCAGCTGTTTTAGCTGAAGTATTGCTTGTTCACTATTTTGTTAATTAGAGAAACCGCAGCCATGCCCCTGAAGGTAACCTCAAGGCCAGGCATCAATGTGGGAGTGAATGGCACCCTCATCATGCCAAGGCATCACCAAAGCTAATCTGTTCCACTCAAGTGGAAAGGGGTAGGGTGTAGGGGAGGAGCTGCCCCACAGAAGAAGTACCAGTAGAGTCCTCCGGGGTTGAAGGAAACAACACCTCCAGGTGAAACCTTGTGTAACAACAAGTCTTGGTGGGTGAGTAGACCCCAGTGTGGTGAAACTGAGACAGGCAGGGCCTGCCATACTCGGAAATAAAACTTTTATTACAAGAAAACGATTGCCCCACAAAGGAGTCATTTGCTGAATGCCAGACAGGGCCAAGGACAGGATAAAAGGGGTAAAGGCACTCTCCAGGTAACTGCATGTACTAACTGGCAATTGAACAGGTACTGAAAGGCCTGTCCGGGACAAACATTTTGTTCCATAGACATACCACTCTGCTAAATATAATACTTTTTTTCTGATATACCTTTAGTCCCGAGCTGAAAAATTAGGCTGTAGAAGCTTAGCTATTTGCAATTGCATGCTCACTGCCCTTGAGAGAGAGAAATACCTGTCATACCTGGGTTAAAAAATTCAAAGATCTGCCCAAGCTGGAGGCTCATCAGGTTGGCATGGTTAGGCAGGTCAGTCTCCTTAGCTAGCAGCACATAAGTGGTATGTCCAGTATCACATCCAGCCACCTCTAATTAACCAGCCACCTCTAATTAACCTGAATGACCTGGTGCTGGGATCAGGCTGGAGACTTCAGCAAGTCTCACTGTCCCACCTCCAGATCTGTATCCTGAAGTCTTGTCTCACCCCGGCTATCATTAGGAAGGACCCCAGCTTTGTAGCATTTGTCTGACACTTTTTAATTAAGTGCTATGTATATATAAAGTGGTATATAACATAATAATCCTTGCAACAGGCCTGTGAGCTCAGTGCACAGCATTTCCTTCATTTTAGGTACAGGGAAGCTGATTTGCCCCTGGCCACCCAGCAAGGACCAGAGATGGTTTATGGACATCCTCCATTCTGCTCCTGGCTTTATGCTTTATCCACATGGCAGTGCTTCCTGAGTGACAGCACTGTGTATGCTCATAAATGTAGGGTCATACATGCCTGTGCCGCCGCTTGTACACCCAGCTTCTCCATAGAGGATGAAATACTGTGTGTAGGCAGAGTATAGGTGTAAGCTGCAGATGTTAATCCTTCGACAGAGTGCAAATGTCATTATTTGATGATCTCATACGTGATTTTCCCCCCATTATTTCCCATTCTGTTGCTTGAACTCAAACCTGTTAACAAGCAGAATGTCAGACAAGGGGGCATTCATTACTGTTGTTCATGCCCAATTATGTAAACGAACAGTGAAATGTCATTAAAGACCTTAATAGCTGTCATGTCCATCATTGGTTCTGGTTTGGGGGTGGGACTCCGATAATGATATTGTCACGCCGCCCACATGAAAAATCAGGCACCCTGGAGCAGTAATTGGCACATTGTCTTATTCAAACCTCGTTATTGTTAGATGCTGCCTTTTGGTCCTTCCAGCAAATAATGATATTTGGTGGTTGGACAGGAAACGATGCAGTACGCCACTCTGCAGAGGGATTTGTTTCTGTTTGGTGGTTACCAGTCCGCCAGACATCCTTTATGTTGAGCCGGAGACATTCTCCAATGTGTTCCTGATCTACAGTCCACCGCGTTAGCTCTTCTAAACAGAACAAATACAAAATCCCCAAAGGCTGTTTTTCCAAGCAGTCTGGTGCGCTTCCATTCATAATAATCTCTTTCTTTAAGGCATTAGAAGACATGCCTTTTTTTTTACATATATCCACAATTAACAACCTATCATTCTCCCCTGAATGTGGGCCTTCTCTGGTGTACATGGAATATCACTCCGGTGGAATTCATTGTAGTGACAGGTCTGTTCTGCTGACTTCAGACCTCCAATTTTGTGTGCCTGCCATCAAATGGATAACAATTATGTGCTTACCAAGCTTATAAGCACAAATATCACTGGCAAGCACAAATGCAACCTCACATGTGTATTCAAAACTGCAGAAGCAAAGTTGTCATTTTGAGTTAAAGCCTTGGGTAGAAGTCTTTTACAACTGCAGCATATTGTGTCCTTTTCTGTTCCTACCTCTACTCCTAAAGTGAAGCATATCCAATGGGATAGATATGATGTGTGATCTCGTATGGTCACATAAACAATTTTAATGTCCCTCCTGTATGACAGCATCCAGAATTTTCTCTTTCTGTTCAATAGACTCCCCACAACCATCAGCCAATACCATTGACCTATAGCCACTTAGCCTGCTTCTGTCTCTTCTCTCTGAAATCTTTTTATTGACCTCAGAACGGTTCCTCAGAAATGAAGAAGTCAATGTTCTCACTGGAAAAAAATATTCTCTGGGACTGTCTGTACATGTCACAGGGTTTAATCCTCATTAAATTAAATAGGTTTATAAAATTTTAACTTGCTTGTTTTGGAGCAACACATCAGTGTTTTCAAGTACTAGGCTTTCAAACAAATTAAGCTTTGGAGCATCAGTGTTTGCACATACTAGGTTTTTGAATGAACTAAGCCCAGTCCCCAGCTAGGACCAGAAGAAAGCAGGATGATCCCACCCGGGCCCCCCCACCCCTGGCCTGGGGCCCCTCACCCCATGCCCTGCAGCTGTGGGAGCAAGGAGCCGGCACATGGCACAAGAAAAAGAAAAGCTGAAGCAATTCAAAAGTCTCAGGATTGGAAGGGGTGAACTACAAAAAAGTCGCAGCACTATCTGGTGGACAAAGAAGCTCATTATATGTCTTTGAGTGCCTTTGTGTTTGCACACAATGAATCCATGGATGCAGCACTTTAATTCATGGTGAGCCAAACTAAACTATGTCTGAGGAGTTTTAGTTAAATGCACCAGAAAGACTTTTAAAGCACCCGGAACACCCACTTGTGCACTCTTGCCATTGTAGTGCAAGAAAGGGCAAAAAACATGGCATATACAAATGCCCTTGTGTACTATGGGGGCTTCCAGGGGGAGGGCAGGAGAAATGTGCAGCTAGACCATACTGTAATTCTCTTCTGCCTACATACATACCGATACAATTGCTGCCAAACTGATTCTCTCCACTGACTCATTCATAGAGTCACCCAGGGTGCGGATTGTAATTACTTTGTCATAATTATCACTTGAGTTTCACAAAGAGTGTGCTCATATCTGATATGATAAAATAGTTCAATTAATTTTGAACAGAGGGAAACTCTGGTATGTTTTTGCCATAACCCTGCCATGAAGACAAAGAAACCTGTCAGTGTTAGATTATTGATTTTGTTCTCACTCCTGGCTTTATTAATTTTCATTCATGCATTACAACCTTTCTTTCCCATGCAATTTGGAGATTCTAATTCAGTGCAGTGCATAAAAAAGGTGTTAGGAGCTGGAAGATTCAGAGATAAGGTGGAGATAATGATACAAACTGAGACTGAAATTCTCAGCTGGCCTAACCCAGGATAGCTCTGCTAAGGCCCATGAGGTTACAGCAATTTATACCAAAGGAAAGATATAGATCTAATGGGTGTTAAAGTGGTGATGGCTGCTAGTAGTGTGGGAATGACCAATTGCTTTCTTCTGCAGGGCTTTTCCTTCCGTTTACACATTGGACCACATTTTACTGCAAAAGTAACGTGTCTTTATTTGGGATGAGTGAATCATAGAATCGTGGAGAATGAGAGCTGGAAGGGATCTCAGGAAGTCATATCTAGTCCAACCCCCTGCTCAAAGCAGGACCAGCCCCAACTACATCATCTCAGCCAAGGCTTTGTCTCTTTGGGTTTTAAAACTGTCCAAGCATGGAGCTTCCAATCCTAGAATAGGATAGGACAAATGTTACTTTTGAGGAAGACAGTTCCAATTTTCCCAGCTCATTACTTTATGTAAGCTATTTTCTTAGGTTTCCTTCTACCATTTACTCCAGTGTGAATTCCTGCATTGTGTCATATCAATTTGTCTTTGTGCTGCCTTAGTATTCAGTGTGTTCTGCAATCCCAGGTAACCTGATGATCTCAGAAACCTCAGCGCAGTCAGGGTTGGAGCAAGCTAGTTCCTTTGCATCAGAAAACTTGGGTTGCAAGAGAGATCATTATACCAGACCTGAGGCTTGTCAAATCTTTGCACAGCAAGTCTGAGAAAATTTCCTGAAGAACTGGGTTGAAGAAATAGGGTTGAACTTAGGGGTCACAGCTTCTCCTGCTTTATACCTTAAAGCCAAGCTGGGATTCAGAAATGAAGTAACTCTGAGGTCTCAGGATTGCCCTCACTGCAGTTTTCCACACTTAGCAAAGCCCAGAAGCATGTATCCAGATTGCTATGCCACCATGTAGCCATAACTATGCTGGCGCTGCAGCAACATGGGGAGAGACTAGCATTTCTGGGTGTAGAAAATATGGAAAATATGGTCTGCAAGGTATCATGGGTAGGTATTGGAAGACTGTCCCTCAAATTCTGTTATGTGGGTTGCATATATTCACAGTGCAAAACAGGCAGGACTCAGGATCAACCTATACTTAAACCTGGGTAAACACACACAGATTTATAGCATATATAAATCAAGGTAAGAGGGTTTTATGTAGAGCGGGTAAGGGCCTCATGGCTAAACTCCGGTGAATAATCTAGCTCAGCAGTTCCCAATCTGTGGTATGGGTACCACCAGTGATACGCAGACAACCTGTCAGTGGTTTGTGTTAACAGATTTATTATAATTACTTTATATGACAAAACTTTGCTGGTGGTACTTAAGTATGAACTGAAAAATTTTCTGGTGATACTTAAGGTTGTATTATTATAACTTGGTGGTGCACAATCTGTCAGAGTTTGGGAAGCACTGGTCTAGATTAACTGTGAAGACATCCCCCAGTTACGTGTTTAGTAGGCCCGTGTGAATAGGTAGCTATTTGATCTGGCTTTGGATCCAGCTGATTCGGATGCCAGTGATCTGATTTGGAGCTCCAGATCAGTTTCCCACTTCAATTCAGCTGAATAAGCTCCGAAGCTTCGGAGCTGCTTCGGAGAGCCGGCCATAGGGTATAATGGGAAATCAATGAAATATCTATTACCTTGTTGCTTTTTGTCTGATTTGAATGAAACTTGGAGGTGTGGTAGCCTCTGCTGAGAGCAGGGAGCCTGCCAAGTTTCAAGGAGATAGATATAGGGTTTTGGGGGAAACTGAACCGCAAATTATTGAAAGCAAAACTCATGTCACGTGTATGTGTTATGCCACAACGGGGTAGTCACCCCTGCTGAGTCCATGAAGTCTGTCAAGTTTAAAGGTGATAGGTGCAGGGGGAGTCTGGCTTTTGGGGCCCTGCACCTCTGGCTGCTAACAGGCAAAACTCGTGACATAGATGACCTTGTGTGTGTTAAGGTGCAGCGGGGTGAAAACTGCAGGCCTGCTAGTCCCTGCTGAGGCCACGAAGCCTGCTAACTGTCAAGGAGATCGGTGCAGGGGTGTTCTAAGGCCCTGGACCTCTAGCTGCTGACAGACAAAACTCGTGACATGGGTGCTTGTGGGACTGACTGTGTCTGTCTAGGGGCAGTTGATTGTCTGTACTGATTCTTTCCTCTCCTTAGTCTGTGGTTTTGTAGGTGTTAATCCTTGTGCATTAACTTGTTACATTAGGTAGCTACTGTGTATTGAGCTAGTCCCTGAGTGAATCATGACTGATTGGTAACACAGTAGCTTAGCAGCCAGGCCTGCAGTAGTGTCCCCACCCCCGTGCCCTAAGACAGACACAGTTGCACAAGCACCCATGACATGAGTTTTCCCTGTCAGCAGCTAGGGATGCAGGGCCTCAGAACCAAGAAGCCCTACACCAATCTCCTTGACAGCTGGCAGGCTTCGTGGCTGCAGCAGGGGCTACCATCCCTGCAGCTTTCACCCTGCTGTGCCTTAACACATACAGTGTCACCCATATCACAAGTTTTGCTTGTCCGCAGCTTCAGGTGCCATTTCCCCCAAACCCCTGCATCTGTCTCCATGAAACTTGGCAGGCTTTGTGACGTCACCAAGGGTCACCACCCCTGCAGCTTTCACTGTGGCTTAACACACACACGGCGTGTGTTTTGCTTTCAGGACTTTGAGGTGCAGTTTCCCAAAAACCCCTGCAGCTATCACCTTGAAACTTGGCGTGGATAATATTCTCAGTAAGGGGTTACCATTCCTGCAAGTTTCATCCAAATCAGCCAAAAGACAACAAAGTTATAGATATTTCATTGATTCCCCATTATACTCTATGGCTGAATCACCTCCGAATCTTTTCTGAAGTGATTGGGAAAGCCTAAAGCTTCCAGCAATTCGATTCAGATTCATAGATTCAGCCTCTGAATCATCTGAATCATCTCTGAATCTGAATCATGATCTGAAGCTTTGCACAGCCCTTGTGTTTAGCTATTTATAACCATGTTAAAGGAGTAACAGTAGACAAACTTCAATATGTTCGGAGACTTTAGTTAAGAACCGAACAGTTGAGTGTCTCCTGTACATACCCTCTCTCTGGCTTCGCAGGACGTGTTCTGAAGACAGATGAAGGACTTTCCTTGTCAGCAATTTAGGACAGCAAGCCTGTCAATCTCTTTGTATTGTCTACCATGGTGAACACTGAGAACCACCATAAAAGAAATCTCCAGTATATTCTTCTCACAAAAGCAGCTGTGCCATGTTATGTCTCTATTAAATAACCATAAGACCCTCAGAACCAGAATGCTTTGCAATCTACGATGTGCTTGTTAGCACAACACCCGTGAGACGTAGGAAAGTGGTATTATTCCCATTGTACAGACAGGAAACTGAGGCAGACACTGGCTGACTCAGTCAAGACCTCATGTAAACAACTGCGGGGTAGCAGGGCACTGAACACTGGCCTCCTAAGCGCCTGACTGGCATCCCAATGCTAAACTTTCCTATGTCTTTCTGCTTATGTGCCCCCAGACCTAGACAGCAAATAGCAATGCTCAGGAAATATATGAATCTCTATCAAAGGCCTAATTCAAGTTTTTGGGGGGGAAAGTAAACCCGGATGATGAAAGCAACTGTCCTCTGAGCTATTATTCTCAGCCCTCACTGCAGACAGAGAGATATAGTTTGCAATTTAATACTCATTGGCAGTAATACTACACCACTCTTTCCCTGTGGGGGGCATGACAAATAGTAGGGTCAGCAAATGTCTTATTACAAGAACATGGGCGTGCTGTTTGGGGCTGCCAGGAAGGCAGCATGCATGCCTACTGCACATGTAGCCAATGGCAATTGAATTAGTCACTCTTTGGCTTTAGCTTCTGAAAAATCTTGGCTGATAAAAGGGTAAAAAGTGCTGTGGCTTCTACTGAAACATCTCCAGACAAATAGCCTGTGTTACCATCTAATAAGGAGAGATGAAACCAAATCCTTCCAGAAACAAAAGGAGGGACCCAACGTCGTCCCACTGGCCCTGGTGTGGAATCGGGCATCTGGCTTCCATGTGCCCTATCAGCCTTGAGAAAACATTCTCATCTTTTGGTTGGTGATGGCTTCATGGGTTTCATTTTTATGAGAGACAAATTAGAGTGCTGATATATGGAGATGTGACAATATGGCTGGGGTCTGCTTTCCAGTTATACTGCTATCTCCGTAACATTCCTCTTATGGGGTTGTAGAGTATATGAATAGTGGTGATTTTTTTCCAAATAAGAATCTAGTTAGCTTGTGTGTGGTTTTTTATTTTGTTTCTGGTTGTTTGTTGTTTTTGCCTATTGACTGATTAAAAAAAAAAAAATCTTGATAACACTTTATCTAAATACAGATGTTACAGGAATATGCTTGAAAAACGCCATTATTCCAGTGCAAATATTGTATAGCGGTAGCCTAATTCCATATGTTGCAGCATGTATTTATACAGTTTTATCGGATGCAAACAGGAATATATCCTGTAGTCATTGATGCCAATAGTTAAACTCCAGTTGATTGCAGCGATGCAGTAGTGGGCCTATAAGGACCTGAAGTAGGTTCACAGATTAGGTACCTGCATATTAGCTTTCTGGGAGGGTTACTGATAAAAAATGAATAAATCTTGAAAATGCTTTATCTAAATGCAGACTTTACAGGAATTTGCTTGAAAAACACTGTCACTATTAACTCTGTTATTAAAGTGCATTTACTGTATAACTGTAGCCTAAATTTCATATGTTGCAGCATATATTTATACAGCTTTATTGGCTGCAAAGAGGAGTATATCCTGTAGTTATTGATGTCAGTAGTTAAACAGTAGATGCTGGCCCCTACCCTGGGGGTCTTTAAGAAGAGGCTGGATGCCTACCTGGCTGGACTCATTTGAGTCCCG
>NW_017729000.1:4628860-4654123 GCF_001723915.1 Gavialis gangeticus | reverse complement strand
CAAGGGAAGTGGTGCTGGCCCCTACCCTGGGGGTCTTTAAGAAGAGGCTGGATGCCTACCTGGCTGGACTCATTTGAGTCCCGTTTCTTGTTTTTGGGGGTTTTTGTTGTTCTCCCGCCCTGGTGGGGGGTCGGGCTAGAAGATCTACTAGATCCCTTCCGACCCTTAATCTATGAAACTATGAAACTTCAATTGATTACTGTGATGGGCCTAGAAGTACCTGAAGTTAGGTGCCCAAACTAGCATATTAGCTTTCTGGGATGGGGACCGCCTTTAATTGTGTGTGGTACAGCACCAGGCTCATGGACCACGTTAAGTTACTGATTAAAAATGAAGAACTTTCCTTTGAAAGTTTAAGATTACTTAGAAGAGGATCTTTGGTAAAGCTGGACTAAAAACAGGAAAGAAATGTGAATTGGACTTGTGAGTTCACCTTAAAAATGACTGTCAGCACAGGCTATGTTCTCAGGGAAAGTCAAACACAGCTGTGGGCCTTGTCGGGAAAATAAATAGGAAAAAATATTGCAAAGAAACAAAACAAAAAGTTTCTCTGGGTTGACGTTTTTGCTGGGCGACTGCCAAGAGCGTGTCCATGCCTATTTGTGAATTGTTTGGGATTTGCTGGCTTCAGCACTAAAACTAAAGGCAATGGAAGCTTTCCGTGCATTTGAAGATTAATTTCACATAATCGCAGCAAAGCTGAAGTCAACAAGCAGAATTTAATTACTACCCTGACAGCTGGGAGGCAATTAATGCCCTCAAACTTTCAAGCGCTATTTTATTTGGGATTTTTTTGGTTGTTGTTTTGCCCTTGTCTCACTTCTGCTAATTAGACACATGCTACAGGGTGCAAACTGACCGTGCAAACTGACCGTGTGGTTTTGATGACCTTGTCATCAAAACCACATCCACCTCCGAAACCTCCCGACGAGGCCTCGGCGTCTTCCCCAGAAGAAGCCGCAAGGCCATCTCTGGGTAGAAGGAAACCACAGGCTGTTGCTAACATATGTCCCTGTCTTGCGGTATTGAATCTCACCGTATTTCCCCTCTCAGGCATCTGTTTCAAAGAGCATCATGTTCAGCTGTGGAGGGAACAGTTTCGTACGGTCTTTCCAATCCCCATGTTGAGTCAACAAAATGTAGATCAAGATTTGGAAACACCCCAAAATACCCTAGTTACTTGCTTAGGTGTTTTTTGGGGGTTTTTTAAAGTGACATCCCTGGGGCCTGGTACACCACGGTTTTGGACTTGCAGTCATGCACCTCTAAGGTAAGTGAATGGGAAAAGCTGCTCAGTTAAAATGGGGGCATTATAAACTCACTCTGCACAGGAATAAGCAATGCCACGCAGGGGAAGTAGAATCAGGCCCAGTGAATTTTCCTCCAAGCAGGAATAAACCAGCTGATGGACATGGCTGAATAAAGTTGAGCGAAATTAGGAAATCCCCAGCTAGTGGATGACTCCAATATTTCCACCTGCATTTTCATCCCAGACTGGGACAAAAAGATTGATCAGAGGATGGGGGAAAAGATCTTGAAAAAACAGAACTTGATTGAGAAGCATTTTGTGGTTTGAATCTTTAGATAAAGAGCAGCTTGGCTGTAAGAAGGGACTGAGCCTTCATACCATGAAGTGTAGGGTGCACGGCCTATGGGGAAGGCTACTGCCGCTCTGCCCAAGAGTTTCTTTTATTTCTGGACTTCACGGAGTACCAATAGTTAATGATCTGTTTGTAAATGAAAGCTGTGCCTGCTAATCGACTGTGGTAATGAAGTTATCGAGTTTTCTTTATGGTTTATTAGTACAATAATAAACCACACGCAGCATGTAATAATGGCACATGGTTAAATTAAGGACTTGCTGATGCTTTGTAAACTATTTCAGTTATTGCTGATACTGTTCTACCTACTTTCAGGTCTGATTCTGTTTTATTTGCTTGAAGATACAAATCTACCTGCACATTTTTTCTTTTTTCTCTCTCTGGTTTGCATTTCTAAGCGAGCTGGTCAAAGGGGGGAAAAAAGGCTACTTTGGAGGTGAATTTTTATATTGCTGTTTATATTGCTGTTGCTTATGGAGTCAGAATTAACCACGCACAAGGGTCACATGCAAGGCAAGAAGACTTTGGGGCGATACTTATTATTGGACCTCACAATTCTTGAGAGCAGACAAGGCCTGAGGAAGGGTGCTGTGAGATCCAAAAGCTTGCCGGTGTCCATCTCAACCATGCAGTTGGTCCAATAAAAGATATCGCTTGCAGGAATCCTTGCCTTTCACATAGTTTCTGAATCATAGATTTCATAGACATGAGGCCTGGAAGGGACCTTGCGAGACCATCAGGTCCAGCCCCCCACCCAAGGGGCAGGAAGCCGTCATGGCCACAACATCAACCAAATACTAAGAAAAACAATGGGCACTCAGGAAAAGGTTTGTAAATCTTGAAATTCCCAAAGATTTTAGACCCATGATCAGTTGTCCAAAAACTGGTACAGGAAGTCCTTTATGTGTTTATCTGTGTTATGGTCCAGGAGCAATTACTTGCAGCTTATTTGGCCAAAGTAAAGCGCACATCAGACAACTGACAATTTTAATGGTTCAGCAAAATTGAAATAATGGAAAACTCGCATGCAAAAATGTCCGTAAGGAGAGAAAACGAAGAAAAAGTTAGAAATCCAGTTTTCCATTTAGAAATAGTTGCAGTGAGAATGTTTTTCCGCCTGTTGGAAAATGTCTAAGGAAGAAATGTATCCGCTTCGCTCACCATCTGAAATATTTCACCCAAATTATTTGACCAACATCAGTCTGAAATATGCGGTGAAAGCCGAGTTCAGCTCGCGACTAGAGAGAAGGGTTAAACTACACAGCAAACCTTCACCAAAGAGTAATTCAAACAGGACAGATTTGCAGGATGAAAACTCATCTTATCTCCTTTGGATTTTCTCCATTCTTTCTGACACTCTCTAGCTTCAACTCACAACTCAACCAGAGCAAAATGTGCATCTCAGCAACTCTGGGAGGGTTCCAGTTTTTGTCAAAATTTCTAATGTTCAGCTTCATTGTAAGGGCTTGCAAAAGCTTCTGCACCTGTTTAATGAACCCATTCTAGCTAGAGCCTCACATTTCAGCTATGATCCACATATTGCAATCTTCCCTCAAGCAGTCTATCCAACATATGTGACCCAGAAAGAAACCTCATTCATGTAGGGCACATTACTGAAGCCTGCACACCCATTCATTCCTTGGCCTTTTAGCCGAGATGGCCATTGGCGCTAATTGATGCCATTTGTCAGGCTTCCCGTGTGCAATGCATTTCTACTAGGAACCTGGGAAATGCCTGGAGAGGCCTGGCAATAAGAACTAATATTCCTCCTCCCCTGTAGCAAAGAAAAGCATTTTACTTGAAAGGAAGTCAGTATTCAGCAGTGGAAGTCACCCTGCAGCCAGGTGGGTATTTTCAAGGGCCACTGCATTTCTGCACAATGAAATGACTCTGGGGATTATTTATTAATTATTTTAAAGTGTTAGCCCTCATTAGCAAAAATGCTTGTAATTATCCAGACTTCTTTCTCTCTCTCTCTGTAGGAAGCAAAGGGAACACAACCAGTGAGAATTATTTTCTGCCTCTCCTGTTTTCCATTTTTTAAAATAGGAGCTGTAATGTCTATACCCCAATTTATCTTGCTTACCACTAGAGGCCACCACAGACCTCCTAAATTACAACCAGAGGAAGACGGTCCTGCATTCGAAAGCTTGTCTAACTTTATCCCAGTTACCTATTTGGTCCAATAAAAGATATCACCATCAGAAAAACTTGTCTCTTGCATAATTTCTGGACCATCATGGCTACAACATCAGCAGGGATCCTGTTTTTTTTTCTGGTAAAAAGAAATCCCCAATTTACAGTTAACAAAAATTAACCCCAAATCCACATTTTTCCATGATTTTAATGAAACACCATATATATATGGTGAGTATATATGTGTGTGTGTGTGTGTGTGTGTGTGTACACACACACACACATATATACTCACCATATATATATGGTGAGTATATATGTGTGTGTGTGTGTACACACACACACACAATATGTATAGTGATGTTTCATTTTAATCATGGAAAACTGTGGATTTGAGGTTACTTTTTTAAACTGAGAATTGGGGATTTTTTTTCAATCAAAAAACCAGGATTTCTGGACTTTGCTTTTACACTACCAAAATTCTGCAGTCATTCTCAAAAGCAATACCAAGGCTGACTTGTAGAGGTCTGGTGTTTATTCTCCACTCAGTGATCCTGATGTCAAATTTGCCCAGTTCATAGTTCAAGAACTTTTTCTCTCCTCCAGACTAAATTCTTGGAGGTGTTTAAGACCTGGCTAGACAAAGCCTTGGCTGGGATGATGTAGCTGGGGCTGAGCAGGGGGTTGGACTAGATGTGACCTCTTGAGGTCCCTTCCCACCTGAATTTTCTAAGATTCTGTGATTCTATGAATGTGGGGAAAAACCATTCTCATCTCATACCTGTTGCCTCTCTTATCTATAAGCTCTTCAAGTCAGGGACTGTCTCCTACAGTGCAAGATAAAATCAGACCCCTGTGTGTTCCCAGGATTGTGAAGCTGACCTGTTTGCTTTCTCTGAGTTAGCCAAATGCTTATGTAACCCACCCACCATCTGCACTAGGCCTCCTCTTTTCTGTGGATCCAAAGAGGACAATCAGACAAAGTAACTCTCTAACTTGAAATGTGGAAGCATGTAGATTTTTTACCTTCTGAAATCTCTACTTCAGTCCCCAGCATTGGCCAGCCTGACACTCCCTTGTGCCCTTAGGGTGAGGTCTCTTGGCGTCTCATGTCATGATGGATGTCTCTGTCACTCAGGCACATTTAGTACAGCTACAATCCAGGACTAAGTGAGAGGAAAGGAAAAGGGAAGGGATCCTAATGCCACCTGTAGAAGCTTTAAAAGCAGTGCTTATTTAAACTCTAGACTCTCCCGCATGGGCAATGTCATTCAGCCATCATGAGAGGAAGAAGCTAGGCCCGATTGTGTGTGTCTTTCAGTACATTGCTTTGTACTGCATTGATGCTGAATTTTATTCTTCTGGCATTTGGGCCCAGAGACCTCAGCTTTCCATGGCTTTCATTTCAATCCCTTTGACCCAGCGCCACCGTATATATACCCAGCTTTAAAATTCAGCTTCTTATTAATTAAGGAGCTTTTTTGCAGGACTCTGCCCGAGATGGCCTGCTTCCATGCTTGACACAGAGCGCCCAACAACCAAAATGTGTGGTGTGGCACTACACAAACCCACACCGTGCCAGTGTATTTATGGGGTGGCGCAGAACTGGTGGCTGAATCCAAGGAGCTGGAATGAGTCATTACAGGGTACTCCTGCCTTCCTACTTTAGTGCCTTGCAAGGTGCCAGCCTGGCATACTTGCAAACTAAAGATGCTTGGGATCGATCATAGACCTAATGTGATAGGCATAGGATAGATATGTCCCAGGGCAATGAAACTGGATTTCCCAGTCCCTCCACCCCTTACTGCAGCTGGGCCCTGTGGAGATCTGGATCAGGAGAGAGTCTCCTCATGCTTTTTTTGCCATTGACAAAGCCATACCATGCCTACAGAGGTGAATTAACGGAATGCAGTGGCATACTTTGGAGTCCAGACTTTTACTTCTCATGGTTGGATGGAGGGATTTGGAGGGACTTTTCTTGCCCATCTCAGAGCTGTCTTGGATCCTACTCTCCCCTGAGTTCCTCAAGTAGTCGGTAACCTTAAGAAACCCTTTGGGGTTCCAGGATCATGGAAATGAAAGAGCAGGAGGATACATGCCCACTGTTTAGTTCCCTCTTAAACAACTAGAGGCATTTTTATTCCCTACGCACCGAAAATAACTCCTCATGAGCCGTGAGCCCAGGGTAGAGTCACCAGAGCTGTCCGAGGTGCTGGACCGAACCCAAGAACCGCTTCAAGCCACATAGGATAGCTAGACTTTTGGTCATGCTGCTAACAGAGCTCTTTCTTCCGGGAGGCCGCATCAGCCATCGATTTGGTTCCCCTACTCACCGCCCAGCAGCAAGCACTACTAAACAGGAACTTTTAGGGAAAGAAAACAGTGTGGAGAGAAATCAATACCTTTCATATCAAGAGCCATCTTTCCTTATGTAAGGTCTTCTCCCGTTGAGCAAAGATGCAGTGATGTACAGTGGAGGGGATGCCGGCGTGTTCCCTGTCAAGAGTTAAAGGGAAGGAGGACAAAGAGGAGAGAGTACAGCTTTGAAGTCACCTTCCTGTCTCCAAGCAACTGCAACTCTGATCATGACAGCTGGGCTAAGCTACAATTGTAAATCAATGCTTGATTACTGTAGCCAGGGAAAGTATTACTACTTGGACTAGTGATAGTGATAAAGTAGGCTGTTAACAACTTGCCTGGACAAAGCAAGTGATTTTAATAGATGCAGTATTATCCTCTTTAAAGGAGGATGATAATTTGATATTACTGGGCGTATTTAGTCTGAGGGCATCTGTCTGCCAAGAACTGATAGAGCAGAGTGTATGTGAATGTCTCCTAAGGGAAAGGGGTTATAAATGGCACATTTCTCATTGCTTTCTGAGCATCCCGATAGCTGTATCTGCTGCTCCTTTTTTGTCACAGTCTGTTTGTTCCCCATGCATCTGGGATTTTTAAACCTTGTTGCATGTGAAAGACTATATTGATACATGAAAAGAAGTTGACAATCTACTGATGATTCATTGCACGAGGACTGGCTTAAATTGATGGTGGAGGAGTGCAGTGACATCAAGTCCACTGCATGAAACTGCTTTATCAAAGCACATGCTAGTGAATGGGAAAAAAATCCATCTATGTGATTTCTTCCAAGAACTCCCTCCCAAGCAGATCTACATCTGAAGAGCATTAAAGCACCCCATATTCTGGAAATAAAATGACTGCTAAATATAAAAGTCTATGAAAGGCAGGGTAGGGTACTCCTGGATCAGTTTTCAACCCTCCCTACCCTTCCATGGAATATCTGGGCAGTCGGGACTTTAAAAAGCTCAGTAATGAATATTAGCTATACAAATAGCTTAATGGAAAGAGCTCATCTGTGAAGAACAGACATAAGGACTCTGGAGACAAAGCCTGAGATTGCAACTTTGATAACCTGTGCTCTACAATGGGGTTTGGATGAATTGCAGGGTTTGAGCACTTCTAATCTCTAGGTCATTTGGTTCAAATCCTACCAATGCAGCTGTATAATGACCCACATTTGTTGGATGTAACAGGTAGGACTGACCTGTTCAACTTTCATTCCACCTAGTGCATATTTATTGACCATTTTTAATGTGGTATGTTCTAGTAATCTGTAGCCCTAGGGCTGCGCTGTTAAACACATGATTGAACTACTCATGTGAAATGGTGATTGAAATGCTGATTGAGTCTGCTCCCAGAAAGAGTCTGCTTAGATCTTTAACAATGCAAGAGGCTAGTTAATGGAAATGTATGCAAGGACTTATCCATCTATCTAATCTTATCTTCCTTCATGTTTACACAGCCTCCGTCACCATAGTTTCTGAGTGCCTTTTGTTTAATAAGCTCTTCCCAAGTAATGAGGGGGTTAATTAGAACAGAGGCACAGGAGATGTCCTGCACTTGGCATCATAATGAGATGTTTTATGAACTATTGGGCGCTCTATAAACAAGAAGTCTGATCTAATGGGATGTGCTGCCCCTATTGGTCTTCTCCTCTGCCATTTAAGGCAGAAGGTAGAGCAGTGTGGCACCTTAGAGACTACCTCGTTCAGAAAGGCATAAGTTTTTGCTAAGGTGCTACCCTGCTGTGCCTTCTACCTGACTTCAAAGTAACACAGCTAATGGCCTCTCTCTGTCCTTGAAGATGAGGTTTCTCATCTGCTATGCCTACAAATCACACTTCCCACCCACCCCAGGACATAGGTTGTATACACCAGGTGCTACCAAGTTCACTGTACTGACTAGCCTTTGCGAACTGACCTGTCTCTATGGGGTTTATCTATGCTGCAAGCTACAGCAGTGCTTGCAAGGTTGTGTAGCTATCTAAGCTTAGATAATGGCTAGCGATCTTGTCCTTAGATAGCTAAGGGCAAATCTTCTGGCATTTAAGGTAAAACTTCTGGCATTTAGTCCACATTGAGGTTCATGCTACCCCTATCCTTCTATCCATATCCATGCTGGCTAGTTTAAATCTGGCTAAATATAGCTATACTGCACTGACACTGCAAGGTAACTACAGTGTAGACATATCTGAGACTGCTTTGTGTTCTTTCTGACTTCTTACCCACCCCCATCTTCTCACGCAGCTGGATCTTCCAGCTTTGGCACTCCCCAGAGGCACTCCAGTTTGTCCTCTCTCATGTCTCTGTGCCCTGTTGACCCTCAATGCCATTGAGTCTCTTTGACTTTTACCTTTAAAACTTCCATTGTCTCTTCAGCTTATGGTTGATTTTCCCTGTCAAGTGAGCTATATATATAAATTGGGTGATACTGCACTGATGTGCATTCCTGGTGCCTTCCTTCAAGCCACGTGCACACTGCTCTGAAACAGCCCCAAGCTCCTGTCTCTGAGCCCATTCAAGCAAACAGCTCTTGAGCAAATATCCAGTCTTATGTGGACATCTGCAATATAAGTGTGCTGGGGTGTAACATCACAGAACCGTGTGCACTGGGGAATCGTATTATGTGTCTTCAGACTCAACAGAGCAGTAAATGTCCAGGCTCAGGGCAGGTTTGTATACATGTGTATGTGTAACGATGAAAAAAGGATAGACTGAATAGCGGCATATACAATTGCTCCCTACACACTTTTTGGACTCTTAAATATTAAGAAAAATATTGGGAATGGGTGAATATGCCCCATAGACTGTAAAGGCATAGAGCAAAAACAAAGGCAGTGTGTATTAGCTCCAAGTGCAGGACTCATCCATCAAACCATTTGGTTTAAAGACCAGTCAGGCCCTGGTTTATCTTTCTGAGATAGACTGGATTCCCAGGGAACAAGTCCACAGAGGTGCTGAACATCTGATGTTGTCCTGAATGCCAATGAGAGGAGCAGGGGCTCAGCACATTTCAGGCTTTGCAAATTCATCCTCGCAGAAACTATATTTATTGGCAAAATGTAACTCTCTCCCTTCTTGGGTTCCTAGAAATGGAATTAGTGACTGGGCTAGCTGATAAGTGAGGAACTCAGGATGGGAACCCACATTTTCTGAACTGAAAGCCTCCTTTCTGACAGAGTAAGTCCTCCTGACACAAAGTGCCCAGGAAATGTGATATTCACAGACCAGGATTAAGTTAGATTTTAGGGGAAAAACTTTCTCACTAGGAGGGCAGTAAAGCACTAAAATAAGTTACTGAGAGAGCTGGTGGACTCTCCATCCTTGGAGGTTTTTAAGACCTGGGTAGACAAAGCCTTGGCTGGGATGATGTAGTTGGGGCTGGTCCTGCTTGGAGCAGGGGGTTGGACTACATGTGACCTCCTGAGGTTCTTTCCAGCCCTTATTTTCTATTATTCTATATGGATCAGGCTGGCCACAAGCAGTATCAAGACTGTTACCTCTTTACTGTAACTAGTTGTACCTAAGTATCTGTAAATAGCAGTTATTTCCACATCACAATCCTCAAGATACTACACCTCCTTCTCTCAGTCACTTGGTTTTAAAAGGTTCTGCACCCAAACAGTGTCCCCCAGAAGCCTTTGACAACTAACCTGGGATGTCTTGTATTGGTTGACTTCTCTCCTGGATTGTAAGCCACATTTGTACCCAGTGATAATGCTAAATTCATGTCTAAACCAGTGGCTCTAGCCCTGGAAAAATCTGTATATCCCAGCATCTTCAGGGATTACTTTGGTTCCCTGGATATGGCTCCTGTGAAGACTCTTGAAAAGCTTTTTTCTACTTGCTGGAGTCTTGATGATGCATGGTCCCTAAATGCTGGAGGCTGCTGTTTATATCTGAAGAAATCCTTGCACAATGAGTCTGGTTTCTATGCTCCTCACCCATACAAAATGATTCCTTTTCATCCATCAGGAGATGGGCTGAATTGAACAGGCGTGGAGGTTACTTTTCTTCCCCTGCCTATGATACAAAGCTCTAGTCCAGGAGTTGAAATGGGCATATCTACATGCTCACTTTAATGTGCATTAGCTTATTTTAATGTGCATTGAAGCGTCATTGAAAAACCATGCTATTTAGTTAATGCACATCAAAGTGGGCTACTGTGTATTAAGCGTCACTTAAAAACCGTGCTCTGTAGTTAATGCACATTAAGACAGGCTAAGGCACATTCTCCTAGTACCTCACAGTGGACGTACTAGATTTAAAGTGCATTAAGTAAATCATGTTAACGCATGTGTAGACACGCCCGCTCTTCTTGCATCTGGAAGACAGATTTTAAAGCAGATTTCAGTCCTCACCTCGTACAAGACACCAGGGAATGGCATTCTAACGAGCACTCAAATAACTAATTCTGGAACTGATACCATTTAATGCTTTTAAAATGCCTGCCATTAATAATAAAAATGCCAACAAGCACCTGAGTGCTTTACAGAATGTATTACGGGGTAAGTGATATTGTTTAGCCAGTGCTGCACACCAGTAATGAGGAGAGTACAGGCTTGGCAAAGAACAATGAAATGGGTCAGAGCATCCAAGATGCCTACACAGAACAAACAGGGCCGTATAGTCTAACATCTTATTGAAAAGCGTCCCACATAGTAAACTGCTCGGTACTTCATTTGTCTACTGCATCATGCAAGGATATAAGGCTGAGTTAACGCTGCCAGGATTTTCAAAACAGGAAGCTAATATAAACCCAACATATTTCTTTCAAGTCCCATTGTATTCACGAACTAGAAATAATAGCTGGTATGTTTGCTGTACCGTAGGAGCAAAAAAACCCACCGTGGCCTTCAGCAGAACCTGAATGAAAGCCAATCATCTTCGCTCTGACTCCTGCTGTCTCATTTCCAATGACAAAAGAGTAATTTGCTATCCGAGGTATTTCTACAGCATTTCAAGCAGGGCACTGAAATATCAGAAGTGGCTCTGAGCCTACCGTATTTCTGAGAAAAGAAACCTGCGGGAGAGAATGAGAGGAGAGGCAGGGAGCCAATCGCAGAGATGTTTCCCACTGGAGAGCTCAAAGGACCTTCATGCACACACACCTGCAGACATGCAGACTACGTGACACACGCATTGCGATTTGCGCACCTGCTGTAGGCTCCTTTTTTTCAGCCCAAGAATTTCCCCTTTTTAAAGCTAAAAAAGATAAATAATCCCTCTCTGTTCCACTTTAACTTGCAGTCTCATGCTTTCTCCTCTTGGTGACACTGTGTCAACCTGGAATCCGGAGCCCGAATACTGGGAGCTCTTGAACATTACTAAAGTCATATGGGAGAAAACTGCACAGCAACTGCCGGCACTATTCCCATCTCCTGCGATTTCTATACAATTCAGCGACTTGCTTATTTGAGAACTAAAATTCCCTGAATCTCAGCGATGGCTAATATATATCATTGAAGAGCTGAGCAGGAATGCACCAGTGATTTTTTTTTTAGTCATATTTTGATTTATCGAGCACCATTGACAAGTATCGTGGGACCATATTCTGTGCAGTAACATACAACCCTGGGCAAATATGCTCAATGAGGCTGCTACGGGAGGAGGTGAGTCAGTGTAAAAGGAGGCTAACAATGCTTACAACAGCGGTTCTCGACCTCATTAGACTCAAGGCCCCCGTTGACAGACTGCAGGCACCCCTCAGAAAATGCCAGCCCTTAGCTTTCACTTGTTTTGTGAGTGCAGAATAATAATAGAGCAATACTTCCATTGCAAAGAACTTGGCAAGATCAAAACAGGTCAGAATGCTTTTGACATTATGGATCTACTGAAATCTCTGGGTTTATCTTGTGACTCGTGCGTAGGTGTTTGCACACCTCCCAGTGCTAAAATTGCACAGCACCTGTAAAAGGATCCTGCAGCACTCAGGTGAGGAATCACCGGCTGAAGAGTTAGAAAACCCAAATGGGATGCTGAGGGGAATCTTCCTTTTAGATCTGAAGATGACACCTGCGTTAGCTCACCAGATCTCTCCCAGGTGAAAGGAACTGCTGAAGAAGCAAGGTTTCGCAATTCAATCCTGAGTCTAAATTTACTGGGATTCCTTTGGCTTCCCTGAAGCTGCTCCTCCTCTCCCGCACATTAAGGAGACATCATCAGAATGGGGCTCAGAGCATTTTAAATTCAAAACTAGCAAGGATGGATTCATTAGCAGTCACTCAGGACACAAAACAGGAACTTGTCAGGGAATGAAGAGAAATTCAGCTCTTTCAAATTTGCAGATTTTAAGCTAATTTCTCTTGGGTTTTCTGTTGGGTTTTTTTTGGGGGGGGCATATCAGGTAAAGTCCAAGAGCGCTCCCCCTTTCACTTGAACAAAGTAGAATTCGGCCCGGTGATTGCCATGGGGATGCTCAAGATGAACAGAAGCCCGCCAGGGTCAATGTGACTCTTGCCACTGACAGTCCTAACTTTAGACCAGGCTGAAAATGGGCACCATGGCCAGGAATCCTCTCCCCGATGGAGGGAGCCACATTGTTATGGAATGGAGAACCAGTCAAACTAAGGATCTACGTTTCGGTGGGGGAAAGACTCAAGCGTGTTCAGCAATATCGAGGGAGATTATAGCAGGACCTTGTGGCAAAGGTGGAGAAGCTTAGTCTTGGGTGTTTCATTAAGGAAGTCCATCCGTTTCATTTGATTTGGCTCAGTTGGTGGGAGGATGAAGGAGGGAAGTATCAGTCATTCGTTCTCTGCCTCCAAGCTACTGGTTCCTCACTGCGGTGTCCTCAAGCCGATACCAGCCCAGGTGCCCAGCAGTTGACTCACAACTCTGCTCTGTGCCATGAATAGACAAACCCTTCTCTCCAAGAATGAATTAATGTGGATTTATTTGCCTGGATACAGACATTGCAGAGACTTTAATTTGTTCAGTTTGCATTGTCGAACACACTGGATTGGTTGGGTCTCCAGCTTGTGACCATGTAGGCAGACTGCAAGAGGGTAATGGAAACTTTTTGACTAGGTGAGATGAGGAAAACACCTAAGTGAGGCAATTCAGGCTGGGGAAAAGGTAAAGTGAGGTTTAACTAAAGGGTGTTGAATAGTGTCCATAACAAAATTGTAGACATCTTTTCCCTCCCCCCCTGCCCCCAACCAAGTCCCTCGCTTTAGACTTTTAAACCTGACTAGACAAGCTGCACTCCAGGGAAGGAGCCTGCAGCCACACACAGCAAATGTTCATTATTCTCAACAAGAAAAGAATTTAAGAGAGTGGCAGAAAGTGAGAGAGAGAAAGAAATCATTCTTTTGTTCATTAAAATTAACCCTCTAGTCTTCAGCAGCAATTCTGCACCTGCAAACCAAAGCTTTAGTGAAAGATAAAATATCAGGAATTCCATGGAAGGAGCCAACAATGAGCTTATCCTTTTCCCATAGAGAACCCAGACTTGGGGCCAGCAGCCTGGGAACTTTTGTTATATCTGACTTAGAGGTGGGTAGGATGGAGCTGGGCTGTTCTTGGTTGTGGCAGATGACAGAGCAAGGAGCAATGGGCTCAAGTTGCAGCAAGGGAGGTTTAGGTTGGATATTAGGAAAATCTCTCTCACTAGGAGGGTGGTGAAACGCTGGAATGGGTTACCTAAAGAGGTTGTGGACTTGCCAGCTAGACAAAGCTTTGGATGAGATGATCTACTTGGAGCTGGTCATGCTTTGAGCAGAGGGTTGGACTAGATGCGAGCTCCTGAGGTCCTTTCAACTCTCATTGTCTGTGAGTCTATGAACCACTGCAGAGTCCATGTTCACTACTCCTGTCCAAATGAACACAATGAGCACGATTCCCTGGATAATGCAGAATTTGGTCAAATGCATCCTTGAGGCATGTCTTTGGACTGCAGTCAAGTAACACCAGGGATGGTTTTGTCCCCTTCACACGTTTATTTTTCATAGGAACCAAGAGGACAATGTGGATGGTTTCTTCCTTCCTTTTTGACGGGTGGCATACTCCTTCCTCATCTCAAGTTTTTTATTTTCACATCTGATTCTCCCCGCAGAGTCTCTGCTTTGGGGGTGAGTAATAAGTCTGCTCTCTGGTCTATCATCATGCTATCCTCCCCCGTGAGTACTCCTTGCCTCGTTTGCATGTGTCAAAAGAAATGCTGGCTCGTATCCCATTACCATATATCCTGCTGGTGTCTGGGTGGATTCGTAAGTGCATCTACAATTCTTTCTACAAAACTACAGTCGCTTGAGAAAGGGAAGTAGAGTGTTAGTGATTGGGGCTTTTCCCCGAGGTGTTTTTATTTGCCGTATTTCGCAGTAAAACAAACAAGATGATGATTCACAAGAGCATAGCCCGGCAAGAGATCTCTTGGGTCACCTTCCCCATCCTTTGCTGGCGCAGACAACAACGTCAGATTATCCCTTTTATAAATGGATGAAGCTCTGTCTTAGATGTACTTTATTTTTCTTTGCTGCTAAAACTCCAACCTGACTGCTTTGGAACAGCCTTCCAATACAGTCCCCCGCATTATTTGCCTGAGGTTATTACTCAAAGCTGCTGTGTGTCAGGCAGTTGCCAATTCTCAGTTCACTTCCAACCACTGTGTCTCCAGCAAAAAATGGAGTTAGGGGAGGGAGCTGTGGGAAGCATTTGGACCCAGGATGTCTTAGAGGTCTTCATCAAAGATCTGACCTCAGTTGCAATCCCAGCTCTCCCTCTTCCTGGCTTCTCAGTTAAGTGTCCCTTACTGAATGGTAAATTTTAGCCTTTTAAATTTGCTTCTGAGCTGCACCATGCCCAATCTCCTTTCAGCTTTCTATCCCTCTCCAGGAAATGGAGAAAGGCATGAACATACTGCTTGCAAAACTCTCGCCAACTCTTCCCCGACCCAGCATTTTAATTCCATTTCTATAGTGACCTTCTATGTCCCCCTTTGGAGAAGTTGACATGTGGGCACTCAAAGCCACTTTAATCAGCACCCATGTGGTCTGAAACATTTAGCTCATCTGTTCAGAAGACTTATTAAAATGTTCAACCCATCTGGTCTGGGAGGCTCAATAAAGCTACCGCCAATATCTGCGTCCTGCCCCCCCCCCCTTTATTTCCTGTCAGACCATAATGCCTGACCCACGCTTGTAATTCCAAAAACCCAGGGAAGTGCTATCTCCACCCTCAAGATCAGGGCAAACACCTATCTGCCCTTCCATCTGGCACTTATGGGCAAGCGCAGAGAAAAACAACCTGGCAGACAGGCCTGCTTAGCTTTTCATAGAAAGCACTATGAAATAGAGGGCTGCGCTGAGAATTTCTGCAGGACCCCAGCAAAAAATGCAAGGCAATTGCATCCTTACTTTGATGCTCTTTTCAGTTGCACAGAAAATATGGGGTGCATCCAGATGAGTGTGGATGTGTGGTATGTGATCCTGCAGACCCATCTGCCATACACTGCATGCATGTGTTCCCTGAGCTGCTAATCTGGAGTGTGGGGCAGGGGAATTTTACAACAGGAGATCCCTGTATCCAAAAAACTCATGCCTAAAAAAAGTGGGGCAGTGCACATGGTGGCAGCGTGCACTGATGGAAACTGGAGCCTGGCTAGCCAGAGCCATACTCTGGCTGCCGGTCAGGCTCTCTGCTGCCACGATGCCATGGCTGCTGCCCCCGGAAGCCCTCAGCACCCCAGGTAAGGGTCAGCCCTGGTGCTGGCTCCAACCTCCCCTACCCCACCCAGGGCAATGTGCTATGCTCCAGAGTGTGTGCTCATAGGCGTTCCCCAGGGACAAGCAGCAGCGGCACATATTGTCCCTGGGGAAACGCATATTTCCGCTCATGGGGATGTGCCCATGGAGTCCATTTCCAACGCTGTCCCCTTTTCATTTTAAAAAGGAGACACTCAAAAGAAAACATTGCCCCATAGAGGGAATTGGCCCTGGGTATCTGTCGTGCAGGGAATCCACACGCTTGTATCGTGATCTCATTATCGGCTGTCTGCCAACTTGCCCATTAGACGTTGTTTCATGAAACTGGCACCATCAAGGGAAAAGTCTCTGTGCCCCCATCCCCCTGAGCTATCCTACACCCTGTACATGGGGCTTGTCAAATTGGGTTGCTTCTATTTAAGGAGAAACACCCAACCAACACCGTTTTGGCCACCTGTCTGGACTCTAATTATCGTAAATCTACCGAGGCGCCTCTGAGAGAGGGAGCTTAAAGTAACACACAGTGGTCCTTGTTTATCCCAGCTAATGCAACTGCTGGTCACCTGTTGTGATATGCTCTCCTTTTAAACCCTTCCTGTTTAAAGACCTGTCTAACCGCTTTGTGCAGCCATTTTCAGCTGTAATGTCTGTTGCATCAGCATTGGGGCCGTCTTCTTGCTGCTACTGGAATATGGCCCCTTAAATTACTCTAGGAATTATTGAGGCATTAAGAAAACCACTGTGCAGTTGAATTGTATTTCTTTCCAAGAGACTGTCAATGTGCAGTTGTTCTCTGTGGAATTCATGACAGGCGAGGCTCTTTTTTTTTGGTGGTGGTGTTGTTTTAAATGAGAGCAAGGAAAAATCTCAGCATTGCAGTGTAAATGAGTAGGTAATATTTAAATACACTGTCTAGGATCCCATTTAATTGCAGACATGTTGTTAGCATGTACCCCAAGAAGAAAGGCTTCCAATGCCTGAAATATATCTGTTTGTTTGTTTTAGGGGGATAAAAAAGAATGGTATGTTTTACAGATACAGCTATTAGCGATCGAGATTGCCCAAAGGCAACAGCAGGTTCATTTAAAATGTAAATCAGCTTCTGTAACACTCGGTTGTTTAGATGCTGCAGGCTTCTATTATGCAAAATTGCATGGGGCTTTCTCCGGGCAGGGTGGTACAGTTATGCTGCCCTTCAGCTGTACGTAGCTATGACCGTCAAGAATGTATATGATGAAGAGCCGTAAAGTATCTAACCTGACTGGGTGTTCTTCTTTACTGCATTAGGTAAGGGCAACCCACCTGGTAACAGGATCAGCCCCTTGTGAAATCCTAGTGGGTGCGTCTACATGTCATTAATGCGCTTTTGTTAATGCACATTAAATTTAGTACCTGCACTGTGACATACTAGAAAAAGGTGCATTGGCCTATTTTAATGCACATTAGCAAAAGCCCACAGGGCATTTATGCATATACTTTTTCATTTCGCAACGTGCCGGAGATCCACCGCTTCTGAGCAGACTTGATTAATCGAGTCATCTCCACACACAAGCTGAAGTGCACTGCGCTGTGCCACATGCAGTTGTGTAAGTAGCAAAATGTGAAGCAGGAACTGGTGTTGGTGCACCTTTGAACTAAAGCACCTCCCAGGTGTTTTAGTTCAAAAGTGTGTCACTGCCATTTTCTCAGCACCAACGCACATTTTGCTGCTTATACAACTGCAAGCATTGCAGTGCTAGGCACCTTTCAAAGAGCTTGCTTGTGTAAAAATGCCCACAGTTTTTTGGTGACACTTTAATGCACATTAAAATAGGCTAATGCGCATTAAAGTGCATGTGTAGATGCACCCAGATAATACTGTAAATAGCCAGGATGCACAGCCTTGGTCCATGCATTCTGGAGAAAGGGAGATTGTCCAAGAACTGGTTATGGATGTGACTATCAGCTGGAGATAAGAATATGCCTATAAAGGCTATTGGACTTCATGTCCTCTTTAACCATTGCAAAAAACACCCTGGCCTCAGATGAAATCCTGCCTGGACATGTTATCTAGTCTTAAGCAGTCGAGAAGCCAGTGGAGATGGGGCACATGGAGATTTGGCAGGGAGAATGCACTTGCCAGGGAATGAATTTTGCCCCAGTGATAAAAGTCTTTTGACTGGTTTTGGTCCAGAGACCAAAGGCATAGTAGACACGATGCCTACCCTGGACAGCTCTTCTCTTTATTGAATTAGGAATAAAGAAACTCCAGGCAAGTTCTCCATGCTCTTGGGCGTCAGTTCTAACTTTCCAGGCTGCCTGGAAAATGAAGATTAGGTTTCACCAGACTCCGATGTTTTGATTCTGCACCAGAACAAGGTTTTTGAAAATGTTCAAGCAGAATTTTCCTGACTCTCCATCAGGAAAAAAAAAAGTGATTTGGACACAAGTCAGTCTTTTTGTCTCTCTCCCTCTGGAGCCACAAGTATTCATTTATTCAAAGTGGAACAGCTCCAGTAGGAGAGGTGAAGACTCAGTCTCTCGTATCACAGGTGAATCTCTAACTACTGAGTTATTGGCAAGGGCCAGCCAGTCTCTGTCTTCTCCCCAATTCTTTGCCTGAATTTGGCCATAAATTTGATCCTGGTCCTTAGGAAACCCTCCCAATGAAAGTTCCCTTATAAGTGACTTTTCTATCCAAAAAAAAAAAGTGTGGGCTTTTGACACAATCCTGTTCCAAGAAAGGGAAAAGCTTTTTATTTTTTGACAATCTCTGACCCATTCTATTCACAGTTAGGAATATGACTGGCTTTCGTGGAGATTCTTGTGACCTGCCCTGGTGCCTTGAAAAGCAAAATCAGCAGCCCTGGATCAAGTGGGAGTTGTTTCTTCTCTGCAAAATAATTCTTTGTTTGCATCTACCCATGAAGGAGGGGGGGAAAGGTAAAAATGCAGAATGGTCTCTTCTCCCTGCCTTACCTCCCTCATGCTTGGTGGAGGAGGGGAGTGTCTCCAGACCATGCTGTAAAACAGGGTCTCTTCGTCTTCCTCAGGGAAGAGAAGAGAAACACACATCTGATGAATATTAACCTGTGGCTTGGACCTGGGCACTTATTCCTTCTGGGCAGGGAGAAAAGACATCATCATGTCTCTGCACAGCTAGTGATGCTACCTGCCAGTCTTCCAGCCAGAGCTGGCCATCCATTTATCAGCCCTAATAACAACAATTTCCTTGCTAACACACTGGCCTTTGAAACCAATAGAAACTGATGCAATGTCTTCGGCCAGTTTTCCTAGACACTGTAATTCTTTGGCATCCAGAACCAGTCAGCACAAGTAGACGATGGATTTTTCTTTCCAGCCATCAACCAAACATGGCTGGGTAGGGTTACACCAATAACCAGGTTTCTCTGCAGGGGAAGAGGCACATATGTGGGGCAGGAACATAATAAAATGCCAGCGAGTGCATGGCTCTTGAGGTAGACACTTCCCTGTGTGGGAGGGGGTCACTGGATTTGGATCCTGGATCCTTGCTCCTAAAGGGGCGGAAATTTCCTCATTGCTCTCTATCCAATTCTAATTGAAGACACAGATGCAACAATGTGGCTGACAACCCACATAGGCACATTGAGTGAAATAGGATGCCCTGGGCATCATTTGGCAGCTGAGGTCTCTAAAGGACTTCTGCTGACCCTGCTCTATCATTCTGCTACCGCCACTCCTGTGGTTTGGCATTCCAACCATATTTTTGTGTAATGGATAAATGAATTACAAACTCGTTAGGGCCACAGTCAGGAAAGCTACCACACTGTTTGGCAACTTTGGTGTTGGGGAGTGTGGTGGGAATATCTACAAAGGGAAGCTGATTCAGATTAAAGGAGAATGTGAATTTAAGGCAGAATTGCTAAATCATAGAAAAGGAGGGTTGGAAGGGATCTCAGGTCGTCACATCTAGTGCAACCCCCTGCTCCAAGCACGACCAGCCCCAACTATGTCATCCCAGCCAAGGCTTTGTCTAGCTGGGTCTTGAAAACCTCCAAGGATGGAGATTTCACCACCTCTCTGGGTAACCTGCTCCAGTGTTTTACTACCCTTTTTGTGAGAAAATTATTCCTAATATCCAACCTCAACCTCCCTTGCTGCATCTGGAGCCCATTGCTCCTTGTTCTGTCGTCTGCCTCCACTGAGGACAGTCCAGCTCCATCCTCTTTCAAACCTCCCTTCAGGTAGTTGAAGGCTGCTATTAAATCCCCTGCTATTAAATAAGAGCATCCACACAGAGAGATGGTCTGGATTCAACCATCAGGAATAAATATTCCAGAATAACTGCTGTGGAGACATGTTTTGTGCTGGGTGTGTACGTGTGTGGGGGTTTTGTTACAAATAATGGGGTAGAGCAGAAAGAAACAGAGGGAAGGGAATAGAGAGAAAAAGACGAGGAGAAATAGGAGAGAGAGATTAGGACTCTGGCATCAGAGAGCTTTGTAGCCAAAAGATACCCAATCTCTGCTCTGAAATGGAAGCCTGGAGACATAATGCACTAGAGAGATGACCTTGAAGATAAAGAAAAGCTTAGGTTAAAGAGCTTTGCCATGTGAGCCAACGTTGGCAGTTCACCCAGGGGGTCTGGCAGTGTCGTGTTAGATCAGCCTCCTGAAAGTCAACTGCCCTGTTTCTACAGGGCAGGAATTCTTTTTGACAGGTGAGTAAAACATTTTTTTCTCCATGGTGGTGATGATCACCAGGGGAATGTAGCTAAGTAAATTTTGTACCTAGGCTGGATTGCAGATGTGCACACAGAGACGCACACGCACATCTATTCCACAAGGTAAAACGATAGTTTCTTAGGGAGAAAGCATATTCACTGCATATTAAATAATGACTTCTTTACTGTTAAAGAGCTCTAAAAGATTTTTCTGTGATTTGTTGTTGTTGTTGAAAGTTGCTTCTTTTTTTTTTCAGAATTCATGAAAATGTCTCAAGATTAATTCTCCCACCAGTAAGGAAAGCAAGTTTTTTTTTATTAAGAAAATGCTTACGTGCACAGAGGGCTCTGGCAAAGCAGAGTCCAATAAATCAAAATAAATATAAATAACAGAGCGAATGATAATTTCTGTTTCTAGGTCAATCCATCCACTGCTTCTGCATATTGCAAGTTGCACTGGTTTCCTTGTTAGGAGTTACATGCCCCTATTATACATAATCAAGAGCTGGGGGAAGACATTTGCATAGAGCTAAAAGGGCATCATGATTTACATGTAATTTTTTTTTAAAAAGACCCCACTAATATACATCTTTTCCATCAGTCTGGCAAGCGCTATCTAAATGGAACTCTATTTTTTTAGTGCTCACTTTCCAAATTAACAAAAGACCCTGCATTAGCAAAGAAAGAGGATACCTCCTTTCCTGGAGTACAGCCAAAAAAATAATAATAAAAAGACATGGCGGGCTAAACAATACGTTCATTGTTCCAATAGCGAACAATGTTGAGGGAGGAAGGGTAAGTGAAGAGAAAGGTATTTGCTTTTGGGATTTACAAGTATCTTGATCTAAGCTAGGTGATTTTCCTTGGAAAGGTCTGCCACTTACATTATAGAAAGTTTGGGATTAAGCAGGTTTTATTGAATGGGGAGAGGGTGCTATAGTTCCAATAACCTTTAATGCTATTTCCTATGCAATGATAGATGCTATATTATAATCTGCGCCTCCCAAGCAAAAGAGAGACAAATCTAAGGTTCTAATTTCTATATAGATTCGGTACATTTATTTTTCTTGGAGTAAACGGTACAGTGGTGTTGCCTGAAGCAACCAATGTTCTCACAGCATTGACCAGGGGATTGCACAGGTATCATTGCCAGCACTTTATAAAATGTTGCTTTACTGAATTATTCAGTGAAACAAAGCACAAGAAACTCATAAAGCCAGTGTTCATGGCAGAAGAGAATAGGTGGAAACCGGTTTCAAACTGATAAAGAAGTCTCTAGTACAGCCGCATGAAACCTTCAGAATTCAACTCCACACACTCTGTCCAGGGCTTTATTATGAACCCAAAACTTGGCCATCTTCTCTGAAAAGGTCACCCAGCTCCTTAACAAACCTAAGCAGGAGTCTCAGATCAAGAAGATAAACTGTCTTGATACTGTGGAGCTTGTTAACAACTCCTTTCTTCTAACCTGCTTTTTAGGAAAAAATAATTAAGGAAATGGTTAGGCAGGATACTTGGCATCATCTCGCAACCTCAGATTTCCTTGAGCACTGTCATTTTGACTTTTATTCTGGGTATGGAGGAGATGTTGCAGTCTTTGATAGGATGGTGACCTCCTCCTATCAAGGGAGAAAAATCAGATGCTTGTAAGGGCTTAGCTAGCTCTACCAGCAGCCTCTGTCAACTGTAGGACTTTCTTATCCTCACTCATGGTGGGAATGACATCTTGGTGGTCAAAAGCACTGAAAAAGTAGGTTCAGTTCCAAAGAACATGGTTCAATTCCTTTCTATGCTTGAGTGTCATGGTCTGACCTTGGGCAAAACAGTTTCTCTTTCATGAACATTTGTAAAGGGTGCTGAGATCTTCAGATGAAAAATGCCAGGGCCCTACAAATATAATGACTCAAAGAGTCAAATGGACTCATACCTGCCTTCACATAACATTACTGAAGTTGGAAATATTGGGCTTGTCTACACATACATTTTAATGCACATTAGCCTATTCTAATGCACATTAAAGCATCATGAAAAAACTGTGTTTTCGCTAATGCTCATTAAAATAGGCTAATGCACTTTGTTATAGTACCTGACAATGGAGGTACTACATTTAATGCACATTAGCAAAAACACATTAATGAACGTGTTGACGCACCCACTTAGAGTGGTGAGTTTAATCTGGTTTTCCTACTTGACAGCTGCCTGCTTTATCTAACTGGGTATTAACATTTTGAGGTTCTCTTTTCAGTCCTGGACTTGAGATCCTTTCCCAATGAAAATTACACTGATTTGACACTTTTCAACCACAAAACCAAAAACAATTTTAAAAATCCCAACCAGCTCTAATGATAAATCCTGCTCCAAAGAGCTTTCTGCCCCAAAATTAAAAATCTGGACAGCTCAGAAAGACTTTAACTACTGACTGGTACCTGATTAGAAAGATTTTAACTATTAATGGGTAGGCTATAAATCAGCACCATATTTGGTCCCTTCAGATTGTCTCATTTTCCTATCTCAAAAACAAAAACGGAATTACTATTGTATCTCCCACCATTTGCTTTGTCTATTGTGTGAGATTTTTATACTACTAATCTATAGGGTGCCCAAGCATGAAAGATCCTTGAGATGGGCTATATCCCTTGCTATACCTGTAAAAAACAAACAAACTAATAACAGACTGATAGAATAGCTCTTTGGGGATGTCTTTCAGACAGTTCTTGTTTTGGCACATCTGCCTCATTCTGGATCTGCCATTTTAAGATTTCTTTAAAATAACTAAACATATAAGGCTAGACCTGGCAGAAGGACAAAGACTGCCTTATTTATGCAAGTGCAGTCTAGCAGCCATAGCACACAACTAAACAATTTAGACTCTGTATCAAAGAAGTTGAAGCATAAAGTCAACAACTGGCATTTGGTTCCTTGAATAAACCTCTTGGAAGTGGTGTTTAAATGAGCACCTTGTATTAGCTGTGTTTTCTCTCTTTTTTACTCATTGCCAATTCAGGTGGAGTCCCTGGCTCTTTGCTGCAACATTATAGGGAGGCGGAAGATGGTGCTCTATCAGTCTTACATATTTTGCCTTTTGAGGCAGTTAAAGCTGGAAGGAAGTCTGATTTCCCTGTTGCATCTTCTCTGCTTTGATGAGATATGCTTCAAGCCTGTAAATGTGTGTTTGCTTGTTGCCTCATTCCTAACATTCAGAGCGACGGCCCATTGCTAACGCTCACACCAGCATGCAACAGGAAGAATGTTACACTGAGCCCACAAATTACAGTAAAAAAAAATCCACTTGGATTGTTCCCATTAGCTTCATTTTGCTTGTAACCCAGGTTTGCTAGCATCTAAAGGCAAGTCAAGGAAACCTTACTGAGTTCATACACAGGGCAGAAGTTTCCATTTGTTTTCCATTTGCTTTTAGAAGAACTGCATAAAACCTGATGTCAAAATTCAGACATGTGATGCATTTTATGTGCTGCAGCCCTCCTGGGTATACTATATTGACATGGAAAAAAAACTTCTCCTGTTTTCATATGCAAAGCAAACTTTTCCTGCCAAGTGGAAGAGGTACCAAAACCAAGTGGGTCAAGTCAAAGGTGCCAAAAATGCATTTTCCTCCATGCCTATTATTGTAACTTGCACGTTAAGTGAGAAGTAGCTTCCCCAAGGAATTGATTTCTTGCAAAAGAAAGTGAATTCATGCCTGGAAATTTTTGCTTTTTTAAAAAAAGAAGATTTAGTCCTTTATCAATGATACTGGGCTGTAAGTCACTGCTGGAGAGAAGTAGGTTTTAGTTAAAGTTCATTCCTTTAATTTAAAAGTTTCACCAAAAGCCTATATGTTTCCTACCAGCTCTTCTAAGACCCTAGACTTCCATTTCCAACCAAGTCAGACCCTCCTGTTTTTTCCTTTCTTTTTAAATCCAAATTTCCAAATCTCAGAGCCAGGCAATGTTATTGTAAAATGCCTTGAAATCATCTACTGGCTGTTTCATGCCCAGCAATCCAGCTCAGCTGCCATATTTTCATAGGGTCGTAGGAAAGTAAGGCTGGAGGGGACCTCACAAGGTCATCTAAGTCCAGCCCTTGCTCAAAGCAGGGTCATCCCTGACTAAACCATCCCAGCAAAGGGTCTGGCCAGCCTGCTCTTAAAAACTTCCAAGGATGGAGATGCTGTCACTTTTCTAGGTAGCCTGCTCCAATGATTGACCCCCTCATAGTCAGGAAGTTTCCCCTAATCTCCAGCCTACATTTCCCCTGCTACAGCTTAAGGCCGTTGCTCCTAGTTCTGTCCCTTATGGCCACAGAGAAAATCCATCTCCATCCTCTCTGTGATTACCCTTCAGGTAGTTGGAGACAAATCCCCCTATGAGTTTTCTCTTCTCCAGACTAAATAACCCCAGTTCTTTCAGCTGTTCCCTATAAGTCATGCTTCCCAAGCCCAAAATCATTTTTATCACTTTGCGCTGGACTCTTTCCAATCTGTCATCACCTTTCTTGAAGTTCAAGGCTCAAAACTGGACACAGGACCCCAGGAAAGGCTTCACCAGAGTTGAATAGAGTGGAAGAATCAGCGTTACAGATTTCTTGGGAAAAAAAATCCCTGTTTTTTGGTGGGGGTTCAGCTCAGCAAATTCCTACTCCCCTCTGGCTGTCCACTGGGGCTATGAGTCAGATACTCTTTTCCAAATGGTACTTGGCATGATGCTTCATCATTTGCACGCAGTAGTGAAACTTGCACATCCTAGATTTCATAGATTTCATAGACATTAGGGCTGGAAGGG
>NW_017729000.1:4613714-4627101 GCF_001723915.1 Gavialis gangeticus | reverse complement strand
ATTAAGACCCTGCCCCCATCCTCCCGCAGAGAATGTGTAAAAGTCCCCCATGCTTTTTAGTTAATGCACATTTTCCTAGTTCCTTACAATGGCGATACTAGATTTAATACACATTAACTAAAGTGTGTTAATGCATGTGTAGATGCACCCACTGAGTTTCTGTCCACCCCCCCCAAAGTATTTTGAAAAGTCTAGTTTTCATTTTACTGCAGAGTCAAATCAAAAGCTGGTATTTCACATTTTGTTCCATGACGCAAAGTTGTTTGTTTTCTAGCCAACCCCATTTCTCCTAAAACTCTTGGTATTTCAGTTTCTAGCCAGAAACTGGAATTAAAAAGGAAGTTTATGTCAATAGTCTAAGACTTGGTAGGAAATTTGATGCAGAAGTGGATTAAACCTCTTATTCTTGCCCTGGCCATTGCTAATTTTAATTAGTTTCTGGAGGAGAAAAAAAGCAGAGAAAATAAATTGTAATGACCCTTTATTCATTAAAATTCTGTACCACAAGTGAAATCATCTCTGACTGGCCTTCTTTCTGTGATGAGTCTTTCTCAGTGTCTGTCACACCTCATTATGTTGGGCAGCACACCTTGCAGTAATGACAAATAAAAACGAGAGCTACAAATAGAACAAAATAGGTAAGACCGACACAAGGCATATTTTTTTTAATGGAAAAGACACATCTATTCAAACTCTGCAAGTGTATGGTTTAAAGAACCATTTTTTTGTCTTAATCTAAGATCAGTTATTTATAGATGTGGGGAAGAGGCTGGAATTTAGTAAGTATTATTGTTGTGTAATTGGCCAACTAAGCCGTATGGTGTTATTTCTGTACCATTATTGGGTAACTGAAGCTTTTTGAAAAAGGAGAAAGAGGGTGCAAAGTATACCAATAGTCTCTTAGGAAAGTTGGGGTCACAGACCCTACTTATGACAATTAATTCCCAGTCCTGTAAGAAGTCTGAGGATCCAATGTAATGGTGCCGGCCATCTGGTCCAGAAGAGGATCACACAGTACCATGGCTAAGAATCACTGCTGTAAATGTGGGATCGGATAGCTTTTCTGGCTGTGGACCAGGGACCCCAGCAGCAGTGGGGCTATCACCTGGCGGGGGCTACCCCACAGTCACAGGTGCAGGAAGCATAAGCTCCCAGGGTCAATATTCCAGGAAACAAGTGGGTGGAGGTGTTTCCAATTAAACCTTTTTAGCTCCAAAAATGGACTTTGTTGTGTAACCTGGGCAGTACTCCAAGAGGTACCCTCTCTCCAGTTGAAGGGATCAAAGCAGGTGCACAAGTGCTGTGGGAGGTGTAGGGACTCTCCTCCCCTATAGAGCAGAGCCAGACCACCAATGGGGACTTAACCATATACCTTTTAATACTGGGAACATAACAGGCATAAAGCAGAGGGTATAGTGGACACTACAATGCCCCAAGGGGCAGGATTCAACAAAGGTTAGACACTTACAATCATTGAGAAAAAACAGGGTTAACAAAATGTAAAACACAAACAGCAGAACAAACAATGCGGGTTGGTGAAATATAAAAAGGCACAAAATGCAAAATGTCAAATGACAAGGAAATACAGGGCCTTGGTACCTGGAGGGGGAGAAAACACAATGGCTCCTTTCCACTGCAAGAAGATTTGCTTCTTGTTATCTCACTCACCCCAAGTCACCTCAGCTAGGACTTGAACCCCAATTGCCCACATGGGAGGAAGGCACGCACACTGCCACACAGCCATCACTGGGGGCACTGCTCCAGCCTGTGAGGGTTCTTGACCTTCCCAGAGCCTGGCCTCCTGTTGAGCTGCCTGGCTTCTGATTGGAGGAGCTGGAAGCAGAGCTGGGAACCCCTCAAGTCATTGCTCAGATCCTGGCTGGAGCAGGGGAGCCTCTCCTGCTGGCTGCAGCCTCTCCCAGGGGATCCTGGTGCCCAGTGGGGAGCCTCTCCTGCCAGCCGCACACCGTGCTGCTGGGGGTCCCACTGCTGCCTGCAGGTCCTGCTGTTTTAGGCTCTTCTGGGGCTCTGCTCCTGCCCTGCTGACCCAGCTCTTGCCAGCTCTGTGAAGCTCCTTCCTTGTCCCTCACTGGTCTCCCCTGAGTCAGCCCACGCTGCCCCTTTTATCTCCCTCCAGGTGACCCAAGGGGCCAATTGGGACATGGGTGGGTGAGTCTCTGGGCCCTGATTGGTGCGGAAAGGGAATCCCAAGTCCTCCAATCATCTTTTGCCCTTTCAAAACCCCTGGGCCAGGTCACTGCCAGCTAGCCCGTCACAGTTGTTAAAACTTTATTTCACTGGATAATTTCCAGACTGCTCCATCCTTCAAGGCACCGGTCTTGAGAACAGACCCTCCTTTCCCCCTTATAGACTGGTCACTGCCTCACTTGCCTTTGTCTCTGGCTGTGAAACCCTTTTCCCTGGAAAAATGCTGGTTGCCCTGGAACTGTCAAGAGCGCGAAATCTGACCTGTGCCCCCCAGTCAATAATCGCATTAGCACATCTGTATGACAGGAATAATAGCTTTTGTCTACTAGAGATGCTGAGGCCTGTTGCCAGGCAACCCAGTCCAGAGGCAAGAAAACAAAGAGAAGAGGGTGTGTGGGAGTGATCCATCTCTCTGAGTACCAGCTGAATCATGGAAGAGCTCTGCTGCTTGCATTTTGCTGGCCGCTGTAATTGGGGAAGACTTGGAAAGCGCTGCTCCCACTAGAGACTCAGTGAGAGCAGTGCTGCCAAAATCAGTTGCTGTCAGGAAGAGGGCTGGGAGGGCAGCTGTTCCCTACAATTTTGGTCAAACTTTACTGGAGGGCTTTTGTGACACGGCAGGATGAGATCAGGGTGGCTCATACCAGGGGCATGAGGCTCATCAAAGGGGCACAGCCACCAGGCCACCCTTCAGAAAACAGAGCAGGGCACACACAGCTTGGAGGTACTGTTGCGTGGTTCCTCTTCTACATTGCTATGCAAGTGACTTGGGTTTGATACCCAAGCTCTGGTGGTCAGCAGGGATCTGAAGGTGGCATGATGATTGCCAAGGGAAAAGGCAGCACTCCAGATAGCTGAGCAAATAAAGAAGGGTCTTGGCAGGTTGCTTTGGGATTTTCTGCATGGCCGTCTTCATTTAGAGGGTTGATGGCCCCAGTGTAGAGTGTCTTAAGGTTGGCAAGTTTTAAAGGCATCACTAGGATCCAAAGATTAGTAGGAAAGACCCACTGACCCATTTTGATGGCTACCCGCAGAGAAGTAAGTCAAGAGCCATCTCTGCTTCTCCAGGCGTTAGGACTCCACATGCTCTTGGCGTGAGTTTTCTGACTCAGAAAGACATATGGAAATCTCACAGCATGTGCCGCTTGCATTGGCTTTTGCCCAAAGAAACAAAAAGCAAGGGGGCTCAGTCTATCAAAAGCAAATTCAGAACTCATTCTCTGCATAGGGCAAGGCAAAACAAACATGCCAAAAAATACAACTCTTTGGTAGGTTGCTATGGTGAAAAGAATAACTTGAAGTGGATGAAGGCTGTGATACAGATCTCCAGGGGTCCAGCTTGCTGAGATGCTGTGAAGAAGGCCTTGCCAGGCTCTGTGGTACTAAAGCTTTGCTAGTGTGTGGGCAGCCATTCACAGGTTGATTCTCCCACCTTGTTTTCAGATCATCGCTCCTCTGGGTGGCCATCACAGGGGTCACAGGCAGGGAGAGGCATAGGTGGCAATGCTCTTCCAACTACTAGACCTCTTTCATAAAGCTAGTTTCCTTTTGAAGGAAGTTTGCAGCGGCTTGCTTCTCAATGGATGAGGACAGGTGATGAAATGGGAAATTCTTTGCAGATACTCCCTTAATCCAAGAAGAATCAATGAGTTATGGGCATGCTGGATTAGGCAGAATCAGCTTCCAGACTTCGCTTTTAGCTTCTTCCATCTTGCTTCTTTTCATCTGTCTACCTGGATCCATGCATCCACCAACCTTTGTAACTCATGGGCTCATCACTACGGCTACATACTACGTACGGATGTGATTGTCACCAGTGCTTCTTTTTGGTCTATGTATCATACCCATTGAAGCCAAGGGAACTTTTACTATTGCAATTTCAACACAAGCAGATTTAGGCCAATTTCTGCTTTGCAAACTCCCATCTGGGGATTGTTACTGCATTATACAGAGCCAACGCAAATATATACATGCATACATTTGTCAGATACCCAGTAATTTACATAGAAAACATATTGTGAGATTCCTTGAATAAATTATTCAGCGATTGTTACTCAACCCACTCTATTTGCATGGAAGTCACTGTGTCTAACGGGGTAAAGAATCATTTCAGTAATCTGTCTTGTACCATAAAGCATCTTTGATGCTTTCTTTGAAGACATTTGACTACCATTTCAAACAGCAGCAGTCTGCAACCCGACAGCAGAGGGATTTTACACCCTACATTAACATTACTTTAGCTGTCGCTAGCTGGTTCAGCTGACATATGAACCTGGGTTTCTTCCTGTGCTGTCTCTTGCTCCACGGCTCCATTTAAGGAGGCTGCTTGATCTGTGCCCTGTGGTCTTTATTGGCAGAAGAACAATTGCACTGGGCTAAACCAGAGTCAGAGAAATGAATGCTACTCAGGAAACAAATGTGACTGTGCAATCTGTCGATGCCCTTGGAGAGAGAGTTGCAGCTGGATGAGAGTCTTGCAGCAGCTTTTTCTTTTGCTTTCCTGAAGCGCTTTGCTCTTAGCTTGAAACATGAGGTGGCCTTCTGCAATCACCCCTTTTACATAAGGAGCAATTAAGCCTCTTTATATATAAAAAAGGGTGGAACTGCCCAAGGAACATGGCAAAGATGTGCTGTGTGCTGTTATGGGCTTCCTTGATTGCAAATGCAGCATGGTGGAGGTTGATTTCTTGGCCTGTGGGTGTTAGGACATATCTGCGTTGTCTCTGTGACTCATTCTGAAGCATGGCCTGTCCACTTCTTCCCCCTCCATGTGCACTCAGACCCCCAAATGAGGCAATGAAGCTGCCTTAGACCGGTCCCAAGTACAAGCCCAGAGCTGTTCTTAGGCATGTCTATTGGAGTGCATCATGGTGGCCACATTGCCTTGTTTCCAAGATTCATCATCCATGGAGCAGGAGTGTGCATGCAAGTTGTAGCTCAGTACAGCAGTCCACGAGCAGCACACAAGTGCTGTGGGCAAGTCATTAGAAGCAAAGATTGCTGCCAGAAAGCCCAAGGAAGCTTTAGTGTGTGTGTGTGTGTGTGTGTGTGTGTGTGACCTGGATTGGAAGCAGAGGGACAGAGCTTCTTGGGTACAGGGAACACTGGAGTGTCATACCAGGGGTTTCTAAGCAAGGATACAGCCTGCTGCCAGGGTTGAACCAGTTCTGGGTTTTCAGCCGTCATGGGTATCTGGCAAAGAGCATATCTGCCTTTTATCCCTGATTGCTCATTCTAACACCTCCTCACGGCTCCAAATATCAGTTAGCATCACAGGCCAGAGACGTAACAGCATGTAGATTGCAAGGAATTTGAAAGTCCATTGGGATTGTATATGCAGCATTCATCTTCAAATTGCAAAAGCTGAAAGGGAATGCGGAGATAATGTTCTCTCTTAAAAAGGTACTGTATTTGAAATGTGCAATGGGGTCATAGAGAAGTAGGGTTGGAAGGGACAGCATGCATTATAGCCAACGCTGGTCAACAGGAAGACGGGAGATAGCTGGTACTTTGATGGCTCCCTATCTGCAAGCCGGTCCAATGGTAAAGCATCTTTGTAGCAATACTACTGCATGTGTGTGTATAGCACCGTAATCTGCACAGGAAAGACCATCAAGAGACTGCCAACTTAAATCCAGACTTCTGTAATGTTGAAGGGCTTCAAAAGGAATAAACAGGACAGAATGCCACTGCTCTAGGTCAGGCAAAGCATTTCTATGAATTAAATATTTTTAAAGATTTTTGCAATGTCTCCAAAGATCAACTAGAAAAAACCCTGTTGTTCCTTTTCAAGCCTATTCACGCTTCCCAGAGCCTTCAAAATACGGGCAGTTATTTGGAATCATGTGCCTCTTAGTCTCATTATAATAGCATCATGCTTATTTGTTGGACTAAAATGCCTCTCCACTCTGAAGGGGATCTTTATTGCAGTGCCTAATTTAATCTTTCGATGAATATATTCCCTTGAATACAGTATATTATTTGACAGTTCCTAAATGCTTGGGTGCTTCTCAACAGGAAAGGATTAGAGCATACACATTATTATCTGAAGATTCATTTAGCAATTCAAGATAACAGCCAGATTATTAATAACACACTAAATAGGCACTTTTTTAAAGGATGGATGGGCAACTAAAGCCAGAATAAGAATGCTTAATATTTGTCTATCCACCTTCCCACTGAGCTGCATTAAAAGGGGACATGGAGCACTTTCTTATGTTTTATTTGTTCAGGGTGGGAGAGGACACTAATTGTGGGTGAGAAAGATGGAAGCAGTGCTGATTTCCTTCCTGATTTCAGCTTTGGAAGCAACATGATGTGCTTTTATCATCGGGGACAAGCTGGCTATGAGCAGGACTTCACACCCTTGACTGCATTCCTTGAAAACAGCTGCTGCTCTCTGATCGTCTTGCAAACACAGCAGTGACTTTATCTGTAAGGCACCATGGGCAACAAATCCTACTGAGGACACCAGGCTCATTCTTAGAAGGCGAGCCTGTCTTCAGCTCTGTGCTGCCTTATGGCTACCAAGCCATCAATCCCCAAGCTAACTAGCTTAATTTGGGCATGTCTGTTTGAGCGTAGTCACTTCAGAGTCACCACAGCCAAAGTCACTAAAGCAGGGGGCCCTGCGTCGTGCCGCTTGGCTGTATCTCCCTGAAATTCAGTTGCAAGGGCCAAGCTGAGGGCCCAAGTAACCCCTTCCAGTCCTATGCTTCTCAACTTCATACCTCTGCCTGATGGTTTCAGCAGAACCCCTCCTGTAGGGAAAGCGTTGTCTTGTAGTTATTACCTTAGCTGTTCTTACCGGGTGGCTGCTCATTAGGATTTTATTGCAATAATTCTGGTTCCTCCAGTAAGGGCTCGGGGCCTATAACGTGTCACCAGCTCTGAGCACAGAGTCAACTACTGCCCCAAAAGGCTTCCAGCCTAAGAACAAGGGGCGCTTGTACACATGACGGGGGTTTAGTCCTGAGGGTTGCGTTCTGTGCCCCCTAATTGAAACGGTGGGTTTTTCATTGAAATGGTGGGGTTTTATTTCTCCATCACTGTTATGGAAAGAGGCCTGATCCTTTTTATTTTTCCCCCCTGGCAAGGGTCCTGATTTTTTGTTGTTGCTGTTTGTTTGGGTTTTTTTAATCAGGGGTCAGATCCTTCTTTTTTTGGCAAAGACTGCCCATGGTCAGGGGGCAAGCTGCCAGCAAGCCAAACAGCACCTGAACTGCGGGGGGCCCTTGTCCTTCCCTCCACAGTGGCAGTACCCCATGGGGCCAGCTGGGTGGGCTGCTAGCAGGCTGGGTGCTGCCCCAGTTCAGGGTTGAGGAAAAGTTGGATCAGGCCAGGTGTTGCCTCTGAGCTGGGGCAGCACCTGACCCATGAACAGCTCACCCAGGTGGACCTGGGGGGTGCTGCCACTGTGGAGGGAAGGACTGGTGCCCCCGCACAGGTCAGGGGCCACTTGGCCTACTGACAGCTCACTCCCTGGCCATGGGAGAGGTGGGTAGGCTCCACCAAAATAAAAAAAAAAGAGGATTGGGTGCCTGATAGAAGCAGAAGTGGCAGGAGACCCAATCCTTTTTTTCTTGAGGAGCCTGCCCATCTCTTCTGCAGCTAGGAGTGGGGAGGGGGGAGTGGAGCTGACTGATAGCTGCAACGCATCGTTGCAAAATGTAGTGTCATTTGCAATGATGCCAATTCATTTAAAACGCACCAAAGCTCATACACATGTACAGTGTGACGCCATTAAACCACACAAAGTGACATGTTCGTCACGTGTACATGGGAATGGCGTCATGTGTACAAGCGCCCACAATGTGCGAGGTGTATGCAGCAGAGAGGGAGCACTTGCTGCAGGCTAAGCCATGGTTGAACACCACTTGTCAGACCGTGACAGCTGACTGCTGGTATGTGGAGAATTCACTGCTGTGCACAGAGGCAGCCAACTTTAGGCCCCAGCATCACTTAACAACCAGTTAATTATTGTGGGGAAGCTTCCTTTCTTTACAGCTGATCCACACCCAGAGCTCCCTTTGTCTGTCTCCCTCATGCACACCCACGTGCTTTCATGCCCCCACCTGCACCCACACAAGGAGAAAGCTTTCGTGCACGCAGTGTTTTTTGGAAAATGCTCCTTTGTGAATAAGTGCTGTTATGTGCAAGTCCTGCCAGGAATGAGTGTGCCTCTGTCTATTCACACCCCAGCTCTCTCCATTTGTACTGAAGGCAGCCCAAAGTCAGTTCTGGACATGAAGATAGAACCTTTCAGTTAGGATCAGCTGGAAGAAAAAAAAAAGCTAAACAAGAACTACTAGAAAAGCAGAGAGAGCAAGAGAGAGAGAGAGTGCCTGCAGGGAAGGTATCTGAAAGAAAAGTGTGGGAGGAATACTGATTCTTAAACTCACAGTAGATCTGTTTTTCAAAAGAATAATAATGAAAGAAGAAGAAGTTGTAATTAAGGGGAGAAATCACTAAGACTGCTGGATGTTTGTCTTCTACTTCCATTAAAAGTAAAATAACTGACTGGGATGGAGTGGTTTGTCATGGGGTTAGCAAACAACACCTTTCAAAATGCTCCTAAGTGACCGGGGAGCCTAAGACACTGCACAAATTTTTATTAGGCTCTGCGGAAAAACCTGAGGCCCGTAACCATATTCCCATATCACAAATAGCCTCCTTGCTGCTAGCCTCAGCTAGCATGTCAGCTATTACAGATGTATTCTCTGCTCCAGCCATGATGGTAGCACATTATTATTCTCATGACATTTCCAACTCCATTTCGTAGACCTAAGAAGTTCGGATGAATGTCTGCAGAGGCTTCTCACTTCTGAATTCATAATTCCCATGCTCAGAGCAATGTGTGGGTATGTTTTTTAACAAATCTAACTACATAAGTAAATACATTTAATTAACTAGATTAAATAAAATACCTGGATCTGTCGTTTGCTTCCCAGCCTTTTGAGGTTCAACCCATGACTCAACCAATTTGCCTCTGATTGCCATTCTGATTGTGGGCCAAATTTTCATGTCTCGAGCAAACCTGATGAGTTGTACTGAGTGCAAGGGATTTGCACTTTCATGACAGGGAGAAGCATCTGACGTCCTAAGTGGAGTTAAATACAGAGAGCGAACTATAGTCTGCCAAATGCTCCATGCACTGGAAAACCTCTTGCATTGTGACAACAGGGAGGCCATTAGATGTCCAAGTGTCAATATTGGTACAAGTGACATTAAATCCATGTGCAAAAAACTGCACATGCAAATGTATGCCCACAATATGTGAGGACACAGAAAAAGTCCTGTGCTTGAAAATCAGGGGTTTGCATTTGTGTGCATGGGTGGTACACACCTTTTCTTTTCTTTCATCTCTTTTTTTTTTAAAGATGCACCTGAATGGCTCTTCCTTGCATTTTTATAGGACCAAATATTCAAAGAATGCTATGCATTTCCATCATTGTAAATGATATAAGAGGAGCTCTTTACATTAAAAAAAGCAGATACAATCCATACTTGAGACAGGAAAGGCAGCAGTACTGAATGAGTGTTCAGCGTATGCTCAGCTCTACTTCCCAGGTGAAGGGGCACGTTGCAGTAGTCTGAATTCGTTCCATCTCGGCACACGCAGTTGTCATGAACCTGGATTTATTTCTGGCTGTTTCATATCCTCTGTTGAAAATCACTTCCATTTTAATTTTCTACATGGTTTTCTTAAATAAGGTTATCTGTCTCGCTGAAAGAAAATCTTTGACTTAGAGTTCATTATGTCAACTTCTAAAACACACACGGAGCTGAAACTGTGCTCACAAAGATGTACTAGATTTCAGAGTTCATTAACGCTTCATGCGACACACCATGACGAGAAGAGAACAATCTTCTCAGAACTGAGAGCATGGTAGAGGTGTGAACTGAAAGCTGCTGCCTTCTCTCTTTGACGTGGCGGGGTCAAAATCCTGGTAGGTCACATGTGATGATGGTCCGGAGAACCTAACCTCAAGTAGGTGCTGGCTTTTGTCTTCATGCACTTCCTTCCCCCACCCACCCCAGCGCTGGGCTGGTTTTAATGGGCACGCCATTTACTTGTTTGGAGATTTGTCCCTGTTTTCTTTATTTAAAAACCCATGCTTGCAGCCTGCTCTTATTTATTCTAAAATAAGTCTAAATCATTGAACAAATACATTTAAAGGCATCAATGTGTAAGCAAGAGGAAGCTAGCACAGCATTAGTGCATTATGTGATGCATCCATTCTAGCCAGCGTGCTCGCTTCCATGAAGCCACACAAAACAGCAATAAAATGCCAGCTGAAATAGGTATGAATAGTACCCAGGACAAATAAAAAGAGTAGCAAAAATGTGGAGAGGAATCTGATTTACTACCAAGTGGATTTGTCCCAGTATCTCCAGGTGACAATCCATCACCTCCTTTTTTGCAGGAGTTCTTGACTAGAAGGTCTCTTTTGGCCTTAAACATCAGAGTGCAATCTCCTGTTTATGCATCTTCACGTCAGCTCATCATCAAGTCAAAGGTACCATTTGAGCCACACTATTGTCAGTACTATTTGTGTGATGGTACATGAAAAAGCTACACCTGGAATGAATCTCCGTTGTGTTCAGACATATAATAAGCAATCCCTGCCCCTGCTAAGTTTGCAGGAAGAGCATCATCGTGGTAAAGGGAAGCCAAGGTAGACGCACAGAAAGCGATGCAACCAAGGTCACGCCAGAAGTCTCCCAGAGCCAGACACTGAATGGAGAGGGCCAAATTCCCAGTCCAGTACCTGAGCCACCTCCCAACCCTGCTTCTGCCGCTGTGTTAAGGAATGGGAACCAAAAGTGGGCCAGCTGCAGGGCAGTAACAACTCCACACCTTGAAGATCACCTGGAGGTGAATGTATTGGCCTCACTTAGGCATCCTCTGTTTGTTGTCCATTCCAGCAAGGACTTAAGTATTAATCAATTAATCATTTCTGAGGTTTAATCAAGTGCTGGAGCTGTAATCAATTGGCGGCCCAGTGGAACACAAGGATGCTTTCTTGGCTGTCTGCCTGCCCCGTCAAATCTTAATTAGCAATTATCTCTGCTGGGTGACCCCTTGATCCCGTGCAGTTTAGCTAAAGAATAAATATAGCCAAGTGGTGATTTCACCCTTTGCCTCCATGGTTTGGTATTATCTGGACTGTTTATTAAATTCCACGTCTCTCCAGAGCTGTGGAGATGGGAACATCTTTAGTTAAACCTGCAATTACTGTAATGAGGAGATATAATGAAGTTATCCTGAAGGCAGGGGAAGAGGTGAATGAAGATCTTCTCCCTGCACCCTTCCCCTTTGCTCAACCTCCTCTCTTACCCCAGAAATTGTGAGCTACTGACATTTTTAATACAGCCAGAGCAAAATGAACTGCAGGCAGAACCAAGAGGGTGGAATTTGATGTCAAAGTGTTTAATGACTGATGCTAACCTGGAGCTGGATTTCCTTGGCTCTATAGCTGCTACATCTTTCTGCATGGCTACGGATTATTTGGTAGTCACATCCATTGCAGGAGGCATGTGAAATAAATTTCCCCAGGGTACTGGGTCATAACACATTCATTCAATTAAAGGCCCTGAGTTGGCTGCTCTCCTTCAAGTGGTTTCACAGAACCCCCCCCCCCGATTCAAATCTAAAGGTGAACGAGCTCTTGATCAGACTAGGCTTGAGCTGCTTTGTCTCACGGTTCTAGTTTAGGAAGTCCAAAATGCGAGAATTTTTTCCCCACATGAAATCATGTTAGCACTTGTCAGTCATATTGTTGATTGTGTATGGCCATTTATTAACCAGCATCATGAAGGAAGAAGCAGTGGTCCAAAAGCACCTGAAAGTGCCTTTTGTATCAGACCCCACCACTAAAGATATGGGGAAAAATATGCTGACTGTCTAGAATTCCCGTTGACTTTAGTTAAAGGCATTGAGCAACTCATGGGATACGCTCTTAATGTTCAACTTTATGAGCTATGCAGGGATGACATGGGATCTGAGAGTCAAGCTGTAATCATTTCTTACACAGTTACCCCAGTAACTGCCCAACTAAAAGCTCTGTAACGGGAATGTAGTAGCTGGCTGGCTTGTTGGGATCGAAGCCAGATGGGAATCTTAGTTGCTCTTCCATTGGCACTGCAATCAAGATGTGTGCGAGTAACAACTCGGCAGAGTAGGATGTTATTTCCATCAGAGAGGTTTTTCCTAAAACCACCTTTCATGGAATGAATCATTTAAACAAAACACAGCAGCGGCAGAAAAGCCTCACCCTGGTTTGGAAGCCCATCTCTGCTGGCTTTCAGAGCTGACCTTTTCCTTCCTTCTCCATCAGCTCGCACGGAAGATGAAGCCAAGTTCACTTATGCATACAGGGCAGCGTAAGGAGACTGCATCGTCAGAGGTGTTTGAAGATAAATAGCAGTAATACTGCAGCTGTATAAAACTGTCATAAGCAATATTCCCATTGGGCAAGCGGATAAAATACTAGCTTTACGCAGTTCAATATTCCTAGGAGAAGAACCCTAAATTATTCCTTGGGGTAGCTTGGCTGTTGCCATAGCATGATGGATGCCCATGCATTAATGATGCCATCTCAAGCCATCAGAAGTGTCGGCACAGAGGAAGCATTTTGATGAAGTGCTCCAGTTCGGCCTTATATATTAAAAAATGTATTGGAGCAAGAGGCAGAGAGAGACTCTCAGTGGCACTCTCACCCCTACTCTCTCTTTATTTGTATTTTTGCAATGTAATGAAGGGGGAACAAGCCAGTCTTGGGAAGAAGAACAAGATGATGGTCTCAAGGCTCTTGGCCTAAGTTGCAAATATACTGGGGACAGAGACTCATGGGAGCAGGCACAGCTCCATTGGCATCAGTGTGATGACACCAGTCGATATAAGCTGAGGGTCTGACCAAAAAGTCTTAAATGAAAAATGCTCTGGGGGGTTATGTACCAACACAGCCTTTTAAATAAGTGAGATCTCCATTCTATTTAGCTGCTGTTTTGTGCAACGCTGGGTGCATCTACACGTTCATTAATGCGCAGTAGTTACTGCACAATTGGTTTAGTACTTGCTTAATGAAATATTAACTAAATAAGTAGTAACTACAGTAGCAGTAGCACCAACGCATGGTTTTTGCATGACAGTTATTGAACAGTAGCAATAACAGTG
>NW_017729000.1:4600797-4608714 GCF_001723915.1 Gavialis gangeticus | reverse complement strand
AAAATGCTCTGGGGGGTTATGTACCAACACAGCCTTTTAAATAAGTGAGATCTCCATCCTATTTAGGTGCTGTTTTGTGCAACGCTGGGTGCATCTACACGTTCATTAATGCGCAGTAGTTACTGCACAATTGGTTTAGTACTTGCTTAATGAAATATTAACTAAATAAGTAGTAACTACAGTACCAGTAGCACCAACGCATGGTTTTTGCATGACAGTTATTGAACAGTAGCAATAACAGTGCGCAGTAGATTATTAGCATGTTTTTTTACCGGCATGCTACTGCACAGTGTTACTAGGCTACCACACAGTATGTGTCTCATGTAGATCTACCTACTGAGTACTGTGGGGTCCTAATCCGCGTCTAGCACTTCTAACTGAACACTTAACAAAGATACCAACCTTTTAACAGGCAGCTACCCCGAACGGCTGAAGAAGACTGCCTCCCCACTTTCTTTCCGCTCTTGTAATATGTTATCCTGGGACAAAGGTGTCCAGACCAATTAGTTTGCATTGGCTACTACTGTTCTTCCCTCATTTGCTTCTTAAATTACCAAAGTGCTAAAACAAGATTGGAGAGGGGCTGGAGATTTGTAGAGACTGGGGAATTGAGCCGCAGAACATTACAGAGGTCAAAGCAACAGAGCTTTCCAATTCCCAGCATCTTGGACAGGCCTGTTGCGCCAGGGCCAGGCAGCGCATTTGCTGCTCAGAAAGACTTTTTTTTTTTCTAACAAGAACCAAGAAAAATGCCTCAACCTACCACAGATGAATCAGTTGGGCTTACAGCCTTAATGAGGCCACAAAATAATAAAATCCTACTCTGGGCAGAAAGAGGCAGCCAGCGAGCAGGGAAGCCTGCTTAGTACTGCCCTTGCAGACCTCCATATACCAGAAACCCACTGCCCTCCATTTGGATGGCTTTAAAAATAAGGACCACAATCCTATTGCCAGTTGACACTCTGACAGTACCTTCACTTGGAGGAGGAGCTGTGCTAAATTTACCCCATGATAGCTTGGATCCATGAGGCCATCAACTGCAACAGGACCAATGGCAGGACCAAGCAGCACCAAATGGGGCTGCATCAGTATAGCCCCTGGCCACCCCCTTGACACCAATGGCTGCATTCAGTAGAGCCTGGAGCACCCAAAGTTGCAGCCAATCCCAAATACTGGCAAACCATCAGGCCAGATGAATGGACTCCTCAGGCTGCATCCAGCCCACAGGTTGCAGGTTTGACACCCCAGCCCCTAGAGGATGCCACATTTGAAAGAGCTTCACAGAAGGGCCAAATGTATATTTTGCACCATTTAAAACATGCAAAATAGGAGATTAAAGATTAAAATAAACTAGCCCTTTGCTGTGTTCATTAATGACAAGCTGCAATACTGAGGTGAACCGGCTTTTTTATGGAAGTGAGGCTACAAGCAAACCTTGCATTTGTCCCAGGAGAATCAATTCATCCCAGGACAAAGTCCAGTTATTCAGACATTTGTTGTTTGCTATATGGGGCCAGGAGGGAATTCTTCCCCCTGCCCCCACCTCCGCTGCTGCCTGTCTGAGCTTTTATTTAAGCTTTTCTCAGTGGCATTAGATGTTGGCTGCAGCCAAGGCTGGGGATTGTGACTGATCGGTGCCAGTGCTCCTGCTGGGACTTAAGCCCAGAGGTTCCTGGATAGAGGGTCTTGCCCCTCTGCTCAGGGTCAGACTGGTCACCCTATCTGGGGTCAGGAGGGAATGCTACCCTATGGTCAGACTGGTACAGATGGGAGGAGTTTCTGCTTTCTTCTGTAGCAGGGGGCACGTGCCTCTTCCTGGGATCTCTCAAGCATATATTAACAACCTTCACACAGCAGGAGGTTGGCTGCCATGTTCCCCCTGCTTTTCCTGTGGCAGGCTTGGGTGTGATGCCTTGCGTTGTGTCAGCACTGACCGTGTGGGTTTGCTAAGAGGTTAGAAAATGGATTTGTATGAGACAGTTTGGATAGGGGTGATCCTGCCTCAGGCAGGGGTTGGACTAGATGTGACCTCTAGATTACGGACAGAAGTTACACATAAACTGGTTTAAGTGGTCGGAAACTGGTTTAAACCTGTAACAGAACAGAAGTTAAGTGCACTTAAACCATTTTCAAAATGGCTGAAACTGGTTTAGGATACACCTGGTTGGATGTAGTATTAGCAGTGTTGCCAAATCTCATGATATATATGTGTGTGTGTGTGTGATAAATATATGTGATATTTGTATATACATGATAAATATAAATAGGTGCTATGGGTCATGGTACCCAAGGGGGAGAAGGGGGTACAGGTGTGTGTGTGTGTATGTATATATATATATATATAAAAGGAAGAGCTACATTTTTCACATTCCTGAAGCACAGACTTTAAAAACAATGCCAAAAATCATGAGTTGGCAATACTGTATCAGACCGAACTGATTTAAGTTAAACTAGTTTATGGAACTTCTGTCCCAGATCCCTTCCTGGTCTAAGTTAACTCTCAGTCTCCCAGAATCCCAGGATGCTTTGCAGCCCTGGACTGTGCTGTGTGCTCCAGCAGGGCAGGGTCTCTCTGCTCCCTATCACTTTTCCAGCTGGCAGAGAAGGAGGTCAGGTGGTGGGGATCCCAGCACTGGACCCCAGGCAGTGTTGGAGTGGAGGTCCCACAGCCAGTATTGGCATGAAGAACGCATGTCTACTTGGATTTTTACAGGTGCACCTGCACCCCCTTCTCCCCCTTGGGTACCATGACCCATAGCACCTATAGCAGGACTTTCATGCATTGAAGAGGAGGTCCAGCAACAGCTCCAGAACGTCCACCACAACAGAGATGTCTTCACACACAATTGCCCAACAAATGCAGATACAGGACCACAGAAGGGACTGGGATTAGTGCCGTGCCAGGACCAAGAACTTGAAGATTCAGTACACACATGTGCATGATGCATGATGCTAACCAAAAATCGGGCCCAGAGGCAGACCGTGCTCTTCTACAAGCAGCTGTCCAACTTTCTCATGAAGGACTGGGCCTTCGAGACCCAGCACACCTATGGCACTGCTGGGGATGAGGGAGGTAAGGAGGCATAGGGAGACCCTGGGACAGCAGAATAAATGGGTGCCCAGGAGGCCCCCTTCCAGCCCAACTTCTCTATGACTCTATGATTCTCCCTACATCTGTTGTTCCAGGACAAACCCTAAAACAATATTTCCAGGATAAAAAGTGCTAACAGTTTGCCCCCAGGCAGAGCAAAGCCCATCTGAACAGTTGTCCTAGGACTGAATCAATGGCAGAAAAGCAGCAGTACATTCAGTCGCTCTCTAAATCCCATATGTGTATACGCCCATCTTTTGGGGGTGTTGGTTATAGCTGTGTTGTTCAATACCTCCCATGTTTCAGGAGTGTTTCACCAACACCCCCAAACCATGGAAGATATCCAATTTACACGCATCTTAGGTCTTCTCTGTCCTGGGACAAACATAGGCACAACATGTCCCAATGCAAATGCAATAGTTGTTCCTAGCTTGAGTTGCAGTGGATTTTGGTAAGTTGCTGAATTCATACTTGTGCAGTAGGAGCACTGAAATATTTGGCCCAGTGACCCCCTCCTGAGTTAGTTACTGTGCTGACATCCAGTGCTCCTGGGAGCTGTATGATTGTCTCAGATGCCATGAAAAACAAATTATTGTCACCCAAACCAATGGGCAACTGTATGAATTGGACACGGCAGGGATTTCGGAGAGGGTTTGGATGGATTGCAGGTATATTGGAGTCTAGATCTGGGCAGGTTACAGGGGTGGGCGGATGAGAAGAGGATGGGATTCAACACTGACAAGTGCAAGGTGCTGCACGTGGGGAGGAAGAACCAGCAGCATACCTACAGGTTGGGGAACTTCCTTCTCGTCAGTGCAGAGGCAGAAAAGGATCTTGGAGTCATCACTGATGCCAAGATGAACGTGGGCCGGCAGTGTGGGGACGCAGTCAGGAAGGCCAACCGCACCTTGTCGTGCATCCACAGATGCATCTCGAGCAGGTCCAAGGAGGTGATCCTCCCCCTCTATGCGGCACTGGTCAGGCCGCAGCCGGAGTACTGTGTCCAGGTCTGGGCGCCGCACTTCAGGAGGGATGTGGACAACACGGAGAGGGTCCAGAGGAGGCCACTCGTACGATCAGGGGTAGCAGGGCAGGCCCTACGAGGAGAGGCTACGGGACCTGAACCTGTTCAGCCTCCACAAGAGAAGGCTGAGGGGGATCTAGTGGCCTGTTACAAACTAGTCAGAGGGGACCAGCAGGCATTGGGGGAGTCCGGCCATAACGGCCATAAGTTGACAGAGAGTAGATTCAAACTAGACATCAGGAGGTGCTACTTCATGGTCAGGGCGGCTAGGATCTGGAACCAATTTCCAAGAGAAGTGGTGCTGGCTCCTACCCTGGGGGTCTTTAAGAGGAGGCTAGATAGACACCTTGCCAGGGTTGTTTGACCCCAGTACTCTTTCCTGCCATGGCAGGGGGTCGGACTTGATGATCTGCTCAGGTCCCTTCTGACCTTACCAACTATGAAACTATGATTTGAAAGGAGGGAGGAAACACAGGAATCTTCCATCAGTTCTGAAGGCCGAAATTGCTGCTTCCTAACAGACTCATGTTGAAGCAATCAATCCTATATTGGTCCAGGCCTATACCAAGGTTACATCAGTGAAAGGGGCTGCCCTTTCACTCCCACCAGGCCCTCTCTGATCTCTTTTCATGTCTGCCTTTAAAATGATTATGTCAAATGAAAGCGCTAATAGCAAACTGCAAAGCCTTCCTTAGCAGCTACGTCTCTAATGAAACAGCTTCGGGGTCCCTAGAGGCAGGAAGGATAGTTGGATTTCTCCCTCTCAATTATTTTTCCAGTCTATTAAATTGTCTAAACTCTGGCTCCTCAAAAATAAATAAATAAAGTAAAATCAAATCAGAGGGAATGCAAGAAACGGAGGCCTCTGCTCATCTCCTCTGGTACCACTGCTTATTGTCCCCAGGAGATGTCTTTAGAAGATGGCTTTACAGCCGTAGGGGAAAATAACATGCAGAGATAAAACTTGCAAATACACAGTTCCATTGTGTGCAAAGCAGCTCCAGAAATGATTGATCACATCTATTCACCACATTGGCAGGGAGTTCTGCATAATGCAGCCACGACGGCCACACTACTAACTACCCAAGAGGAGGGGAGGGGAGGAAGGCAAAGGGGTATTTTTAACTCTTCTTGCACAGAGCAGGTCATCCTTCAACCTCCATCTGTTCTATGAGTCAAATGACAAAGAGCAGTCCCAGTACGTCAGGAGGCAATCGTTTGAGTGCCCATGTATTTAAGACAGCAGCTGTCAACGTTCTTCGACTCAAGGCACCCCTCGATCGATCCAAGGTGCCTCTCGGAAAATGCCAGCTCCTCATTTTCACACCTTTTTTTGACGATAGAAAAACCACAGAGCAGCGTTTCTGCTGCAAAGGTCCCAGGAAACCCTCAACAGGTCAGAGTGGTTTTAACGCTAGGATTCCTATGTGCCATCTCTGGGTTTACCTTGCAAATCTTGTTTGCACACCTGTGCAACGCCTTGCAGCACCCCTGAAAGGATGTTAAGGCACCCGGCTTGAGAATCACTGATTTCAAGACATGTGCCGTGACATACCCTTGCTACAAGAGCATCGTCTCATGGTAGGATTCGGCTTTACGATTCTGGTGTCCGTTTCCTGAAGGTAGGGACAAATGATGGCTACCCTGAGGGTGACAAAGTAAGCTCTTTGGGGCAAGAACTATGTGTTTGTACAGCACCAAGCACAGTGTTGTCTTATCCGATTATATGGTCTTCTGGGACTTCCTGCCACCCTCATGACAAACACTTCCTGGGTGGGAGAGAGCAGTCTGTGGAGAGCCCCTGCTGTTGTGAGGGCTTCTGCTCTACTCCTGACTGTGCCACTGCCTGGCTGCGTGACCTTTGCCAAGTCACCTCACCTCCCTAGAGACTCATAAGCCCAACCTCCTAGGCATGTGAATGGACTCGATGATCTTCGAGGTCCCTTCCAGACCTAATGTCTATGAAATCTATGTGGCTGTCTGGTAGCATGGAGATACTTTTGGCTTGTGAGATTTACCTGAATACTGCTCTTCTCCTTTCTCACATCAGCAGGCCTCCATGCCTAGTGAGGGTAGGGATGGGATTGACACCAAACCACATTACAAACAGAAATGCCTCCTTTTTATGCCCCACTCCTCCAAGTTGGGCTCAGCTTTCCATGGAAAAACCAACCTATCATCCATGGTGCAGACACACTGCAATGATGCACAGTTGTGCCCAGCTGTTTGCCGGCCCACTCCAGACCCCAAGTTTTGGCCCTCCCTGCCAACTCCATCAAGGGCCGAAACAAGCTGATCAGAAAATCATATTTTGAGTGGCTCTGTCCCATGGGTCAGCAAAATCAGATTAGATTTTCATAGCTTTGGAATAAAATACTGCGCACAGCTTGCAAAGTGAATAATGCCACAATAATCAGACACTTTTTAATCAATCATTGCACTAAGTAGAAGCTGCGCTTCAAAACTTCCCAGCGCCGGGGGTGGGCCAGGAGAAAAATAAATGAATGGATAAGGTTTACTCACTGTTTTCCTTCCAATAGCAACATATTATTGCTGCTGCTGTTATATATTACAAGCAGCCAGGAAGTGTGTGTGGGGTGGAGAAGGCAGATGTCTCGTTTTGCAGCACTCATTAAATGGGTGGCATCTCCGGGGTGCAACCCTGCTCCGATGGGGGAAGGAAGCCTTTCCATTCTGTGCGAGCGAGAGGGCAGGAGATGGAGAGATCAGTGTTGCTCACAAGGCCACAAGGGATCACATTGGGGTCTAAATGAAATCAGTAGGAATCTCATTGATGCCAGGAGGCAGCAGACGGTGACCTGTGGAGAAATGTCCAGCTGGTTGACCATCCAGTGAGCCACATCTGCAGGACACGCCAGCAGAGGAAAGCAGCCGGGCCAGCCTACCAACCAAGTATCAGCCACCTGGCAGGGTAGCAGTAAGCATTGCTTCTCATTACAGTAATGAGGTACGTCCCCTCCTTTCAAGGATCCTTCATCTCTGCCCATGCAATCTTCACGGATGACTCACCAGCCCCCAAACTCTGCTCTGCCTTGCTGCTCTGGCCACAGCCAGAGCTAAATTTAAACCCCATATTTTTAGCCAGCCCCTGGGAAGGGAGCACACTGGGGACATAAGTGCACAGCAGATGTGTAAAATACGTTATGACGTCTGTGATGCTGAAATATTAATTGCACCTACTTCACAGCAGCAGCGTGGAGAGACGCAGCAAACTTCCACATGGGGATTTCTTCTGTGGGTCAAGCAGGAACAAACTGAAAGGGATGCAGGAACCTCATGTCCGGTAAGCAGTTTACCATATTTTCTTGCATACAACACACCCACGTTGCCTCAAAAAAATAACAACTACTGGAAATTGCAGTACGTGTTTATGTGAGAAACTCAGAGAAGTGGCCGGCAAAAATGAAAGTAAAATCTGCAGAACAATGAGCTGGTGAACACACACGTGTCCAGACACAGGTCTTCCAATATTGTTTCTCCCTGGAAATGCAAGTGTTGACTGATCAGGACATGTACTGCATATGCATAGCAATGCAAGAGGGGTCAGCTTTGAAAACTGAACCCCTTGAATCAAGAATATTAAGACATAAATCAGTAACTCTATTACCTCTTGTCCAAAACCCTGCACATATATTCCACTCTTCCCACTGGAAAGCAAAGGCATTGCAACAGCATCGCTATTAAGAGGGTTAATCTGAAGAGGGCTCCCTAGTTATGAGGTCACAAATGAACCCTCTTTCTGAATTTTTGGAGGCTCGAGGGATTTTTGTTCCCCACGCTG
>NW_017729000.1:4594704-4595797 GCF_001723915.1 Gavialis gangeticus | reverse complement strand
AAAACCCTGCACATATCTTCCACTCTTCCCACTGGAAAGCAAAGGCATTGCAACAGCATTGCTATTAAGAGGGTTAATCTGAAGAGGGCTCCCTAGTTATGAGGTCACAAATGAACCCTCTTTCTGAATTTTTGGAGGCTCGAGGGATTTTTGTTCCCCACGCTGGCGATATTGGGCCAAAACTGAAGGGAGGAAGGAAGTAGATTTTGGAAGGGTGGCACTAATCTGGCTGGTTGGTCTCTTGGGAGAGCCCCAGCCTCCAGCAAACCAACGTTTTCAGCCCTAGCAAAGAGCAGCAAGCATCGCCTATCATCTTCGGATGTTTCTCTGTTCTAGCACCGATGCTGGCCCAACGTTGCACTGGTGCAGAAGAGATGAGTCCTTGACAAAATATGAGCTGAACAGCCAGTACCTAGGAACAATGAGAGGTAGGCATGAGGGTTTTTATGGGAAACCTTCCATAACCGATACTCAGCCCAACTCTCTGCCCCTCGGTATCACGGATCATGAAATATGGACCCTGAACATTAGGCTATACTGGAATGCCAGTGTTGACCGAAACATTGTTTGAAGAGATTTTTTAGATGCTTGGGTTTCATAGTTTCTAGGGTCGGAAGGGACCTAAACAGATCATCAAGTCCGACCCCCTGCCCTGGGCAGGAACGAGTGCTGGGATCATGATACCCCAGCCTCCTATGCAACCTCCTCTTGAAGGCCCCCAAGGTAGGGGAGCTCTCTTGTAGCCTACTGCAGTAGACCTGCTGGAAACATGCCTGAAACAGTTCAAACCCCAGAAAAGGCTTCACATCCCCATCTCCATGCTGCATGGAGCATAGGAGGAGGCGACAGAGAAGGTTTTCGGGCTCCGGTTGGCAGTGGTCCACCTAATGCCATTCATTGCTTCACCGTTAGGTTGGAAGCTGGTCTCTCATTTTCCACCACAGACCCCCTCTCTCTGTCATCATTTGCCTCTGCAGGGACTCCCTACCAGAAGGAAAACCTATTTGCTGTGGCTTTTTTTTTTTCCCCCAGTCCAAGAATTTCAGGGAACTTCTGGATGAAAACTAAGATGCCTAAAAACACCCCCCGAAGT
>NW_017729000.1:4585024-4589704 GCF_001723915.1 Gavialis gangeticus | reverse complement strand
AAAGAAAACCTATTTGCTGTGGCTTTTTTTTTTTCCCCCAGTCCAAGAATTTCAGGGAACTTCTGGATGAAAACTAAGATGCCTAAAAACACCCCCCGAAGTTGGTAAATGCAACCGCGAGGTATATTTAAAAGTTAAACATAGCTCCGCGCTTTGAAATCTGGGCACGGAGGGACACGGGGGATATGTTGTCCCTTGGCTTTATGTCACTTTTTTTTAAAGGAATCCCATAATTGAGTAATCAGCTTGCTGGTTGCTATGGCAATCGCTGCCTGCTGCTGTTCGCAGGCCCGCTCGCTTTGTCTCTGCTTCTGCAGACAGTAGCCACCCACCTAAGCTCTCCTCCACCTGGATTGCTGCCACTTGCTCGCTGGGAGGCTGAGGCAGGCACTGTTGTCACAGCCAGAGCCCAGAGCTTGGCATAAGACTCAAGGACTGATGCAAATATAGGAGAAGAGAGACGAGGGCCTGCAGGGAGATTGCATTCACACGCTCTGATGGCATCGCCCGCTTGTGAATACATTAGTCATTTATGAGGTTTGACTATCCACCTTGGACACCACGGGCTCCTTTCTGATCTTGCTTCTCCCAGCGCAGCTTTGGAGGGAGCTGGTTCCTGATTTGCACCCGGGGCGAGAGGAGAATCTGACTCGCTCCCTGCAGAACCCATGCTGCCGAAGCTATTTGTCAGGAGTCTTTACCTGGTGATTAAATCGAATTCATGCAGATCAACTCAGACCTTTGAACAAAGGATGTGCTTTCCTGGTTATATAACACAGACAGTGTGCAGAGAGGAGAGAGAGCGGGGCCCAAAACTGGGGGATTTAAGTGCCTAAAGCCCCCAGGGAGAAACTACAGCAGGAACAGTCCTGGTGTATGATCCCAGCTTAGGTTTTGGCCCTAAGAGGACACTCATGGGAAGGCCTAAAAAGACCAAACCACAGCGTTAGGCGCTCCTCCAGGAAATAAGAACCCAGAAGCTTCCTCTTTAGTGGGTCTCTTGATCCGGACGGTCTCTTTATTCGCGTTATAGTCGCAGCGTGCGTCCAACGTGAAAACCCTTGCATACAAAAGGCTTCTTCCTGCTCCTTTCCCTGACTTGACCTGAAGTTTAGGGAAGGAGCAGGACTTGTCTCTCATTAGTGTCAGATTGTGGGACCTGTCACTGGTGACATCAACAGTGACACGGGGCGTTTGTACACGCAACGTTTATTGCCCTTTCCTGCGCGTGAACTGTGCACCTGTTTGCACAAACCAGATTCCCAGAAGCTTTCTGGCGCACTAAACTCCTCGGACTTTCGGCTCTTTTGAATGTCAGCTTAGAAGGGAAAGAAAGGAGCAAAATCTTTTTCCGGGCAGATTTGTCTTCAACCTCCCATTAGAAAGGAGAGAGGCCTTCATAAAGAATCCCAGAAGACCCATGCGTGTAGCATTAGCCGGGAGTTTAGATATGTTAGACTACATAGGTAGTGCTGCCATCATTTTACTGAGCAGGATTTGAATGAGTGTTTCAAGGGCTTTTTAAAAGAAAAGATTCAAAAACAACTCAATCCAACACCAAAGGGCACGAGTCTGCATTGAACCTTCAACTCAGCTGCCCCCAAAAGTCCAGAGGAAGCTACATTTCTGCTAACAGATGTCTAAACCCCAGATTCACCATGTTGGTGGTTCTTTGCTTTTATTGGCTAGTGAGGCACCACCCAGTATGCTGAGACTATACACTGCTCAAAGTGTTTGCTTCTGGGTAAGAAACCCAGCCTGCTAGCTTCTGTGAACCCCTTTTTTTATTTGCTTCACACTCTCCATGCATGCAACTCGGGTGCCTCCGTGCTTTCCTTGGGGTTGTGAATTCCCCTAGTAAAACCTGGGCTTTGTAAAGTGGAGCATTTTGACAGCCAAGTTCCCGGCGTCGACGCAGCCCTAAGCCACCGTCCACATGCCATTTATATCTGCACACCCAACTTGCTCCGCAACTTCAGCCCAATTTGATGGTCTCCTAGGGTATGCCATTCAGTCTGAAGGAGCAGCTGATGATTAGGCATTTCCAAGCTCCATGCTGATCATCACAGTATTGTTCAAGATTTCTTTTCTCTCTTTTTCTGGTAAAAATAATGACCGGGGTAGAAATAATGAGCCAGGCCACAGCTCACAGACCGCAGGTCTCCTTTCGCCCTGCTTCACACCACAGCTGGTATGGAAATGCTGGTGACAACCCATTTTGTGCGGCTCTATCTTGTGACTGGCATTTTGCCTCGGCTGGCAACGTCTGTCTCTGGGTATCCGAGCCGTGCAGCATTTCAGCTCTTTTATGATGCAGAGAGGTAAGATGCATGGAGGCGGCTGCTTTGGTTCTGGCTGAGCTTTGCATAGCGCAGCTATGGCTGTAAACCCATCTTTTCCGGCTTTGAAACTCCTTCAGGCTCGCTCAGGATATGACATTGGTTGACATAACTAGCACCCCGGACACTGGTCATTTCTCCCCTGTGCCTCCATTTTAAAATCCAAATGGATGACGGGCAGCAGTGGGGGGTATGCAGCATGACTTTGGATTCACTGATTCAGAAGGACTTTCCCAGCTGCATCGGTAGGGAAGTTTTCTGGCTGTTTTGTTCCAGGGCAGCCGCTCCTGCTGTTTGGGCTAGTTGCAAATTGCACCTGGTTTAAAGAGACGAGAGATGTGCTTAGATCTGCTTTGCAATGTGCATACAATCCTCTTACTAAGATGTGTTCGTACACCTTAAAATTGTAGTCCGTTCGGATGAGGAAGTGCTCCTGAAAACAAAGCCCCGTGTGCAGATCAGCTGTGCCGTGAGCAACGCCACCACTGGCATCCTCCCCTGCCTCCCGTCTACCCACGGCCTCTCCGAGTAAGTAAGTGCCAACTTCAGCAAGCAACTAGACTTAGACCCAAGACTCATTTCTCACTGGCAACTAAGCACCCTCTCGATAGACTTCTAGTTTTCAAGCAGATCAGCCCAGAAGTTTAAAAAAAAAAAAGTCAAATATCTTTTCTCTCTTCTTTTAACCGGCCCAACAAAACCAATGCAAGCAAAGTCAATCCATTTTCTCAGGATCCAGCTCTTGGAAAGATCTAATTTTGCTTAGCAGCACAACGACTTGAAGTCTGATAAATAAGGTATAAAGTAAATTGCATATGAAATGCCTGGGGACCCTTGGAGACGTTAACATTTTCTCTCCTGTGTTTTTAATGGCATCTGAAATTAATATCGCTTTATTTGTTTGCTTTCCTTATGTTTACCCAAATCATGTCTGCGCAGCTCTGGAAATTAGTTCTCATTACTTAACTGCTGCTACAAAGCCAGCAAAGGAAATATAAACCATTGTTGCTTTGTAGATAAACATTAGCGGTCTTTTCCCTCCCCACCCACCCCCTATTCTTTGATGACTACTTGGTGCATTATTAAAAGATATTTGGGAGCTCAAGAGATCTGCCTCCAGGGCGCAAGGACTTGAAGGGAGGTCACATCACAGGGAGAAACCACAGTACTTGACAATGACTTTTCAAATCTGACCCAGATAACACTCTCAAAAGAAAAGTGCCAAGCCTACCATTTGTAAAAATTAACGACACCCCTTGCTCCTTCCTAGGTTTACCAGCCTGTCTTGTGCACGCCGCGATGTCTTTAGCTTAATGTAGCTTGTCCATGTCTATCTTGCCAGTTGAAACAGAGATAGCAATTTTAATTAATCACTGTAAGGTTCTATTTTGCATGAAGACGACTGGTTTCTTTGACCCATTAATTAAATTGTGGAATTGACAGTTCCTTGAAAACGTTGAAGAAGCAGAAGATTAGAAGAATCTGAGCTGTATTTGAAATGGAAATTGAGATGCATTGGACCGCAGACGGAGAAGCCGGGGAAAAGTCGCATGTATAAAATGCCTTGAGCCCAATACAACGATATTTGCTAAACCACCGCCAGCTTGGAGCATGGATTTTCAGTGACAAACACAACAGTCAACGGGCCAGATTTTTAGCTGTTGCAATTTGGCCCAGTTCCCTTAAGTCTAGTGGAGAGATACCAGTTTTCACCAGTTAAGAGTCTGATCTAAACTCTTTTTGGCTGCAACTAAAACATTTCTCATTGTTAATTAATGACATTCTGGGGTGTTCTTGTTTCACTTTGCAGAACTTCAGGGCACTCGATCAAGAAGTTACCGCAAATACCTAAGGCTCTTCTGGGCCCATCTGAGATCATAACTTACAGTATGTCTTCAGGCAAGTCATTTGAATCTCTTGTGCTTCAATCAAACTGAGGAAATGACTATAAAACCTTATTGTAATGCACAATGTCTCTCTGTATTGAGCTAGGAAATTAAATATTTTATTGAAAAAAGAAGTTGCTTTTAATGTTAGCTTCATCCATAAGGAGGAGCTGATTCCTTTAAAATGTTTCCATTAGCCACTGGAGCAAGAAAGAAGAAAAATGGGTAGCACTTGTGCAAAACTGGGATGTCTTTCTTCAGGTTAATCCCTATAGAGTTTAATAGAAAATTATTTTTTTCTGGTCTGTCTTATAAAAAACACTCATTTATGGAATTGCTTTGGGATGCTTCTCAGATGTACAGCCGCAGCTCTGACTTCAGTTATACTTAAGTATGTTTCCTCTAGACCCATATGGAGCTGTGAAGTGCAGAACATATGGTGGTAGTATCATTTG
>NW_017729000.1:4562620-4580024 GCF_001723915.1 Gavialis gangeticus | reverse complement strand
GTTAATCCCTACAGAGTTTAATAGAAAATTATTTTTTTCTGGTCTGTCTTATAAAAAACACTCATTTATGGAATTGCTTTGGGATGCTTCTCAGATGTACAGCCGCAGCTCTGACTTCAGTTATACTTAAGTATGTTTCCTCTAGACCCATATGGAGCTGTGAAGTGCAGAACATATGGTGGTAGTATCATTTGCAACGGATCATGCGCTGGGGCCCCTTTGTTACTATGCGGCATACAAACTCCGAGTAAAAAGACGCTCCCTGCTCCAGAGCGCTTATGATCTGTGCTTTATTGCTCATGAAAACGCCTTTGGTCAAGAGTTCAAGTTGAGCAGTTACGTGGAAGTACAAGTAGCTGATTTCTCCACGTCATGACTCGCTGCCTGTTGGAATCAAAAGGAAATCTGATGCAGGGTCGAGAAGTCTTGGGTTGTGGCGTTACGGTCTTTGGAAAACAAGGGATGAGAGTTCAGGCTGGTGTGAAGTGAGCTTATTTGCTGATTTCCTGCATTTTTAGGAAATGGCACTGACAGAAAATGCACACGACCAAACCTAGCAGTAACTGAACTGTTTTATTGGAAAAATGTGAGGCTGAGTTTCCACAAAATCCCAAGGGAAGTAGGCATCTAAATCCTTAGTGATGAGGCGTCAGTATAGAAATTACTCACAGTCAGATCTGTCTACGCTGGTCTCTCTCATTTCTCCATTTGCCTTCTATATTCCCAAATCACGCACGCTCCCATCACTCCTCCTCACCCCCCTACCCCCCCAGCTAATACTACTTTCATTCATCGTCTCCCAGACCATCTCCATTTCCAGCTCCTATACTGGCCAAATAAGATCGAGGACTTTGCACCCCCACCATGTGCACCTGGAGTCAGGTAGCCAAGAAGCAGATATTTAGTTTCACAATCTCAATGCATGTGTGGCTATAAGCTATATTTGCACTGGAAAGACTGTCCCCTTGGATGTCTGGGCTGATATATCAGTAAATAATTCTGGCATAAAGTTCTTTCAGATGTGAGCAAAGCATATTATATTTTTGCAGATTAGCTCCCCTAAATAAGAACACCCCCCCTCCAATTAAGGATGTTGCTAATAGTTCAGTCAGCTAATTGCTCCATCTGGGAAGACTCAGAGCTCTTAGCATGACTCTATTAGCAACCAGTAGAAAAAAAATGTTTATCCCTGTCTTCAGAAATCTTGACAGCATTAAATCATCTACCATCCCACGTATGGAAGCTGGGATGATGGATGTATGCAAATGCCTAGCACCGAGGAAAGAGCTTCTAATATACTGCCCCACTAAATTACTTCGATTATTGCAAGAACAGAGAATACATGACAAATTAGCCTGTTGCCTAAATAGTCCCAGGGTACAATGGGGACAGTAAGACAGATATATTAGACAGACGGATTCGATAGACTGATTTTTCTAAAACATCTTCTGATAGAAACTCCAATCTAAATAACACATTGTGCAACCAAATGATTTGCTTCATAGTTTCTTAAGATTCACAAGGAAAAGACTAACTCCATTTCTGTTCCCATGTCGCTGAGGTCTAATTGAAGTGGGCAATGCAATAAGTGAATCCATGTCTACTTATTGCCCCCAAGAATCTTCTACTGGGGCACATGTTGTAGAATACAGGTGGTTTCTATCGATTCATAGATCTTTGTGCTGTCTTGAGTATAATACACAGTAGCTTTCCAGTATTAGAGAAAAGGATGCATGCTCTACTTCTCAGGCCAGGAAATGAGACATGAGACAATGGAGCCTTTTGTAACCTTTGCACCTCAGGGTCCTGGGCTGGCCTTGCAATCAGCACGGCCCCAGAAAAAGCAAGAACAAGCAGGTGTGGCTAAATCACAGTGGCCTGCAATTCAGATTAGACAGAACCCAAGTGTCTGGCCATTCCTCCACTCCAGGGTATTCCACCCGTGCATAGCTAACGTATTAGGGCATTTGTACACACCACGGGGGGTTCCTTGAGTTTAATTCTCCCTAAATTGAACTGGTGGGTCTTTAAAAACACCGGTTCCATTTAGGGTGAAGTAAACCCTTATGGTGTGTACATAAGGGTCAGGCCCAACCCTTACCTGCCTCTCCAGTGGTGGGGAGGGAAGAGTGAGCTGCTGACAGGCCGAGTGGTCCCTGAGCTGCAGTGGTGGTTTGGTGCTTCCCTCTGCAGCAGCAGTGGTGTTCCCCATGAGGCACCTGGCCCGAGCGGTGCTCGAGGGCACCACAGCTGCAGAGAAAGGCACTGGGCCCTGAGCAGCTCAGGCAACCAGGCAAACTCCGAAGAAAAAAAAAAAAAGATCAGGCTCACTGCTTTTTTTTTCTCCCTGTAGTGGAGTCTGCCTGCACGGGCTGCCTGCACAGCTGCTGAGATGCACAGGTCCTGGTGCTTCCCTCCGTGGCAAACTAAACCACTTCACAGATGTTTTATTTTGCTGCATCCCAAAGTCATTTAATGTGCATTACGTTGCTGACACGTGCAAACAACTGCAGCATTAAAGCAGTGCAAAAGGGCATTAAGCCACTTTAAAGGCCAATTTTATGGCATGTAGAAATGACCATAAAGCAGGGGTGGGCAATTATTTTGGGAAGAGGGCTGCTTACTTAGTTTTGGCAAGCCATCAAGGGCCACATGACAGGCAGGCTGGGGAAGATTAATATTAATTTTCTAAATATTTTAAGGGCCCCGCGGGCCAGATAGAATGGTTTGGCAGGCCGCATCCAGCCCCCGGGCCGCATTTTACCCACCCCTGCCATAAAGGGACTTCTGATGGTGCTTGAGAATATGTATCATAGTTCCTTGTTTGTATAGGACCTGCAACATTTCAAACTCCCTCTGGTTGGTCTTAGCATCTAGCCACCCAACTGTGATGGGCAGAATCATGGTGAGGAAAGAAGCAAACAGCCACTTACAGCCCTGTCACCCCAGGACCTGTTATTAAAAACAAATGAATTCACCCAGCAAAAGAAAACATTGACTTTTAATGCATGAGTTGGCTGCTGCATGATTAAAAAAATTAAAGCTTCTTCTCTAGGAAGTTGCCTAGAATTGAATACAGAATTATATCCTATGTATAGGAACCTGCCTAATTTCCACAGTGCCTTATTCATTCCTCATTATTTTGAAATTCCAGAGAACTTCTTTTCCAGATGGGAAACACTTTCAGATTAAATCATGCAAAATACACTCCCACAGTTCCCCAGCTGAGAGGGAAGAAAATTAAATTTTCAACACCTTTGGGTTTGTTTGCTTTCCTTTTCTTTTCATTTCTATTTTACATTCAGTGGAGAATTTGGTTGTTCAAAAGCTGCCCCCTTCTCCAGCACAGCTGCTTTTGTCATTTTTTTATGGCATGGTCTGCTCTCTATACTAATATCAAAGCAAGATGAGAGATGATGTATAGATAGGGAACCAAGATATAACCTATCAATTGAGCCCTAGTGGAAAGTGAGGGATTTGTGTCTCAGCAGGTCACCAGAATACATTGCCCAAAAGAATAGAAAAACAAACCGGTTTGGAGAGTGGGGGAAGGACACTGTGTGCATCTGTTATTTATTTCTACAATTAGCAGCCAACTGTGCTCTGCATTTCTGGAGTTTGAGAGGATAAAGGTCTTCCTTTTACATTATGAAACTGTCTTGTGGTACTGGTAGATATAATAATACTTATTTTTATATTGCTCCGTTTGTCCCTAAGGATGCCAAGCCGTTTACGAAGTACAGTGAAAATCTTAAGTGACCACCCAAGAAGTAATCATAAGCACAGTAAGTAGCAATAATACTTGGCATCGGTACAGCTTGTTACATATCCCAGCTCTCTGCAAACCTGAACTCATAGCCGTACAACCGCCCAGCGAGGCAGGTGTTTATTGTTTAATGCTTGTCGTTCCCCATCTGACGTCATTTGACGGGTCATGTTACAGCTGCTAGGCACTGGTACAAAGAAGCAGTGTACTTGGCAGATCTGGGCAATGTCATCTTGGCTGGAGGGAGTTTTCAGGTGAGAATGAGCACTCAGCTGTAGGTTGTATGCCACCCCCCCGTAGAGGGCATGATGTTGATGGCAGCATTGGTACTGAGTCTTAGGAAAGGGTGCCAACTACTATGCCACTGACCTCTTACCCTGAAGACCCTTATGTGTCCTTTTTCTTCCCCAGATTGAGACACGCTCCCTTCCACTCCCCTTTGGTATGATTATACAGGTATTGATCAAGCAGCGAACTGTAGACTACAAGTTTTCGGACCGCTCCACAACTAAGCAGACCAGGCTTTGGAAGAATGGGACATCTAACTCTGCAACACAGAAGAACATGACTGAAAATGGGAGTGATAGCTTGGGGGGGGAATTAAGCAAAGGCTTTGCAAAGACTTTTGTTTAGCAACATCTGTGCTGAGACAGCTGCACCCTTGCACGGGGTAATCTAATGAGGGCCAATTGATTGGGAGAGCGACAGGCGTTAAGTGGTCATGAGAGTTTTCAGGATGCTTTATTAAGGCGAACAAAATTTCTTATTCACCTGTAAAGCATTTATAGTGCAATTCCTCCAGAAGCTGGCTTTTATCAGGAGAGCTCTGAGAGCACTTCAGAGCTGCCTTTCTGGATTTGTTCCTCCAAAGGTGCAATTCTCCACTGTAGTTTTCAAGCTCTAATAGCTTCATTTGCAGCTGAAAAACAGTTGGAGTATTACTTCTCATGACCTTCATTGTCTATGCTTTGGTACACCTTTACAGCTGCAAATGGCCTCCCAGGAACACATCCAAGATGGTTGCCTGATGTTTCCACCTTCCTCAGAAGCTGCTTGAAAACATACCCGTATTCCATGGGAACGATGATGCCGCTAAAGTAATGTTAGTATCACCTTGTAATAGGAGACTCATTACTGCTTCTTGAAAGTCACTTAGCCATTCAGCACTAATTAAATTATAGCTGCTTATCCACTTATCCTGATATATTAACCATTTTTCAATTAATGGTTTTGTTGCTGGGGTCACCTGGCTTGCTGAGGTCACCTGGAGCATCAGAATGTGTTTCAAGTCTCTACTGCCAGAATTTATAAGAACAAATACGACTTATTAATGACCTTCCTGGAAAGTGAAGTAGTTGCATCTCAGCAGGTCACTGCTATATACACAAAACAGTGTTTTGGTTGAAGCAAGATAAAGATAAAACTACACAGATATGAAGACAACCTTTCCATGTACAATAAAATTAACTCACACATGGCCAGGAGATTGCTGCATTTCCTATTGTTACCTAATGTTAGAAATGAATAATCAGTAAGTCAGTTGACCTACGGGTATTTGGTCCTACACAGACCCAACTGACAAGGTATCTAAAGGTCCAGAGAGTGGTCTTCTGAAGATGAAAAGCCACAACAGCAGCCAGTCAGTGGTAGGCAGTGGAAAATTCACCGGTTTCTCTTGGTTACAAAGCATTCAGGCCTGTATTTGAAGCTCTATTTATAGTTGAAGGGGACATTTGGCAGTCAATTTGCATGAAAATCCTTCCCTCTAAATAATGGCACATCCTGAGTTCCCATGAACTACAAGAAAACCTGTAATTTACTTCCTTTCACCTGCTAACCTTTGCTACCTTATAAATAATGAGATGGCTTACTGACTGGGGAAAAAAAATTAAAGATCAGGTTCCAGACAGCTCCTCACTCTCCAACTGCAGGTTTCATTCATGGCCAGATTGACTCAGTCCTGTGAGAGAAAGGTGCTTGAGCTTTGTGGATGAATCATCAGAGCAGTTCTCAGAAATCTCTTGATATGTTGGGTTGGCCTTCACCCCAAGTTTGATGAGTATCGCTCAGTGGGCACATCTACACAAGATGCTTGCTGTGCGGTAGCAAGCCAGTCAGAAACCATGCTAATAACCTACTGCACAGTGTTATTAGGCTACTGTGCAGTAAGCATCACCAAAAAAATGTGCACCGTGGTACCGTGCAGTAAATGTAGTTACTGCGCATTCACTCCTTACTTCAGTAAGGAATCACTAAACTAAATGCTCAGTAAACTACGGCACATGAATGAACACGTAAATCCACCCATTCAGTGTCTCCACCCTGTTGTTCTGTGTTTGTGGTTTGTCCTAAGAAAAGTTATGGGTAAAATGGGTATAAAAGATCTAGTGGCTTAGCAGCCTGAGTTAGGGTATGTCACCGTGGTGCAATAGAGTATCATGCAGATACGCGCCAGGGACATGTCTGTTCTGCTAACTCACCATGCCCAGGTAATGGTGCTATGCTACAACCTGCCATGTGGCTCTGAACAGGCTCTCTCTCAAATCAGAAGAGGTGTAGCTGTTTTAGTATGATAATGCCAGAGGGTTAATAAGCTTTGCTGAAAAGTCCAGCTAAGTATCCTGGGCACATATAGACGTAGCTTACTGTATTTCATGGTGTATAGGTCGACACAGTGTAAAAGTCGACCCCAATTTTCTGTTCCAAAAAGTTAGGAATTTTGTAGATCCAGTGTATAAGTTGATGCAACTTTCTGGATCAGAAATATGGGGTCAACTTATACCAGGCCCTGTGCACTCTCACTGAAGGCTGGGCACCCAGGGGTAGACACGTGCTGCAGTGTCACTCACTGAGGACAGGACTGGGCGCAGCACTTAGCAGCGCTGTTTACAGTGAATGGGGCTGGGCCCAGTGCCCAGCTGGTGTGGCCCAGGCAACACAGCTCTCAGGGGATGGGCCATGCCAGCTGAGTGCTGAAGTCATCCCCATCCCTGTCCCCTGCAAATGATGCTGGGCTTGGCACTCAACTGGCGCAGCCCCATTCTGTGTGAGTGCTGCAGCCTGGGCTGCAAGAGCCGATCACTGAGCTCAACCAGATACGCTGTGAGCGGCACTGCAAAGCACCAAGCCTGGCCGTGCCAGCTGAGTGCTGAGCCTGGCACTGCTCACAAAGGATGGGGCTGGGCTTGGCACTCAGCAGCACCACTCGCAGCTGATGGGGTTGGGCTTGGCACTCAGCTGGCACGCCCCCATCCCCTGCAAGCAGCACTGCCTGAGCCATGCAAGGCAAGTGCTGAGCCCAGCACTGCTTGCAGGAGAGGGTGATATGGTGTAGAAATTGAGGTTGAATTTTAAGAGTTAAAAATTGGGCGTCAAACCTCAACTTATACACTGTGAAATACGGTAATTACTTCCAGTTCAGAAAATCACATGCTTCAAAATGATGTCTTCTGGTATGCTAAATTACAGGACTAGAGATGCCCCTGGCCTGCAAGCCAATGAGATTGGACTGAGCAGCAAAGGAGATAACTAATTTTCAACTTTACATTAACTCAGTGGTATTGATCAAGTCACCTGGAGTTCAGTGCGGGCTGCAAAATCTGCCCCAGGATCTGAGTAAATCAGATGTTCGTGAGCTGGGTAGTACTGCAGCTCACTTGCTATCAGTACCCGAGTTAGCTCATTTCAAGCCAGCTTGATGAAATTGGAACTGCTAAGCTGCTGAGGCTTTTTTGAAAATATGTTATCTTGTGGTGGGTGGAGTGATCTTTCGAAGTTCGTAAAATATTTTGGAGTGAAATGCAGTCCAGAAAGGCAGCCTGACAGTTGCATCTTCAGCACAGCTGTTTGAAAACGTGGCCTTATTCCTTTGGAACCAGGAGTGTCAAGTTGCTATTTCTTTTATTGCCTTTAAATGCCTTTTATTCATTTTCCCTCACCCTTCTTTTCTATTCGCATGCTCTGGGTCCAAGGCGTTACAAACCATTCATTTCATACAAATTAGCTACATCAAAGCTCTGCTCAAACCCATTCCTAGTGGGAATATCCTGATAAGGGGAGCAAGCTGTGTATTCCTCAGCTCCCTACTTTATTAGTCTTTGATTATTATTTTATACGGAAAAACAATGGGCAGATCAAAATAAATTCTCCCTAATACCCAGCTCCCTGTTGCAAAACAAACATTTGAAAAAAACACATCAGCTGTTAGATTTAACCATTACCTTCTCCCTTCAAATTCTAAGGAGGGAAAAAAACAGATTAACATATAGGCACTAGTGAAAGAGTGGAGCTATTACTAACTTATACTTGATTTTTTTTTTCCTTTCATTCATCTCAGTGGAGGAACTCGCATGAACAACGTTACCGATATGCACAGTTTGAAAGGATGCCCTTCAGATTAGGTACATCTGTTCCTTGCTTTGTATGCCATTAGATATACTTTTTTTTCCCTTTATCACTCTCTAGCCCCTGTGGAATAAAGGTAAACATTTTAAAAGCACTAAAGTACCTTAGGAGTCTAAAAAATACATTTTCAAAAGTGACAAGCACTTATCAGCCTGGGCCTCAATGATTCTTTAATTTGCTCCTGTATCTTTTCTTGCTAAGTTTTCCTCCTGGGTTTTCTATTTATATTTTGTAAGAAACCTCTTTTGTAAGAAGTTGTGTGACGTCCTTAGAACTCGGCTCTGCATTGTCTTTGCTATGGATTGCTCCTTCGTTGGGTGTATTGTTAATTATTTTTTATTGTACCTGTCCTAGTCACTTATATTAAAAAAAACACAATAAACATGTTCATCACAATATGCTTTTTCTTCTGAGCTGGGCTCATGATCTTCTATATATATAATAGCACATTTATGTTCCAAAGAAACTAATCAATGCTTTTTTTTAAAAAAGGTGGATAATGTATTTTGACCTTCAGCGTGATTGTTAAAGAAATCAAACCAAATCTCAAATCATTAACCTTTACCCCCGCAATGCACACAATAGCCTGAATTTACAAAATGTCGAGATGCTGATGAAAACGATGGTCTTCAGGTTAAAAAAAAAAAAAATCAAAAGATCTTCCTTTGTTCTCAGCTTGTAAAATAGTTTTCAGAAGAAGAAAAGGCATTATACCTTCTTGCACTGGATTACAGAAACCTTTCTTTTTTTTTCTGAATCGCAAATTCATGTTCAAGGCAAACAGGAATATTTTGATGCACACAGCTCCTGCTCAAAGAAAGCACATGGGGAGAGATCTGCAAATACACTCAGGCATCCTGTCGCCCAATGGATTTTCTGGGCACAAGTTGCTCCCTGTTCAATGCATGTGGAGGACGGGTATTAGACACCTAAGAATAGGGCCCACAGAAACCAGCCATGGTGGTCTGAGGCCAATGGATAATGCTGAAAAAAGGGATGGGGTATAAACTCCAGCAGGTCCCAGCCTGGGAGCCCAGGTTTCCATCAGTACCAGCACCATCTCTGTTCTTGGATGTCAAGAGGAGATAATTTGTGCATATTAATAAGGCTTAGGGATAAAACGAGCAACCTCAGAGTTGGCATTGTCGAGATGGAGGCATGTGTGGGCATACCCAATGAGGAACAGGTCCTTCGCTTTGGCATGGGTCATGGGTCTCGAGGATTTCCCACCTGGGTACCAAGAGAGCTAGTTAAGAGGCACTCAAAGTGAAGCTATATTCACGCAGCTCTCTAAGTCAGTGAATAATCCCATTGAAGTCAAGGTGATTAACTCACTTGAAAGCTTCAGCAGGATGGTGGCAGGACGCAATTCACAACATAGCAGCAGGAGGAGGTTGTTGGCTGGGGGCAAGCATGAGCATCTTGTGTCACGTGCTTTGTCCAGGGATAAAGTGTAGGGAACTGGCCTGGCCGGCCTGCAACAGCAGCATGGGCCCGTCCGCTCTTCCTGTTCGGTGATTATCCTGGCCTGCTCCCGGCAAACAAACATAACAGTTTACAACTCTGCTAAACATGAAATGTAATTCCTGGGACAAAACCACAAAACAGAAGCATTTCTCCTGCCTGCAGACTTTCCCCTTGCTGAATTTCAAAAGTCTGTTGCAAACAATCAAGGTGCTAGAGTATCTCAAAAAAAAAAAAGTAATGGAAAGCGTTAGACAACCTACATATAAATGTTGCTGTCTGGCTTGACTGTAACTTGTGCACACGCACAAGAAAATTCTTCTTGTGTTTCTTTATTTGTGCTTTAATGTAAATCCATGGAAAGGGATTAAATCTCTCCAAGTGAGGTAATAAAATTGAGGCTGTAATGAAACTCTGCAAATGTAGAGGGAGATATTTCACTTAGGCTCCAGAATAAAAATTTTGTTACATTCCTGCTCAGAATAATTCATGGCCAATGTGCCTAGTCCTATTTTTAATTGCCCTTTTTTTTTCATATAAAAGTGTAGATGGTTTGGGTAAATCACTGTCATACAAATTCTGGTTTGTGAATGGCTCACTATATCTCCAGGGACACATTCAAGTCTTAGGACAATTCATTTCTTTACTTGTATTTATTAATAAAGCAAACATCCAGAGATTTACAGGCATATTCCATTACTTAAAATATATGATCCATAAGCTAGTGACAGCAAAGAGCGGGGTGGGAGGTGGAGGCGGGTGGAGGAAGGGAGGAACAGAAAGAGGGGATAGAGAGAGAAGTAAAAATGGAGAAAAGAAAACCTGGCACTGGGTCCATTAATCACATTTCTGTTTTTCTTTAGGATCTGCAAAAGGTGCTTTCCTAAAGGGAAAGGTACACTACTTGTATCTAAAACCTTGACCTGGCTTTCGAAACAGGATTTGAAAAGCTTGATCAAACCTGGTATCACAGTACATTTAGTTTTATCTGCTAACATTGGTTTCTGTAAATATACGGTATTAAGGGACCTTCTGTTGTACGCTTGTTTATCCATTGAAACGAGAGAAAGGGAAAGATATGGCTTACTCATTTCATGGGAGCATTAAAATACAATAGAACTGACACCACATAGAGAGCAGCAGGAAAGCGGGGCTGTTTTATATACTGTGCTTTTCAAAACAGCCTAGGTGTTTGGGGGTTTTTCCCCCTTTCTACAGAACATTTCATCCCCCCAGACAGGGAGGGGTGTGCTACAGGGGCTAAGAGTGCTACCAAAACTAAGGAATAATGTTTGTCCATACAGAAAAGGTAACCTTTTTAATCGAAACATTGATGGAGGATAACATGGATCCTTTTCTTTCCCCCAAAATTATACAGAATATAGCAGCAGCCTTCTCAAATCTCTCAATAATACCACTGCATTATTCTGGCTCGTCTATTGTGTTATCACTGCGGTTGCCAGATAAACAGACATTTCTCACACCTGCAGAGAAGCCTGACTAGCTTTTTCCACCCCCTCAGGGATCGTATGCAGCAGGAAGATTGGAGGTTAGACGACGTGTGCTCCCTTCCAGCCGCAAAACCTGTGCATCTCTTTACATCGTTGCTTTGCATTAATATGTTGTAGTTGGGACCATGTATAGCCTCCAGGGCTTTAGCCAAACAGAAAAACTACCTTTGGCCTTTGCATGAGGACCACAGTCATACAGATATCATTGATCAATGACATTTTCAAATATGCAAATTGGATGCAAAGTGAGAAACTTTTCCCTTCTTTATCAGGATTTGGTATCTTGGACACAAATGCTAAACGCACAGAGATGTAATCATTCAAAGCATTCGATCGTTCAGACACATTGGAGGATTGGGCCAAAAGAAATATCCTGAGGTTCAACAAGGACAAGTGCAAAGTCCTGCACTTAGGACAGGACAATCCCCTGCACCGGGACAGGCTGGGGGTGATGGGCTGAGCAGCTCTGCAGAAAAGGACCTGGAGAGACAGGGGACAAGAAGCTGAACAGGAGCCAGCAGTGCGCCCGTGGTGCCAGGAAGGTTAATGGCATCCTGGGCTGCATTGGGAGGAGCGGTGCCAGTAGGTCAAGGGAAGCAATCCTCCCCTTCTATTCAGCACGGGGGAGGCCACATCTGGAGTCCTGCATTCAGTTTTGGGTCCCCCGCGACAGAAAGGATGTGGACACATTGGAGAGAGTCCAGCAGAGGGCAATGAAGATGGTTGTGGGGCTGGGGAACGTGACTGGTGAGGAGAGGCTGAGGGAACTGGTCTGATTTAGTCTGGAGAAGAGAAGACCGAGGGGGATTGAATAGCAGCCTTCAGCTCCCTGCAGGGGGGCTGCAAAGAGGACGGAGCTGGACTGGTCTCAGTGGGGGCAGATGACAGGACAAGGAGCAATGGGCTCAAGCTGCAGCAAGGGAAGTTGAAGTTGGATATTAGGAAATACTTTCTCACTAGGAGAGTAGTAAAACACTGGAACAGGTTACCCAGAGAAGCGGTGCAGTCTCCATCCTCAGACGTGTTTAAGACCTGGGTTGACAAAGCCTTGTCTGGGATGATGTAGTTGGAGTTGGTCCTGCTTGGAGCAGGGGGTTGGACTGGACGTGACCTCCTGAGGTCCCTTACAACCCTTATTTTCTATATTTCTATGATCCATCTGTGGGTACCACCATTGATATCCATGGATCTACACTGAAGCATGATTTATTCCATCCAGGGTGGCATGTAGACAGCATGCATTTTCCCAGCTAACACTGAAGAGTCAAAGCATAGAAGTGATGCCTCTGCTGAGTGCAAGCTTCCTCTGTTTCTGCTCCTTCATTAGTTATTTAATTTGCAGCTGGGCCCTCTGTGTTGGATCCATCATAAAAAATCCCAAAGCAAAAGCAATTTTTTTGTGCTGTAGTGATGAGACAACATTATTCTTCATTACCCAACACATCTTAAATTGCTTCCTGCTCTTGGTAGTTCTGATGGGCTATTGTTCACAAAGCTGCTGTTGTGTCTAAACTGCTGGCCTGAATCAGGCTACATAGTACTCACAACATGATGCCAAAGTTGTTCATATAACACAATATAAGGAAGTGGATTATCCACACAAACCAGTCCTTTCAGACTCTGCTCATCCTGACAAGCAGGTTTTTATTTAAGATTGTGAATACATTGGCTTTAATGGAATCAAAAAGGTAATCTGCCACCAAGAAAGCAAGGCATAGCACTGGAAGTCAGCACTTCAAATGGAAAAGCCAATGCAAATATACTTTGACTTCCCAAATTGAATGGGCTGCTGTCATCCTCTTTCTAGGCCTCTTCAGAGCTAAGATTGCAGCATCTGCCAAGGTGGATGGTGATTTTAAGATGGGGAAGTCACCTAGTGAGACTGAAGATGGAACTGAAAGTCGTTTTATACTTGGGGCTGAGACGTACCATTGCAGTCAGACAGCAACAAAGCATCAAAATGGCCTATTCACGGAAAAACTGAGCAGGCATTCCCTCTCCTCCCAGACATAATAGTCTGCAGCGTGAACAGGGAGGGAGGTGAAGAGTTATATGCAGCCTATGCCTCTTAGACTCCAGATATTCAAGTTCCTCTCTTTGAGCAAGTCAGGATTTCAAGAGGGGTTGATTTTTTTAATGGGACAGTCATCACTAACGAATGCAGGTTCACAGGCGAACAGCAGAGGACTCTGTGGTTCCCAAGTCATAGGAACGACCAGTTAAATATTGGTTTTAAATGTATTCATACAGCGTTACTTTGCTTCCAAAGGACCAGGTTCTCCTGAAGGAAAAAAGTTGCCCATATAATAATATTAAAAATGGCAGTGATCAGAAGACAGTGCAGCAGAAACAAAGAAGCACCGGCATCGCCAAGGTGTACATCCCTGCTGCAGGGAAAGACACAAGAAAGCACCTCCAACACCGGCTGCAGCAGTAGAAGCACTGTTGTGCATTCAGAGGGTTATGGCCTATAGCACTTGGCCTCTTAAAGACTACAATTGCTCATGGATAACTGGGCAAAGTTTTTGGTTGACTAAAATTTTGTTATATCCAGGAGAAGAAAGGGGCAAAGATACAGTCAAGGTGGACTCCCAAGTCTTGACTTGTGGTACAGCCATGTTTAACGGGGAGGGAGAGCGCTGGACATGGTGCTTCATGTTTTGGAAGCTCCGAGAACAAAGTTGCTCAAAATTGTGGCATGCACACTTTGAGGTCTTCACTATTACACCCACCATCCAAAAGCTTCAACTCATGCCTAAGATGTTTAACCATTTGAACAGCATTGTATGGAGAGTGCAGCACATCATAAATGACTCATTTCCCCTTGCTCTGTTCAGATGCAGTAGTCAGAAGACCAGACTGGGCAGAACAAGGCTCAGGGAAGTCAGCCCTGGACAACTCAGGCAATCCTATCTCCATGATGCTCCGTTGACCACGGTGTGCGTGCTTTCCATATACAACACATGTCTTGAAACTTGGCTTTGGATTTTAAAATCTGTTCAGTGAGTGCAGCTCATCAGTGCCATCCCCTCTTTGGAAGGAGTTGCCTCTTTGGAGATAAATTACTTGTCAAGGGAATGGAGAAAGAGAAAAAGCTGTTGAGGAAAAAAAGTCAGCTAGAGATAATGAAAGAACAGAGTATTCTCCTTCGCCTACATGCCAACAGCAAAAAGGCCATCTTCCAGGGTTTTTTTTCCAGAAATCTTCAAGTCATTAAGTTAATACTACCCCTATTAGAATTGCCTAAACAGCTCTCTGCATTCCTGTAACGACGGCATGCATTATTTATGCTGCTTCAGTCAAGATGTTGTACAGGTGGAGAGTTGAAAGACAGCTCCCTGCCTTGGCATAGACATTACGTCAAGGCGTGCTAGGGGATGAGATAAAGTAGCCAGAAGGGAAAAGGCAAGAAATAAGTTAGCACAGTAATGCAAGCCATTCATCTTATAATAAACCAAGATCTCAGATTTGTCCTTGTTTATTCCTGCTGGTAGTGTGCAGAATGAGTAGACCAGATGCTTAATAGTGAGTATACTGGAGCTGTCTTCCTATCTCTGCTGTGTGTCTTCTACCTTTCCCTTCAAATGGAATACCCTTTCTTTCCCTGGGTTCCTAATAGAAGTACTTTGCTAGCAACTCTGTAAGCTAAGCAGATGAGCAAAGGGCTACAAAGAAAAAGAGAGGAAATCACAGCAGTGAGGCACCTCCTGTTGTGACTTCTTCCATGATAACCTGAGTCTCGGGGAAAATAAACATAAGCTCCAGAGAAATCATTGCCTACCTTGACTGCTGGGAGATGGCAGGAAGGTAATGAAGTAGAAATGAGAAGGAACGTATAGCCCTGGTAGAAATCACAGCGAACTAGCAATAGCGTTGGAAGTGCAAACCTCCCTGAGTAATACCTGAATAATGGTGTTCAATTTGTGCAACACGTGCCTGGACTGGCTGTGCCAAGAAATTAAAAACAAATCAGTGTTATTGGCCTGTTGGTGCCAGCACAATTAACGTTCACTTCTGACAGCATATGCTTGCTCCCTGATCTTACAATCAGGTGAGATCTCACATGGACATGTGTCTGCAACCTTGCATTATCAGTCTGTTGGCTTAGCCATAGCCAAATATGTCATCGGCTGGGGGAGGTTGGCTATATGTGCCTTGGGATTCCCAGTGCAGAAGTAGAGTCAAAAACAGTGGTTGCTATCCACACAGGGAGAGGGTATTATAGCTTATTAGTGTTATTTTGGCCCGTGGTAGCCACAGAACTGATTCTTTGCTTTTTACGATGATGATAATAATGAGAATGATAATAGAAAAGTGGGGAGATACAGGTGGAGGGTGGGAGGGAAACATGGGAAGGATATGGAAATCTGGTTTGCATACTACAGGGGATTATCCTATAAGTCTAATGGGTCAACAGCACAGTTGGATTCTGAATCCCACCGTGGATCTGTATTGTAGGTCTGAGGCCTGTGGCTGTGTCTACGTGAGATGCTAGACTAATCTACTGCACAGTAAAGTGTCACCATCTACTCATGCAGGTGCTTACTGTGCAATTATGCAAGTAGTAAATTTACTGTGCAGTAAAGCCAGATAGGGTAGACGTGCCCATATCTACAATAGGATGAACCAAACTGGTTGCCCACATCCGAATCCCCTTAAATCCTGACTGATGGGGTCTTGATGGTTGAGGATGACTATAGCTCCTCCTTAGTCTTCTGGCTTGATTACTACTTTGGTTTTGGATCTTGAACCATCAAGACTATATCAGGGTGGATACCTGAACTTACAGTTGGTCCAATAAAAAACATCACCAAAAAGAAAAAAATTCCTCGCCTCGCTCAAGTGGTGAGGAGCATGGTGGTCTGAACTTTCAGACTAGGACAGTCTCCACTTTCTAGCACCTATCACTTACATATCTTTCTTATTTCTTGTAATAAATCTCCTCATGTTGCAAAAGGATGCCTTGGACTCTTATCCACCCTAGGATTTTCTAATAGCCTGCTTGCCTTAGTGCCTAAGGCAGAAGCAGGCAAAACATAGCTTGCGAGCCACATCTGGCCCACCAGGCATTTTCTTCCAGCCTGCAGCACCTGCCAAGGTATTGTGCCCTGCCTAACCCTTCCACCCATGTGGGCGGGAGCGAGGCGCCCACGTGTACACACACCCCCAATATACCCTATTGCACCTTGCTCCCACCCTCATGGGCATAAGGGCCTGGCTCAACCAGCAGACAACTCTTGGGTACCAGCTCAGCTTCCTCAGACCTCCTGCCCCCCGCATTCTTCCCATGACACACAGCCCCAGCAGGTGGTGGCAGCAGCAGCAGCAGACAAGGCGCTGAGGGCTCTGGTGCACGGTGAGGTGCAGCTCCGGCCAGTGCTCCACATCGCAGGAGGGTGCAGCCTCCACCGGGCCTTCACTACCGCCAGTGCTCCCCACACTCGGCTGGGCACCGGAGGGAAGCCGCAGGTGATGGAGCCAGCTGCCTTCCCCACCTCCCAGAGGACGGCACCTGGGGCTTCCCTCCCATGCTGTGCAAGTGCAGGGACTGCTGGTGATACAGGCAGCCTGGCAGAAACTGTGCCCCTCGCTGCAATGTGCAGCGCTGCCTGGAGCTGTGCCTCACCTGCTGCTGTGCCATGGGGGCAATGCGGGGGCCCCCACACCCCACAAACCCCACACACCTACACCCACACTCTGCCCCCACAACCCCTCGTGTATACATAACCCCCCAACATATCCTATGACCCCAACACATAGCCACACATCACCATACACCCCCCCACCATGCACACCCCCCATACACACATACACACACCCCACCATACACATGCACACCCCACCACACGCACATCCCCCACCACATACACACTCACCATACACACACATCCACACACCCCACTATACACATGCATACAACCCCCCACCAGACACACCCACACCCCATCACACACACACAGACATCCCACCATACACATGCACGCACACACGCATGTCCCCCACCATACACCTCCCACCATACACACACACCCCCCCATCACAACCCACCACTACCCACCAGACCCCCTCACCATATACACACCCCAATATACAAGACTAAGATTTTTTTGAGTTGTTATGCAATCCTCTCTATATACACAATGCAAACACAAATCATGACAAAAGTATTTTTATAATAAAATTAAAATATAGTAGGATTTTTACTTTTAGTGTATGATTTCATTTTTTTCTGGTTCTAAGATGGTAACCCCCCCCCCCC
>NW_017729000.1:4560580-4562574 GCF_001723915.1 Gavialis gangeticus | reverse complement strand
TTTTTTTGAGTTGTTATGCAATCCTCTCTATATATACAATGCAAACACAAATCATGACAAAAGTATTTTTATAATAAAATTAAAATATAGTAGGATTTTTACTTTTAGTGTATGATTTCATTTTTTTCTGGTTCTAAGATGGTAACCCCCCCCCCCCAGAGTATTTCTGTGGGGGGCAGTGGAGGGACTTCTGGTAGGAAAGGCCAGGGGTTAGGGGTGGGACTTCTGGTCCCAATATGGCATCCGGGGGGGGGGGCAATGGTCAAGGGATGGGGCTACTTATGCAGCCCTCAAGAGCTCACTGAAACTTGTTAACCTGCCCTCCACCCAAAATAATGGCCGCCCCTGGCATAAGGCTAGGTCCTCAGAGGTATGCCACTTCAATGGATGCAAAAATGGATGAGAAAAGTGGGAATTCTCAAGCCCATTCACTAGAGCTTGTGTGAATGTATTTGTAAATTTGATCCAAGTTTTGAGGTTCTCATTTATTCCGGGACTTTGTTAAATTCAACCCTTGTCTCCCTGTTGCAGACGCAGTCTCTAGCTAGGTGCATGTGCAGCACCCAATCCAGCAAACTCTTGGACTATAGACACGCACCGAATCAACCAAGTTTCACTCAGCTTCATATTGAAATCCATTCTTTTCATCTGATTTTGCTACAAAAGAACCAGCTAATATCAGTCTCACTTTAATCTTTTAGTCAATCTTTTGATGACTCTCATCTGAGCTTTCTCATGCAGAAGCCAGGGTAAATTAGGAGACTTTTCTGCGAGGCACATAAGCCTCAAGCTAGCTAGATAAATATCATTTCATTAGGATCTAAACCCTAGCTTTAAATAGCATGACTGGTAAGGGCCTAGACCAGCAAACATGTGAGGCAACAGAGCAAGCATGTGAGCAACCTTCATCTCTTCTCCTCACTAATATGCAGATTGTGGTTTAGGTGCCTGATGTAGGTGTAACCAAGCAAAGCTGTGCTGAGAAGGGCTGGTGTCGCAAAAAGGCTTAAGAGTCCCTACACCCTGAAGAGAAAAGTTAAACTTGGGTGGGGGGGGAAAAAGAAACCCATGTAAAAACCCTTCTCTAAGTTGTGAAATCTAGAGGTCAGGGTGACCCAATGAAGTCATACAAGCTGCACACCTAAGCAGTTAGGGAAAGGGGCTGCACCTGGATCATGATCCCTCCCTGAGATTCTCCTGCAGCAGTTGTGCAATTCTACAATTGAATAATGAATAATTAATCCTGAATAATGCAAACCAATCCGCAAGGAGACAGGCATCTAAGACCTAAGCAACAATGATCCAGTGGGCTGTATTCACCCGTGCTAATGAAGCATCCAAAGAAACCTGGGGAAGCCCTCTGCCAAAATACCATCCCTGTGGCTTGCTCATCGTCTAAAAGAGTCTCAGGTGGCAACTAAATCTTCATATATCAGGGAAGCTAGTGTGACTTTTGACCATAAGCCTATGGCCTTTTGGGAAAAAAGCAGTTTAGGAGCTGGGCTGCTATCTTATGCTAATTGTTGTTCTTTATGCACAAGTCAATATTTTCACTCGAGGAATTGTTGGAGGAAGGGATGCTGTTGCATTTGGTGCTCTCCTTACAACAGCCCAGCTGAGCTAACTGGGATTTAGTTTTTAAAGAACAGGGAGAGATTTTAATTCCCCGTGGGAAGGAATTATAGGTAATATCCCCCAGGAAAGAATTCTGAGCTGACAAGCTGCAGGGAGTTGATTACAGGACCTGATGATTAAATGGGGCCGCTAGAATGGCTGGTACCTTTTCTGCAACTATTTAGTTGGTCTAATAAAAGATATCACCTCTACCCAAAGAGTTTGTCATGCCAGGCTATCTGCATTAATGCTCACTTGCATTGTGGTAGCATACCTACAGTATAGTTTCATTGAGGCATATTGTGCCAATAAGCATATAGGAACATGATTATTTTATTTTATTTTTTTTATTTATTTATTTATTTATTTATTTATTTGCA
>NW_017729000.1:4546999-4555580 GCF_001723915.1 Gavialis gangeticus | reverse complement strand
TACAATCTAAGTGCAGAACAGGGAGATGGAGGAGTAGATCACTTCCTTAAACAGGAAGGGTTTTATCTTTGTGGGGCTTTTTTCCCCATGTTCTTGTTGTTTTAGAAAGAGACACGAGCATTTCTTGGCTCTTTGGGGAGACAAGCCTTTGTCTTAAATTTTCTGGTGAAGGTTTTCTACAGAGATTTTCATTAACCGCCTGGCTTTCACCTGCTAGCATGAATGCTTTCCAGCGATTAGACTCTGATAAGATAGCTGCTTAATGGAGGAATGCCTATCTCAGACTTTCATTTCCTCCCCTCAAAGGCTCCCTGTTCCTTACCCAGAGGAACACAAAAATGCTCCATAGTTTTTTCCCTCTCCTTAAATGCTCTGTGGCATTCACAGGGATATAACAAACCTTGTTAATTTTCTTGACTAGTCGCCTACCTTGCAGTGTGTCCCCTGGGGAATGGGATTAGTGCTTTGTGAGACATTGAAGAGGGGGGTTATCACCACTTCAGAGTTCCCCTGTATTAACCCTACCCAGCAATGATATTGGGATGAGCACTCCTAGTTTGCCAAGTCTTCTTCCACCCACACCAGACTCGATCTCTAGTCCTATTAAGCAGCAAAGAGCTTAATTTTTCCATTTCATTGGTTTAATAAAATAGGGCTTGGCTTGCCAGTGGTCTGTAGGCAGCTGTTGAGAGGGATTGGTCTGGGAACCAATATATTCTCTTTGCAGAGGTCTGCTGATAAAAACTGAAACCCCAATGCCTATTTCTGTTGGTTTTGATTAAAATCTAAGAAGCAGAAGGGACTCTGTTTGTTTCCGGATTGTAGATGAATGTTACCGAAAGCAATTAACAGTAACAACAACTCAATGAAAAAAGCCAAGTAAGAATAGTAGTAGTTCCCCACCGCTCTGCTGAAAATTAAATCAGAGATATTGGGGGGGTACAACTTGATTGAAATGGTCACGGGGAGGAGAAGGAAAGTGTTAGCAGAGGCTTTAACAACTTATTATGATAGCCTCTGAGACGGTCTTGATTGCCTAATGGAACTCAATTTGAGGTGTCAGAAAAGCAATCTTAAACAGCTGAGCAAATGTCAGCCATGTATTTGACATGCCAGTGTTTGGGAAAGATGTTTTTCACAAGCAGCTTCTGCACTGGGTCTGCTAACGCTTTCCTCAGTAAATGGAGAGAGTTATGAGGCTTTTCAGAAGTAATCCCCGATTTCTGCAAGTTGTGGATTGTGCTGATTATGAATGCTTGCAGGGAAAGGTTTCTGCCCCTGCCAGGGACCAGATGAATAGTCTGCAGGAAGATATCTGATAGAGGCATCTCAGATAACAACACCAGAAGCAGGGCTAGTGTTTCACATCATTATTTTCAAACCACCGAATCTTCATCCCAGAAATCCTTGCAGTCAGGACAGGGACAGAATACATGCTACATAAAACTGCTCTCTCAAATCCCTTACCCAGATACTTGCATTTCTATTCATGGCTCAAATGCAAATGTAAGGATTTTGCTAATGACATTTGCAAGCAACACAAGCCTAGGAGGGGGGTCCAAACACTTTGAAAGATGGGATTAAAATGCAAAGGGATCTTGATCAAATGGAAAACATGCTTGTAGACAATGACCTGAAATTCTGCATGGACAAACATGAAGTGCTACCCCTAGGAAAGAAAAACCGAATTACAAGTACAGCACGGAGAAGAGGCAGCTTGGAAGTAGCACTGCCCTGAGGGATCTGGGGGTTATGGTGGAGCACAGACTCAGCATGATTCAGTAACGTGATGTTGTTGCAAAGTAAATGCAATTTTGAGCTGCAGTATCAGCACTCTGTGCAAGACTTGGGAAGTCATAATACCTGTCCATCTGGAGCTACCTAGATCTCAACTGGATACTGGGTCCAGTGTTGAGTATTGCATTTTAAGAGGGAAATAGGGACACTGCAGCGGATCCAGAAGTGAGTGACTAAGGGAAAAGCTGAGGAGTACAAGCCGGGTGAGGAAAGGTTGAAAGAACTAGGTTTCAGTTTGAAGAAAAAGCAATTACAGGGGGCCATGAGAGCAGTTTCCAAGCACTAAAAGGCTGCAATAAAAATTTTTTTTAAAAAAGGTGGAGAAAAACTGTTCTTCCTTCTAATAGAGGGCATGAGAAGAGGTAACTTTAAACTACAGGGAGGCAGATTCAGATTAGGTTTAGCTCTGGCCTGTAAAAGCAGCAGGACTGTGGAACTAGAACAGCTCAGTGGAGTTGTGATATCTCCTTAGCTGGAGGTTTTCAAGAAGACAAACAGGAGAGTATAGGTGACGTGTAGTGGGGCCATGGGAGGGCATGTGCCCCACCCCCAAAATAAGCCACTGCTGGCTTCTGCAGGCAGTTGCTGCTCGCCACCTGCCCCCACCCCCTCTCGCTGCCGATGTGGCTGCTGGCATCTGCAGCCAGTCCCTGCTTGCACCCCCCACCACGCTGCTGACAGTCTCGGGAGGCACCAGTCATTCATGCAGGAGAGTCAAGCAGATGGCACCAAAAATGGGCTTATTTAATCTGGAGAAGAGAAGACTGAGGGGGATTGAATAGCAGCCTTCACCTCCCTGCAGGGGGGCTGAAAAGAGGATGGAGCTGGGCTGGTCTCAGTGGGGGCAAGATGACAGGACAAGGAGCAAATGGGCTCAAGTTGCAGTAAAGAAAGTTGAGGTTGGATATTAGGAAAAACTTTCTCACTAGTGTTGCATAAATTGCTGATTTTATCCCCTGGAGGCTAGTCCAATTCACCTCTAGAAGAGAGTCACACTTTCAGGCTGGGTCCAACTCTATTTTATTGCTTGCAAGCAGGCCGACAGAGGAGCTTGTTGCTCAGATCAGTGTCGACCCTAAACAAAGAGCGCACGTGGCTTTTATTGAGCTAGCATTTTTTTCAGTTGACGTGTTACATTTTGATTGGTCATTTCAAACCAAAACCTGAGCAACCTATAAGGCATACCTAGTGGGCCATCCTGTACCATGTGGGTGGAAAGTTACAGAATGCAGGGGTTAATACTAAAACGAGGAACAAAGAAACATAGAGAAAAGTATCTATTTTCACTACACTAGGAGGATGGTGAAGCACTGGAACAGGTTACCCAGAGAGGTGGTGGACTCCCCATCCTTGAAGGCTGTTAAGACCCGGCTAGAGAAAGCCTTGTCTGGGATGATGTAGTTGGGACTGGTCCTGCTTGGAGCAGGGGGTTGGACTGGATCTGAGCTCCCTTCTAGCCCTCATTTTTCTATGCTTCTATGAAGAGGCTGGATGGACTTCTGTCTGGATTTGTTGAAAAACAGCAGATCCTGTATTAAATTTGGGAGTCAGGAGTCCTGGGTTTATTTCCCTGCACTGCCACAGACTTCTTAAATTCTCTTGGATAAATCACTTAGCCTTGTTGTAATCCAATTCTCCCTTTGCTAGGGTTCTCAGGATGTTGCATTCAGAAGATCTGCCTCCATGGCTGGGAGCTGGACTCCTTTGACATGTGTGGCCTTCGTTACTTAGTATGTATAACGTGGCTTTATGCATTGCTGATGTCAGGTACTTTTACACAACACATTTTGCAGCCTCCAGAGCTGGAAAATTCAGATAAATAGAATATTTTGAGTTGCATTTCCTCACTAGGTCTGATCTCCATTGAGTGTCAGTGTTACGTCCCACAGGTGTTGATGGCAGCCCCACACATGCTGCAAGGGGAAAACAGGCTCCTGAAAGATTACAGCTGGCGTGCTACTTTCTAATCAAAGTCCAGACCTTGGCCCCAAGGAAAATAAACCAAATGGAGGAATGTCTATGCTCATGTTCACTGCATTAAATGAAGAGCAGTCAGCAGTCTGGCAGTCCTGTCTGCATCAGGAACACAAGCATAAAAAAAAGTGTGTGTGTGTGTGTGTGTATATATATGTATATATGTGTGTGTGTGTGTGTGTGTGTGTGTGTGTGTATATAAAAATGCAGATTAGTATTTGGATGTGGAGAGATAAATCTACACTATTTAGTTCTGATTTTCTTCAGCAGATACATTACTTCTGACTGCTGTGGAAGAAAATGTTAACTGATTGGCTGTACATATCAGGCCAGGACAACGATGGATGGCATGGAAGTGATCTCAGAACAAAATGATCACAGCCAAAGGTATACTTGCAAGTAGGATTTTACATGCCAGGTGTGGATGAGGCAGCAAAATGCAGGTAGGTGCCTATTAGACTGACTTCTGGGCGTGATTTCCCAGCTATATTTTACATGCAAGTCAGGAAGGCCATGAGCAATAGTATCTGTGCTCAGCTCTGCTCTCTTGATCTTGAAAGCTAGGCATGCGAGTCTCGTATCCGAACTGGGCTCTAATTCAGCACTTGCCACCGTGGAGCATGTTTTGAAGCACAGCGAGAGTGAGTGACTTACGTGAGCTCCTGATTTTGACCTTGGACGTCAATGGAAGTTGTGAAGACAACACCTCCTGCAAGTCAAATGCTGGAAGCATCTAACCCAGGGCATCTGCTGCTGATCACTGGTTGCTGGGCTGAGGGCGTCTGGGTTAAGAGTCTTCTGCTATATTTTGCACATGCCCCAATGGTGAGACCATTATTGATTAAAGAATAGGAAAGTCAGAGAAAAAGCAGGAAAATGGAGAGAATGAGTTGTGATAGCTATAAATCACTCATAGCAAGTGCACTTATTCAATGTGATCAAGTACCCAGAGGAAAGTTACCATCTCCTAAATAGGACCCAAGTGAGAATGAAGCCTTGGTTGAAAGGGCTACTGATTTTTCTCTCATCTCCTTGCTTGGTTGTTTTGTTTTTGCACCTGCAAGATCTCAGTGTGATTTTTTCTTTGCCAAATGAAGGGATTGGGCTCTCATTTGGGGCTGGCTTTCAAAGGAGGAGAGATTGCCAATGCATGAGTGAACTACCCAGTTAGGCCCATGAGTGGAGAGAGCTCTTGTGTCTGCCTTCAGCTGAAGTTGGACCATTGAAAAGGGATTAGCAGGAGAGGATGATTTCTTTCTCTTCAATATTTCATGAGCAATTTGCATCTTGAATAGGTATGTGGCATCACTTTAATTCATGGCTTCATTTCCTTTGCTGCAAGTAACTGGAGTTTTTACTTTTTGATCTCAGATTAATCTATTTGGCTTGGATCTCTCCCCACACCTTTTAAGACTGATTTTTTTTTTTTTCCCTCCCAGATACCAATTTATTTTATTTTCACAGTTCTCTCACCTCTTTGCCGCTGAACAAATTTTGACTGCGTGATGAACCCTTTAGAATAACATGCTCACCTTTAAATGTGGATTTTGTCCATTTTTTTTTTTTACCTGTCAGATGGAAATAATTAATTCTCTTGCATCTGGGTATCTCCTGATAAAATAGGCCACCCAGGCAAGGTACTCGCCTTGCTCTGATTTTGGATTCATAGATCAAGACGGGAAAAGATCATTAGACCCTGTTGTCTGACCTCTCCTGCATCGCGTAGGTCACCGAGTTTTACTGGGTTACTTCTGCATCGAGCCTGGTGACTTGCCTTTGACTAAAGTCTTTCAGAAAAGCTTCCAGTCTTAATGGGGAATCTGCCACTTCCCTTCATAATTTGTTCCCCTGGTTAAACATTCACACCATTAAAAATGCACTTAATTTCTGCCTTGACTGTATCTGGCTTGCTAGTGTCAAGCCATGGGTTCTCGTTACGCCCCTTTTCTGCTCCATTAAAAGGCTATCTCATTTTCTTCCCAGGAAAGTATTTTTTTACACCATGCTCAAGTCACCTCTTGGTGGCCTTTTTGGAGAGCCGAAGAAATTGCTGGCTAAACCGTTCTGCTTTGCTTTCGGATGCCTAGCTTAACCGTGGGATAGGCTCATGTCCCTGTTAGTATCAACCCATAAGGAAAGGAGCCTTCCTGTATTGCATCCAATATACCATTGCACAAATAGTTTCCCTCTAAATCCTCCTTGCAACCTCATACATTGCTCAGAGCATGAAGAAGGGTCTGCTATCCCTGTCTACATTCACGTGTAGATGCTGTAAGATGGAGCCTAGCTCTACCCTGAGGCTGCCAATGGGGACACAGCACAGATGTGATAATAAAGAGGGGGATGTATGCACTGATAACCCAGAGGTTTCCCAAGTACCATCCTAGCTGGGAATGTTTGGAAATCCTCCACAGGGCCAACTTCACCCAACCCTGCAAGGGACCTGTCATTCAGATGAATAGGTTTATCCTGCCTCTGCAACCTCACAGCCATTTCTTGATTATTCCAGCTAATTGTAGTGGCCGTTTCTTGGTTAAAAAAAAAAGTGCGATTTGCATCTAAGACTGGAAGGGAGTAGAAATTAATATGTTCTGTTTTGCATAAAATTAATCCTGGGGAATTTAAATGACTGCCTTATGTACACAGTCGCTTTATTGGAAACAGGACCTCCATTTAAACTGAGTCCAGAAAACCACCGCCTCTCTGGAAATGAATGCACAGTCTAGAGTGATGCAGTGCACTGCAGGAACCTCATTAAAATTAGCACTTTCACCCCAATTCCTTGATTCAGAGTGGTGCCTGTAATGTAGCAGCCCTGCAAATCCACTTCCAGGAAAGTTGGCTGGCTACGGTACCCCCAGGCCATCCCTATCGCTCAGCATATCTGGCAGATCTGCTTCACTTTGCAGAAAGCTTCTGTCCGTTATAGGAATAAAGAGGGGAGGCAGTAATGAAATCTACTTTTCTAGGGGAAAAGAAATGTCATTAAATTTTAACATCCTCTTGGTTATTTCCATTATTCCATTAGAGAAATTAATGTTCCAGTTAAAGCAAATTTCCAAATTCAAACAAAGAATCATGATTTAGTTAAAACACCCCAAAGAACAAACTTTGTTTTCTTTTACAGTGAAAGTCAAAGCATTCAGACAAGGTTTGCAAAGCTCTGGGTTTTCCTTACCATGTGTCTTTTTGGAAGGCAAATAGATTTATTCATACAGTGCTTGATTAAAACAGAAAATAATGCATTCCAGTTCTCCGTCCCCCCGCACATGAAACGTGGGATTGTCACTATAACACTGAAATATATTATGAGAGAAGAGCATGTTGAGTTTTCTACCTATAAAACTGGAGAGTCATTCAATAAATTGCCTGGGCATGTATAAATGTATCATGCATTAGGGCGTTTTGCTATTTATTGTCTATCTGCAGTATCATTAATATTATCAATGGAATTGCTTGGGCTGTTGTTGAATTTTCAATTAATAGTGATGCCCCTTTTGGCTCCTTCTGGCCACACAATGTGGGAGCACAATCTAACATCATCATATTAAAGCTGTGGGTTTCAACCTTTTTTTTTTTTTCATTTGGAAATTTTGAACGGAGGTGTGGACCCCTTTGAATTGTAAGCGTGGGTATGCATGTACTTTTGATTGATTATAGTCATCTTTCAAGGATCCCTTAGACATCATCTGCAGCTCCCCAGGGGTCTGTAAGCCACAGGTTGAAAATCACTGTGTTAAACCTTTATATACTATAGCATCCTATAATCCCTCTCGATGCTGTAGCAAATAACTGGTGTCTGGAGGAAAACACATTGGGTTCCCTGATAATTAGTATTTAAGGTACAGCTGTTGCAATGGTGTTTCCAATGACTGTCTCCATGCTAGGTGGTACAGACATGCGTAAGTGACCAAATAGGATGCTGTTAGGAAGTATAATGACCTGAAACCAAGATTCTGGTGCAATGGGTGCTCTTTCACCAAGGGCTCACAGTCCAGAGAGATGCTTTTCACTTAATCAATTGAATGTTCACAGATTAAGTATCAAAAGGCACCAAAAGGTGACACAGATGCCCATTCTTTGTATTAGCTGAACTACCAAAACACCTCTGGTCTGCAGAAAGAGAATGCAGATTTGACAACTGCTTGGGGCCTTTTTCACTTGTCTCAACTGGACTTGCAGAAGTAGCTGAAAAATTAAAATAGACATTTGAATCCCGCTTCTGGAGCTTGGATTTCTGGTGCTAACAGCTGCAAGGTAGGGGCTGAGATGCCTCTACCTCCCAGGGATGCTGTGAGGATAAATACTTTCATGTATAATGAGGTGCTCAGCTCTGCTAGGAACGGGAGCCGAGTAGTACGTAACATAGGTATTCACTTCAGTAATATGCTGTCTGGCTCGCTCCTTCCCTCTAGCATACATTCACACTTCAATGACCTTCTAATATTTTATTTCCCTCTCTGTGCAAAAAGCAGATATGCTCATGAAAAAGCGTTGTCGTTTGATACAAGTCTTGGGCCAGCATACTGATGTGGCCATTTCATGAGCTTTATCTGCAGAGTGAAGGCAAGAACGCTTTCCAGTGAGACTTCAAAGGCCATCATTAATTGTTCCTCACAGTCTCTGCACCTCTTTGTGTTACACTCAGTGCTTCTTGCTGCCTTGTTCCCCACAAACCTGTGGGGGAAGGACTCTGTTTTACTTTAAGAGTATTATTCAGAAAACCAATAGTGCAAAGTAAATACCTAGATGGGAGCACTAATGAGTAAAGTGGTCTCTGCTTCTTTCTCTCTCCCCCCCCCCCCCCCCC